>NW_027512896.1:0-327686 GCF_048772815.1 Callospermophilus lateralis | reverse complement strand
CTGGTCCCACTTTAAATAAGGGATTTAATTGATATCTGAAATCTTATAAGAAATCTTATATTGATATAACATCATTCATTCCAAACAGCAATACATCTAAAGGTAATATTAGAATTATGGTTTATTATAAAAATGTGTGAGTTTTGCTTCAAAAGTGATCATGGAAATTGAAAATAATGTGTTTGGAAAGAAGTCTCATGAAAAGACCAGTCAAGAAACATGGAGGAATACATGTGTTCTGAAGAAGAAAGTGATTGAAAGTGAAAAAATGCCTATAAATTTGCGAACTTGTGGATGAAAATATATCCTATGATGTGCATAAACTGAAAAAACAGTAATGTACCAGTGTTGAATAAAAATGAACATCAAAATACACATCATGTCCCATAGGAATTTACTTGCAGTGATGTTAAACTGGGTCAGTTACTGTAGAAATATTAGGATTTTTATGCACCATCACTAAAGTTAGTTTTCAGTACTAGGAAACAAATATGTATTTAAGGAGAATAAATATTTTGAGAAAAGTCTTGAGAAAATTTGATTATAAATCCAAATACTTGAATATGAATGAGTTAAGGGAGTGTATAATAAGACACATATTTTATATTTTAAAAAAATCTCGTGAGTATATATATATATATACACACACAAAAAAAAAACATACACAGACATTTAAAATAGCATAATATATGCCAATTGAAATTCACCATGAAATGTATATCATCCAAAGATCCAAAAATATTTATTTTCTTGAACCTGGATTTATGTATAATGTTGTTCAACTAGGAAGCTCACTAATAGGTAGAATTTTCAGTTCCAATAGCGTTTAGAAGGAGTGATCTCTTAAAATTTGTATCTGCCAAGTCAGCCACCTCACAAGAATGTACGTGTGGTATCAGGTAAGATTCTATAATTGCATGTAAAAATACATGTGCTGAATAGGCTACAGAGAAAGGGAGACAGGAATTAACATATTTGTTAACTTTAAAACACACGAAGAATTATTTCAACAAATAATTGACTAGATTTTATAACTCCTACCCTATATAATGCAAAAGGCAATTCCAACTATACACCAGGCCTCCAGTTCTGAACTGCTTGTATTTCTTTTCTTTTTGGGTTATTTTTCTCCATCTTATTAGGATTAGTTGTCAGAGTCTACCAAGGTAGATGTTAGTGTCAGGTATTCAGTATCTCGAATGGAAAATTGGAAAATGAATACAATGTGTATGTAAATATGTGGTACAAAAAATATTTCCACTCTCATCCAGAACAATGCCTTGACATTACAATCACCCAGAGAAAGACACAATTAGAAGAGAAGAGTTAGAAAATCTGTGAATAAATAACTGGGATGGAATATGCTCAGGAGTTCACAACCTAGGAGGTGGTAGAGGAGATTCCAAAAGTAAGGAACAGAGTAAACACTCCACAAACATGGAGCTCTGCTGGCCTAAAGACTTCTTGAAAAACTGCCTCTGAGGTTGGGCACTTGAAATATATGTTGTTGTTGGGAGCTTTAGCTTCCTTTGTAATGAGACCATCAAAGCTGGGTCTGCATCTATCTGACCTGGAGAACATGGTTTCTTATTTTCCACTGAATGTGAGGCAGCAGTGCTGAATTCTCTCTTTGTAGGTAAATTGTGGACCTAGGGGGCTAAGTGTATCCACATGTGGACTGTGAAGCCATATGGTCATCCTCCACTTTTTGTGGTGTTTCTTGCTGCTGCACTGGGATTTTGGTATTGCTTCATGAAATACAAAGAATTCAACTGTTACGCGGTGCTTGAGGGAGTTCTGCCATGTGTGGTAGGTCAGGGTCTGCAGGAAAGTGCAACAACCAGGCTTCTATCCCACATAGCTTGCCCCCTTGACTATAGCAATCTGATTCGAAACATTGCCCTGAAACCTCTCCATATAACATGATGCCTTTACATACAAGGGTATGGGGGCTGCACCATGTCAGTCAAAAGTCATTTGGAAGCCAATGGCAGATCCACATCACCCCATCACAGATGTTTTAACAAACACCTGCACACCACTGCTCTAGGCCGACTACTCAGCAGGTTCCAAATTACTGGCATCTCTGTTCTACCACCATTTTTATGAAACCCAGTCAATCAAGGCACTGTCTGGTACACTCATGATCATCTATAGGACATCCAAAGGTTCTCCAGTGACACCTGGTCATGGGAATTTCAAAAATTCAATGGTATTTATCTATCCATTTTTCAAGGATGAAGTTTGAGGCACTGTGGGTTTCAATTCATTCAGGAACCATTAAATGGAGAGGAAGCTCATTTTAATGAAAGCTCTGGAGAATTCTAACAGGCAAGGCTTCCCAAAGACAGGCTAAAAAGTCACATTAAGCCAGGCGTTTGAGGTCTACAATGTGTGGTCCATGTGTGTTTTGACTTGCAACTATGGTTGCCAATTCTTTAAGAATAAAATCGTGTCCTATCCTTCCTGAGATTTCCAGTGCTCTGTGAAAAGCTACCCTGGGCCTAGATCTCAGTTTCCAAGGGTGACTCTCATGAGTGGCCTCCTAAAATCCCAACACAATACATGGCAATACTTCTTTGAGTTCAGTTCCAGAACTCAGTCTCAAAGGGGAATCACACCAGTGTTCAAGCCATGTGGACCCAGTCATCTCTTCCAACGGCCACAAAAATGACCACAATAAAAACCAAAACACTCCCACATGGCCCTCATCTTCTTCCATATAGACACTCATCATAATCTCAGGCTGTAGGTTTCCATGAGGGCCACAGACAAAGACAGTATCCAAAATAAGTTCACTTGCCCCCATTTGCCTAAAGTCAGTGTGGCAGGGACACCCTACATGTGAACCAGGTGTGATCAAAGAGGCCTGCCGTTAATACTGCTCTGATTTTCCATTTTGTGGCCTAATGACTGTGGGGTTTAGATTCTTTTTGTTAATTGTAGTCATGAGAAAACCCAAGCACCTATGGCCTAGCCTCTGCAGTGATTTGAAGAACTCATTTGACCCAAAGGATCCCTATTCTCAAAGATGGAGGTCAGGAACCTTACAGAGCAAGGCGAGAGACTTCATCCACAATGACTGCTCTTTTGACTATTTTAGTTTTGGGTGCACACATGGGATTTTTTTAGATCCATCAGGTGCTGAGAATCTAAGCCACAACCTCACACAGGGCCAAGAAGCTGATTCAGACACATCCCTTTCCAAAGCAATTAAGCAAATAGCCACAGCTGATGCCCATACATTTCCATTTGAAAACTATTCAGTCTTTACAAAGGGGTGGCCTGAAGCAAAGACCTTCCTGACATTCAGGGCAACAGTACAATAGGTAAGCAAAAGGCCCAAAGCAGGGTTTCTCCACTGAGACTTTCCTGGACACACTGATATCTGAGTTTTCTGAGATGCTCACAATTCCCTTCAGCTATCCAGTACATGGCAGTGTCACAGAGCTTGGAGGTGGTACATATCTTGGACACAAAACCATGAGCCTATTCTGGAGATTGGCCAGAATTCAGAAAGAAAACAGAAACTTAGGTAGATATTAGGAGTGGCCCATCCATAAGGCAAGTCGCAGACCATTCATAAATAGGGCAGGATAAATCCTGGGAAGATTTCTACTAGACAGGACATAGGTATTGATGCGTTCTCTTTTCTAATGTCCACAACCACGGACACAGTGGGATACACAGACATAGAAACACTCGCCTTGTCAAAAGACTTACTAGAAACAATTCACACCAAACCAAACCAAACAACTTTCTTACCTATTCTCAGAACATGAGACAAAACCAAAAACCCACACCCACACCCACACCCACACAGACCCCCAAGTATGTCTGTGAAAATACGGAGTGTCCTTTGACTGGTGGGCCATAATATACTCCCCCATAATGGGCTGTCCTGTCTCAGATCTGGTCTCCGTGTCCAACTCTATGAAGATGTCAGGAGCCAGTGGTGAGCCACTACCTTCTGTCTCAGGAAAGGCCCCTCTTCAGACCTTCCTGGCATTTGGTCATCCTCACATCAGTAGGTACCAAGAAAGACTGTCTCTGTCCTTGGAATATCCAAACAAGTTTGACCACTGGGACTTGGACTGGGACTGGCTCTGTGTGCCTGGCTTCCTGTATCCCAAGTTCAGAGAGTTCCATCACCAAGGAAGTGAGTCGAGGTCACTTCCTTCAGGAACTGAATGAGGTCACTGCCTTGGCAACCACTTTGTCCTAACAGTTGCTTTCAAGGGTCCCATGAGATGGAGGCTGCACCTACTTGCTCTGACATTTTCACAAGTTAGAATGGTATATCAACCATAGGCACCCGGGAACAGCTCTCCACACGGGCCTGGTTTGGTCCATCTTCTCTACATTAAGAACAGAGAGGCTGATCCGACACAACCCTTCATCCTGACCAGGTTGTTTACCATAGAAGATTACTTTGGCTCTCTCAGGTCCTTCATAGCTGCCTACATCTTCTCCAGCAATCATTTCTGCATGGACCTTTGAGATTCTCAGCAAGTGGAAGATCCCCTACATTCCTGTATTGTAAGACCAACTCTGTCCCTTCTCTTCTGTAAAGTTAGATTGAGGGAAGAGTGTATGGTTAGGGTTAATAACATGTTCGATTTGTTTTATGAATCATTCTGTTGGATGAATAATGGTATTGGGAACCTGCGATATTTATAAGATTATATAGGTGAAATATATGTATGAAAACAGAAATCTAGGATTTGAAGCCCAGAGCGCATTGGGCCCTTGATTGGGATACATAGTGTTGAATTATATTCTGCAAAGATGTCTCAGATAAATCCATACGCAATGGCATAGGACCTTGTACATTGTATGATTGAATGAGGAAGAGAACATCCAGTCAAAAAGGGATAGTCGGTAAGATTACAAAGATAGTCGGTAGGATAGGAAGAAGAGTGAGTATAGAATTTGGACTGAAACTTCTTTAGCAATAGGGTTTTCAGTTAGAGAGTGAATGTAAATGTCAGCACATATAAAGATTCAGTCACAATGATGAACTTTGGAAAATATGTGGGAAAGCAGATAATAATAGAGATTTTACAAAATCAGGCAAAGTATAAAGTGAGTGATAGGATTAGACATTTTGAACAGGGTTGAGTTTGAATATATAATCTTAAGAAGAAACAAATATGCAGTGACCAGTAGGATTGACATTTGAGAGCATTAGACAACCTGGACATGGATGCTTTTAGTAATCCATGTTCACTTTCCCTTTAGGCTTTGGTACAATCATAAGTGTGACCTTTGCATTTTTTCTCCAGAATATTACTGTCATAGAATGTATATGTAGATCAGGTGACATGAATATTTCTTCCAGCAATTCTGGGAGCAATGTTTTGAAGTCATATAAATTAGTATTGGGGGTACAAAGAGGTGTACTCTGTGTGTATGAATATACAAATAATGCATGAATAGACCACATTTTGAATAAATAATATAACTGGTCCCACTTTAAATAAGGGATTTAATTGATATCTGAAATCTTATAAGAAATCTTATATTGATATAACATCATTCATTCCAAACAGCAATACATCTAAAGGTAATATTAGAATTATGGTTTATTATAAAAAATGTGTGAGTTTTGCTTCAAAAGTGATCATGGAAATTGAAAATAATGTGTTTGGAAAGAAGTCTCATGAAAAGACCAGTCAAGAAACATGGAGGAATACATGTGTTCTGAAGAAGAAAGTGATTGAAAGTGAAAAAATGCCTATAAATTTGCGAACTTGTGGATGAAAATATATCCTATGATGTGCATAAACTGAAAAAACAGTAATGTACCAGTGTTGAATAAAAATGAACATCAAAATACACATCATGTCCCATAGGAATTTACTTGCAGTGATGTTAAACTGGGTCAGTTACTGTAGAAATATTAGGATTTTTATGCACCATCACTAAAGTTAGTTTTCAGTACTAGGAAACAAATATGTATTTAAGGAGAATAAATATTTTGAGAAAAGTCTTGAGAAAATTTGATTATAAATCCAAATACTTGAATATGAATGAGTTAAGGGAGTGTATAATAAGACACATATTTTATATTTTAAAAAAATCTCGTGAGTATATATATATATATACACACACAAAAAAAAAACATACACAGACATTTAAAATAGCATAATATATGCCAATTGAAATTCACCATGAAATGTATATCATCCAAAGATCCAAAAATATTTATTTTCTTGAACCTGGATTTATGTATAATGTTGTTCAACTAGGAAGCTCACTAATAGGTAGAATTTTCAGTTCCAATAGCGTTTAGAAGGAGTGATCTCTTAAAATTTGTATCTGCCAAGTCAGCCACCTCACAAGAATGTACGTGTGGTATCAGGTAAGATTCTATAATTGCATGTAAAAATACATGTGCTGAATAGGCTACAGAGAAAGGGAGACAGGAATTAACATATTTGTTAACTTTAAAACACACGAAGAATTATTTCAACAAATAATTGACTAGATTTTATAACTCCTACCCTATATAATGCAAAAGGCAATTCCAACTATACACCAGGCCTCCAGTTCTGAACTGCTTGTATTTCTTTTCTTTTTGGGTTATTTTTCTCCATCTTATTAGGATTAGTTGTCAGAGTCTACCAAGGTAGATGTTAGTGTCAGGTATTCAGTATCTCGAATGGAAAATTGGAAAATGAATACAATGTGTATGTAAATATGTGGTACAAAAAATATTTCCACTCTCATCCAGAACAATGCCTTGACATTACAATCACCCAGAGAAAGACACAATTAGAAGAGAAGAGTTAGAAAATCTGTGAATAAATAACTGGGATGGAATATGCTCAGGAGTTCACAACCTAGGAGGTGGTAGAGGAGATTCCAAAAGTAAGGAACAGAGTAAACACTCCACAAACATGGAGCTCTGCTGGCCTAAAGACTTCTTGAAAAACTGCCTCTGAGGTTGGGCACTTGAAATATATGTTGTTGTTGGGAGCTTTAGCTTCCTTTGTAATGAGACCATCAAAGCTGGGTCTGCATCTATCTGACCTGGAGAACATGGTTTCTTATTTTCCACTGAATGTGAGGCAGCAGTGCTGAATTCTCTCTTTGTAGGTAAACTGTGGACCTAGGGGGCTAAGTGTATCCACATGTGGACTGTGAAGCCATATGGTCATCCTCCACTTTTTGTGGTGTTTCTTGCTGCTGCACTGGGATTTTGGTATTGCTTCATGAAATACAAAGAATTCAACTGTTACGCGGTGCTTGAGGGAGTTCTGCCATGTGTGGTAGGTCAGGGTCTGCAGGAAAGTGCAACAACCAGGCTTCTATCCCACATAGCTTGCCCCCTTGACTATAGCAATCTGATTCGAAACATTGCCCTGAAACCTCTCCATATAACATGATGCCTTTACATACAAGGGTATGGGGGCTGCACCATGTCAGTCAAAAGTCATTTGGAAGCCAATGGCAGATCCACATCACCCCATCACAGATGTTTTAACAAACACCTGCACACCACTGCTCTAGGCCGACTACTCAGCAGGTTCCAAATTACTGGCATCTCTGTTCTACACCATTTTTATGAAACCCAGTCAATCAAGGCACTGTCTGGTACACTCATGATCATCTATAGGACATCCAAAGGTTCTCCAGTGACACCTGGTCATGGGAATTTCAAAAATTCAATGGTATTTATCTATCCATTTTTCAAGGATGAAGTTTGAGGCACTGTGGGTTTCAATTCATTCAGGAACCATTAAATGGAGAGGAAGCTCATTTTAATGAAAGCTCTGGAGAATTCTAACAGGCAAGGCTTCCCAAAGACAGGCTAAAAAGTCACATTAAGCCAGGCGTTTGAGGTCTACAATGTGTGGTCCATGTGTGTTTTGACTTGCAACTATGGTTGCCAATTCTTTAAGAATAAAATCGTGTCCTATCCTTCCTGAGATTTCCAGTGCTCTGTGAAAAGCTACCCTGGGCCTAGATCTCAGTTTCCAAGGGTGACTCTCATGAGTGGCCTCCTAAAATCCCAACACAATACATGGCAATACTTCTTTGAGTTCAGTTCCAGAACTCAGTCTCAAAGGGGAATCACACCAGTGTTCAAGCCCATGTGGACCCAGTCATCTCTTCCAACGGCCACAAAAATGACCACAATAAAAACCAAAACACTCCCACATGGCCCTCATCTTCTTCCATATAGACACTCATCATAATCTCAGGCTGTAGGTTTCCATGAGGGCCACAGACAAAGACAGTATCCAAAATAAGTTCACTTGCCCCCATTTGCCTAAAGTCAGTGTGGCAGGGACACCCTACATGTGAACCAGGTGTGATCAAAGAGGCCTGCCGTTAATACTGCTCTGATTTTCCATTTTGTGGCCTAATGACTGTGGGGTTTAGATTCTTTTTGTTAATTGTAGTCATGAGAAAACCCAAGCACCTATGGCCTAGCCTCTGCAGTGATTTGAAGAACTCATTTGACCCAAAGGATCCCTATTCTCAAAGATGGAGGTCAGGAACCTTACAGAGCAAGGCGAGAGACTTCATCCACAATGACTGCTCTTTTGACTATTTTAGTTTTGGGTGCACACATGGGATTTTTTTAGATCCATCAGGTGCTGAGAATCTAAGCCACAACCTCACACAGGGCCAAGAAGCTGATTCAGACACATCCCTTTCCAAAGCAATTAAGCAAATAGCCACAGCTGATGCCCATACATTTCCATTTGAAAACTATTCAGTCTTTACAAAGGGGTGGCCTGAAGCAAAGACCTTCCTGACATTCAGGGCAACAGTACAATAGGTAAGCAAAAGGCCCAAAGCAGGGTTTCTCCACTGAGACTTTCCTGGACACACTGATATCTGAGTTTTCTGAGATGCTCACAATTCCCTTCAGCTATCCAGTACATGGCAGTGTCACAGAGCTTGGAGGTGGTACATATCTTGGACACAAAACCATGAGCCTATTCTGGAGATTGGCCAGAATTCAGAAAGAAAACAGAAACTTAGGTAGATATTAGGAGTGGCCCATCCATAAGGCAAGTCGCAGACCATTCATAAATAGGGCAGGATAAATCCTGGGAAGATTTCTACTAGACAGGACATAGGTATTGATGCGTTCTCTTTTCTAATGTCCACAACCACGGACACAGTGGGATACACAGACATAGAAACACTCGCCTTGTCAAAAGACTTACTAGAAACAATTCACACCAAACCAAACCAAACAACTTTCTTACCTATTCTCAGAACATGAGACAAAACCAAAAACCCACACCCACACCCACACCCACACAGACCCCCAAGTATGTCTGTGAAAATACGGAGTGTCCTTTGACTGGTGGGCCATAATATACTCCCCCATAATGGGCTGTCCTGTCTCAGATCTGGTCTCCGTGTCCAACTCTATGAAGATGTCAGGAGCCAGTGGTGAGCCACTACCTTCTGTCTCAGGAAAGGCCCCTCTTCAGACCTTCCTGGCATTTGGTCATCCTCACATCAGTAGGTACCAAGAAAGACTGTCTCTGTCCTTGGAATATCCAAACAAGTTTGACCACTGGGACTTGGACTGGGACTGGCTCTGTGTGCCTGGCTTCCTGTATCCCAAGTTCAGAGAGTTCCATCACCAAGGAAGTGAGTCGAGGTCACTTCCTTCAGGAACTGAATGAGGTCACTGCCTTGGCAACCACTTTGTCCTAACAGTTGCTTTCAAGGGTCCCATGAGATGGAGGCTGCACCTACTTGCTCTGACATTTTCACAAGTTAGAATGGTATATCAACCATAGGCACCCGGGAACAGCTCTCCACACGGGCCTGGTTTGGTCCATCTTCTCTACATTAAGAACAGAGAGGCTGATCCGACACAACCCTTCATCCTGACCAGGTTGTTTACCATAGAAGATTACTTTGGCTCTCTCAGGTCCTTCATAGCTGCCTACATCTTCTCCAGCAATCATTTCTGCATGGACCTTTGAGATTCTCAGCAAGTGGAAGATCCCCTACATTCCTGTATTGTAAGACCAACTCTGTCCCTTCTCTTCTGTAAAGTTAGATTGAGGGAAGAGTGTATGGTTAGGGTTAATAACATGTTCGATTTGTTTTATGAATCATTCTGTTGGATGAATAATGGTATTGGGAACCTGCGATATTTATAAGATTATATAGGTGAAATATATGTATGAAAACAGAAATCTAGGATTTGAAGCCCAGAGCGCATTGGGCCCTTGATTGGGATACATAGTGTTGAATTACATTCTGCAAAGATGTCTCAGATAAATCCATACGCAATGGCATAGGACCTTGTACATTGTATGATTGAATGAGGAAGAGAACATCCAGTCAAAAAGGGATAGTCGGTAAGATTACAAAGATAGTCGGTAGGATAGGAAGAAGAGTGAGTATAGAATTTGGACTGAAACTTCTTTAGCAATAGGGTTTTCAGTTAGAGAGTGAATGTAAATGTCAGCACATATAAAGATTCAGTCACAATGATGAACTTTGGAAAATATGTGGGAAAGCAGATAATAATAGAGATTTTACAAAATCAGGCAAAGTATAAAGTGAGTGATAGGATTAGACATTTTGAACAGGGTTGAGTTTGAATATATAATCTTAAGAAGAAACAAATATGCAGTGACCAGTAGGATTGACATTTGAGAGCATTAGACAACCTGGACATGGATGCTTTTAGTAATCCATGTTCACTTTCCCTTTAGGCTTTGGTACAATCATAAGTGTGACCTTTGCATTTTTTCTCCAGAATATTACTGTCATAGAATGTATATGTAGATCAGGTGACATGAATATTTCTTCCAGCAATTCTGGGAGCAATGTTTTGAAGTCATATAAATTAGTATTGGGGGTACAAAGAGGTGTACTCTGTGTGTATGAATATACAAATAATGCATGAATAGACCACATTTTGAATAAATAATATAACTGGTCCCACTTTAAATAAGGAATTTAATTGATATCTGAAATCTTATAAGAAATCTTATATTGATATAACATCATTCATTCCAAACAGCAATACATCTAAAGGTAATATTAGAATTATGGTTTATTATAAAAAATGTGTGAGTTTTGCTTCAAAAGTGATCATGGAAATTGAAAATAATGTGTTTGGAAAGAAGTCTCATGAAAAGACCAGTCAAGAAACATGGAGGAATACATGTGTTCTGAAGAAGAAAGTGATTGAAAGTGAAAAAATGCCTATAAATTTGCGAACTTGTGGATGAAAATATATCCTATGATGTGCATAAACTGAAAAAACAGTAATGTACCAGTGTTGAATAAAAATGAACATCAAAATACACATCATGTCCCATAGGAATTTACTTGCAGTGATGTTAAACTGGGTCAGTTACTGTAGAAATATTAGGATTTTTATGCACCATCACTAAAGTTAGTTTTCAGTACTAGGAAACAAATATGTATTTAAGGAGAATAAATATTTTGAGAAAAGTCTTGAGAAAATTTGATTATAAATCCAAATACTTGAATATGAATGAGTTAAGGGAGTGTATAATAAGACACATATTTCATATTTTAAAAAAATCTTGTGAGTATATATATATATACACACAAAAAAAACATACACAGACATTTAAAATAGCATAATATATGCCAATTGAAATTCACCATGAAATGTATATCATCCAAAGATCCAAAAATATTTATTTTCTTGAACCTGGATTTATGTATAATGTTGTTCAACTAGGAAGCTCACTAATAGGTAGAATTTTCAGTTCCAATAGCGTTTAGGAGGAGTGATCTCTTAAAATTTGTATCTGCCAAGTCAGCCACCTCAAAAGAATGTACGTGTGGTATCAGGTAAGATTCTATAATTGCATGTAAAAATACATGTGCTGAATAGGCTACAGAGAAAGGGAGACAGGAATTCACATATTTGTTAACTTTAAAACACACGAAGAACTATTTCAACAAATAATTGACTAGATTTTATAACTCCTACCCTATATAATGCAAAAGGCAATTCCAACTATACACCAGGCCTCCAGTTCTGAACTGCTTGTATTTCTTTTCTTTTTGGGTTATTTTTCTCCATCTTATTAGGATTAGTTGTCAGAGTCTACCAAGGTAGGTGTTAGTGTCAGGTATTCAGTATCTCGAATGGAAAATTGGAAAATGAATACAATGTGTATGTAAATATGTGGTACACAAAAATATTTCCACTCTCATCCAGAACAATGCCTTGACATTACAATCACCCAGAGAAAGACACAATTAGAAGAGAAGAGTTAGAAAATCTGTGAATAAATAACTGGGATGGAATATGCTCAGAAGTTCACAACCTTGGAAGTGGTAGAGGAGATTCCAAAAGTAAGGGACAGAGTAAACACTCCACAATCATGGAGCTCTGCTGGCCTAAAGACTTCTTGAAAAACTGCCTCTGAGTTTGGGCACTTGAAATATATGTTGTTGTTGGGAGCTTTAGCTTCCTTTGTAATGAGACCATCAAAGCTGGGTCTGCATCTATCTGACCTGGAGAACATGGTTTCTTATTTTCCACTGAATGTGAGGCAGCAGTGCTGAATTCTCTCTTTGTAGGTAAACTGTGGACCTAGGGGGCTAAGTGTATCCACATGTGGACTGTGAAGCCATTTGGTCATCCTCCACTTTTTGTGGTGTTTCTTGCTGCTGCACTGGGATTTTGGTATTGCTTCATGAAATACAAAGAATTCAACTGTTACGCGGTGCTTGAGGGAGTTCTGCCATGTGTGGTAGGTCAGGGTCTGCAGGATAATGCACCAACGAGGCTTCTATCCCACATAACTTGCCTCCTTGACCATAGCACCTTGATTCTAAACATAACCCTGAAACCTCTCCATATAACAAGATGCCTTTACATAACAGGGTCTGATGGCTGCACCACGTCAGTCACAAGCCATTTGGATGCCAATGGGAGATCCACATGGCCCCAGCACAGATGTTTTATCACACACCTGCCCACCACTGCTCTGGGCCCACTCCTCAGCAGGCTTCAACTTCCTGGCATCTCTGTTCTGCACCATTTTCATGAAAACCAGTCAATCAAGGCACTGTATTATATTCTCATGATCATCTATAGGACATCCAAAGTTTCTCCAGTGCCACCTGGAGATGGGAAATTTAAAAATTTCATGATATTTATCTAGCCATTTATCAAGGATGAAGTTGGTGGCACTGTGTGTTTCAATTCATTCTGGAACCATTAAGTGGTGAGGAAGCTCATTTCATTGAAATCTCTGGAGAACTCTCACAGGCAAGTCTTCCCAAATAGTGGCCAAAAAATCACATGAATTCAGGCCCATTGAGGTCAAAAATTTGCCGTCCATGTGTGATTTGACTCTCATCTATGGCTGCCAAGTCTTTCACAATAAAATCATGTGATATCCTGGCTCAGATTGTCAGTGCTGTGTGAAAAGCCACCCTGTGTCTAGATCTCAGTGTCCAAGGGTGACTCTCTTGTGATGCCTCATAAAATCCCAACACAATTCTTGGCAATACTTCTCTGAGGTCAGTTCAAGAACTCAGTCTCTAAGGGAAATCACCCCAGAGTTCAAGCCCAGGTGGACCAAGTCATCTCTTCCAACCGACACACAAATGACCACAATTAAAACCAAAACACTCCCACATGGCCCTCATCTTCTTCCATATACACACTCATCATAACCTCTGGCTGGAGGTTTCCATGAGGGGCGCAGCCCAAGACAGTGTCCAAATTAACCTCCCTTGCCCCTCATTTGCCTAAAGTCTGGGTGGCCTGGAAACTCGTCCGGGGAAGCAGAAGTGATCAAATAGGCCTGCTGTAAATACTGCTCTGCTTCTCCAGTTTGAGTCCTACTGAAAGTCAGTTATAAATTCTTTATGTGATTTGGATTTTGCAGAAAACCCAAGCACCTATGGTCTAGCCTCTGCAGGGCTTTGAAGAACTCATTTGAACCAAAGGTTCCTATTCTCCCTTGATGGAGGTCAGGAACCTTAAAGAGGAAGGTGAGAGACTTCTTCCACAATGACTGCTCTTTTGGCTAATTTAGTTTTGGATTCACACATGGGATCTTTTTTTACATCCATCATGTGCTGAGAATCTAAGTCACATCCTCACATAGGACCTAAAGCCTGATTCAGACACATCCAATTCCAAAGCAATTAAGCAAAGAGCCACAGGTGATGCCCATTAATTTCCATTTGAAAACTGTTTTCTTCAGGCTTTCCAAATTGTGGCCTGAGGCAAAGTCCTTCCTGACATTCAGGACAAAAGAACAATAGGTAAGAAAACAGCCCAAAGCAGTGTTTCTCCACTGAGACTTTCCTGATCACACTGATATCTCAGTTTTCTGAGATGCTCGCAAGTTCCTTCAGATATCCAGTACATGGCCATGTCACAGAGCTTGGAGGTGGTACATATCTTGGGCACAAAAACATGAGCCTATCCGGGAGAGTGGCCAGAATTCAGAAAGAAAACAGGAAATTAGGAAGGTATCAGGATTGCCCATGCATAAGGAAAGCCACAGTTCATTCATAAACTGGGAACAATGAATGCTGGGAAGCTTTCTACTAGACAGGACACATGCATTGAAGCATTCTCTTTTCTAATGTCTACAACCACGGACACAGTGGGATACACAGACCCAGAAACACTCGCCTTGTCAGACGACTTACTAGAATCAGTTCACTCCAAACCAAACAAATCACCTTTCTTACATATTCTCAGAACATGAGACAAAAACCACAAACCCACACCCACACCGACAAATGCACATCCTTCCCCCAAGTAGGTCTGGGACTATCCGAAGGTCCTCTGACTGATGGGCCATACTATGTTCCCCCAAAATGGCCTGTCCTGTCTCAGATCTGTTCTTCTTGTGCAACTCTGTGAAGTTGACAGGAGCCAGCGGTGAGCCACTACCTGTTTTCTCAGGAACGGCCCCTCTTCAGAGCTTTCCTGGCATTTGGCCATCCTCACATCAGTAGGTTCCAAGAAAGACTGACTCTTTCCTTGATGAATCCAAACAAGTGAGACCACTGGGACTAGGACTGTGACTGGCTCTGGGTGCCTGGCTTCCTGGATCCAATGTTCAGAGAGTTTCATCACCAAGGAAGTGATGTGAGGTAACTTCCATCAGGAACTGAATGAGGTCACTGCCTTGGCAACCACATTGTCCTAACACTTGCTTCCAAGGGTCCCATGAGATTGAGGCTGCCCCTACTTCCTGTGACACTTTCACAAGTTAGAATGCTATATCAACCATAGGCACTCGGGAACACCTCTCCACACAGGCCTGCTTTGGTCCATCTTCTCTACATTAAGAAGAGAGAGGCTGATTCAGACACAACCCTTCATTCTGACAAGGTTGTTTGCCATGGAAATTGACTCTTACTCTCTCAGGTCCTTCATAGCTGCCAAAATCTTGTACAGAGATCATTTCTGCATGGACGTTATAGGTTCTCAGTAGGTGGAAGATCCCCTACATTCCTGTATTGTAAGACCAACTCTTTCCCTTCTCTTATGTAAAGTTAGATTGAGGGAACAGTGTATGGTTAGGGTTAATAACATGTTCGATTTGGGTTAGGAATCATTCTGTTGGATGAATAATGGTATTCGGAACCTGTGACATTTATGAGACTATAGAGGTGAAACATAAGTATAAAAACAGATATCTAGGAACGATTGGAAGCCCAGAAGGTCATTGGGCACTCAATTTTTATACTTTGCTTTGAATTTCGTTCTGCACAGATGTTTCAGATAAATAGATAATCAATGGCATAGGACCTTGTACCTTGGATCATTGAATGTAGAAGAGAACATCCACTCAAACAGGGATAGTCGGTAGGATTAGGAAGATAATTCATAGGTTTCAAAAGAATAGGGGGTAAAGCATTTGGACCAAAAGTTTTTTAGCTATGGGGATTCAGTTAGAGAGTGAATGTCAACGTCAGCACATGTGAAGAGTCATTCACAATAATTAACTGGACAAAAGGTGTAGGAAAGCAGATATCAATAGAGACATTAGGAAATCAGGTAAATTACAAAATGTGTGATAGGAAAATACATTTTTAACAGGGTTGAGGTTGAATATATAATCTTAGGAAGAAACAAATACGTAGTCACCAATAAGAATGATATTTGAGAGCATTAGGGAACTAGGTCATGGATGTTGTTAGTAATACATGGTCACATTCAATTTGGGCTTTGGTACAATCATAAGTGTGACCCTTGCATTTTGTGTCAGGAATATTACTGAGATGAAATGTATATGTATATGAGGTGAGTAGAAAATTCATCATGAAATATATATCATCCACAGAACCAAAAATATTCATTTTACTTAACGTGGATATATAGGTGAAATATAAGTATGAAAACAGAAGCCTAGGTAAGATTTGAAGCCCAGAAGAACATTGGGCCTTTGATTGTGATACTTAGATTTGAATTATGTTCTGCAGAGTTGTCTCAGATAAATTGATATACATTGGCACAGGACCTGAAGAAAACAGTTTTCAAATAAATGGCTCTTTGCTTAATTGCTTTGGGAAGGGATGTGTCTGAATCAGCCTCTTGGCCCTGTGTGAGGTTGTGGCTTAGATCTCAGCACCTGAGATAGTAGGTCTGCCCATGGACAAGGCAAGCTGCAGTCCCTTCATAAATTGGGCAAGATGAATGCTGCGAAGCTTTCTACTAGATAGGACACAGCCATTGTGGCATTCTTTTTTCTAATGTCTACAACCACGGAGACAGGGGGATACACAGACATAGAAACACTCGCCTTGTCAAAGACTTATTGGAAACATTCCACTCCAAAACAATCAAACCGACTTTTTTTTACCTATTCTCAGAACATGAGACAAAACCACAAACTATCATCCACACACACCAATGAAGTCTGTGATTATCCCGAGTGTCCTCTGACTGGTAGGCCATATGATATTTCTCAAAAATGGTATTTCCTGTCATTGATTTGGTCTCCTTTGACAACTCTGTGAAGTTGTCAGGAGCCAGCAGTGAGCCACTTCCTGTCCTCTCAGGAAAGGCCCCTCTTCAGAGCTATCCTGGCATTTGGCCAACCTCACATCAGTAGGTCCCAAGAAAGACTGACTCCCTGGTAAATCCAAACAAGTGAGCTCACTGGGACTGGGGCTGGTACTGGTTATGGGGGCCTGGCTTCCTGGATCCCAAATTCAGAGAGTTTCATCACCAAGGAAGTAGGTGAGGTCACTTTCTTCAGGAACTGAATGAGGTCACTGCCTTGGCCACCACTTTGTCCTAATAGTTGCTTCATATGCTCTCTGAGATGGAGGCTTCGCCTACTTCCTGTGACGCTTTCACAAGTTAGAATGGTATAGAAACCATAAGTACCTGGGAACAGCTCTCCACCCAGGCTTGGTTTTGTCCTTCTTCACTACATTAAGAAGAGAGAGGCTGATTCAGACACATCCTTTCATCCTGACCGGGTTGTTTGCCATGAAAGATGACTTTTGCTCTCTCAGGTCCTTCATAGCTGACTACATCTTCTCAAGGGATTATTTCTGCATGGACTTCTGAGGTTCTCAGCTGGTGGAACATACTCTACCTTCCTGTATTGTAATACCAACTCTGTCCCTGCTCTTCTGTAAAGTGAGATTGAGTGAACAGTGTATAGTTAGGGTTAAAAGCATGTTTGATTTGAGTTAGGAATCATTCTGCTGGATGAATAATGGTATTGAGAATCTGTGATATTTATAAGAATATAGACGTGTAATATATGTATGAGAACAGAGATCTAGGAACGATTTGAAGCCCAGGAAGGCATTGGACTTTTGATTAAGATACTTAGCTTGAATTATGTTCTGCACCGAGGTCTCAGATAAATCGATACACAATGGCATAGGACCGTGTACCGCGGATGATTGAATGTAGAAGAGAACATCCAGTCAAAAAGGGATAGTCTGTAGGATTAGGAAGATAGTCAGTATGTTTAGGAAGAAGAGTGAGTCTAGGAATTGGAACAAAAGTTCTTTAGCAATAGGGTTTCAGTTAGAGTGTGAATGTGAATGTCAGCACATGTGAAGAGACCATCACAATGATGAAGTAGGGAAAATATGTAGGAAAGCAGATATCAATAGGGACATTTGGAAATCATGCAAAGTATAAAGTCAGTGATAGTATTAGATATTTTCAAGAGGGTTGAGGTTGAATATGTCATCTTAGGAAGAAACCAATATGTACTCACCAATAGGATTGATATTTGAAAGCATTAGGCAAAATGGACATGGATGTTTTTAGTAATCCATGTTCACTTTCCATTTAGGCTTTGGCACAATCATAAGTGTGACCTTTGCATTTTGTGTCCAGAATACTACTGTGATAAAATGTATATGTAGATCAGGTGACATGAGTATTTCTTCCACCATTACGGGGAGCAAAATTCTGAAAACTTATAAATTAGTACTGAGGATACAAATAGGTGTACCCTGTGTTGATGATTATAGAGATGATGCATGAATAGACCATATTGTGAATAAAGTATACAACTGGTTCCAAGTTTAAATAATGGAATGAATTTATCTCTGAAAATATATAGGAAATCTTATATTGATATATATACATTCATTCCAACGAGTTATATATCAAATGGTAATATAAGGGTTACAGTTTATCATGAAGAGTGTGTGAGTTTTGCTTCAAAATGATTATTCAATCGAAAATAATGTGTTTAGAAAGAAGTCTAGTGAAAATACCAGTAAAGAAACATGGAGGAATACATGTGTTCTGAAATAGGAAGTGATTGAAAGTGAACCAAATCCCTAAAAATACCTATAAATTTGTGAACTTGTGGATGAAAAAGTATATCTTATGATGTCCATAAACTGAAGAAATTGTAATGTAGAAGTGTTGAATAAAAATGAACGTCAAAATACACATCATGTTCCAAAGGAATCTACTTGCATTGATGTTGAACTGGGTCAGTTAGTGTAGAAATATTAGGATTTCTAAGCACCTATCACTAAAGTTAGTTTTCAGTACTAGGAAACCAATATGTATTTCAGGTGGTTGAGTATTTCTGAGAATAATCTTGTGAAATGTTGTTAATAAATACACATACAGGAACATGAATTAATTTAATGAGTGTATAATAAGACACATATATTTCATATTTTGGAAAATCTGGAGAATATATATATATATATATATATATATATATATATATATATATATATATACACACACACACGCGTGCACACACACACACATGCACACACACATTAATATGTAGCAATATATATGCCAATCGAAATTCATCATGAATTATAATTCATCCACATATCCAAAAATATTCATTTTACTGATCATGGATTTATGTTAATTAAGTCTAATACTTTTCACTAGGAAGCTCACCCACAGGTTGAATTTTGAGTTCCATCAGTATTTAGGGGGAGTCATCTCTTCTCACAATTTTTATATACCAAAGTCAGTGAGCTCACAAGAATTTACGTGTGATATCAGGTAGGATACTATATATGCATAAAAAGATACATGTGCTGAATAGGCTACAGAGAAAGGGAGACAGGAATTTTCATATGTGTTAACTTTAAGAACTCATGAAGAAATATTACAAAGAAAAGTTGACTAAATTTATAATACACCCTCTTGATAAAGCAGAAGGCAAATCCAAGTATACACCATGCTTCATATGAAAGGCCTGCATTTCTATTCAGTTACTTTTCTTTTTCTCCATAATACTAGGATTAGTAGTCAGAGTCTAGTAGGGTATTGGTTAGTGTCAGGGATTCAGTATTTTAATTGGAAAATAGGAAAATGAATCTAATGTGCATGCAAACATGTGCTACACAAAATTCTTCCCACTCTCATTCAGAACAATGCCTTGACATAACCATTGATCCAAGTAAGACACAATTAGAGGAGAGGAGTTAGAAAATCTGTAAATACATATGTGGAATGGAAATTGTTCAGGAGTTCACAACACTGGAGGTGGTAGAACAGTTTCCAAAAGTAAGGGAGAGGGTAAACACTCCAGAAACATGGAGCTCTGCTGGCCTAAAAACTTCTTGAGAAACTTCCTCTAAGGTTGGGCACATGAAATGTATGTAATTTTCACGAGATTTAGCTTCGTTTGTAGTGACACCATCAAACCTGGTCTGCATCTATGTGACCTGAAGGACATGGTTCCTTATTTTCTAATGAACATGAAGCAGAAGTTCTGAATTCTCTATTTGTAGGTAAACTGTGGCCACTGGGAGCTAAGTGTCTTCCCATGTGGTCTGTGAAGCCATTTGGTCATCCTCCATTTATCGTGGTGTTTCTTGCAGCTGCACTGGGAGTTTGGTATTTTCTTCATTAAATACAAGGAGTACAACTGGGACACAATGCTGGAGGGAGTTCTGTCACGTGTGGTTGGTCAGGGTCTCCAAGAGAATGTACGAACCAGGCTTCTATCCTGCAATGTTTTCCCCCTTGACTATAGCAACCTGACTCTGAACATTACCCTGAAACCTCTGCATATAACAAGATGCCTTTACATATAAGGGTCTGCTGCCTGCACCATGTCAGTCACAAGACTTTTGGAAGCCAATAGCAGATCCAGGTGGTCCTACCAAAAATATTTATTCACACACCTACAGTCCACTGCTTTACGTCCACTATTCAGCAGGCTCCAACTTACTGGCATCTTTGTTCTACACCATTTTCACGAAACCCAGTGAATCAAGGCACTGTCTGGTACACTCATGATCAGCAAAAGGATATCTAAATGTTCTCCAGTGCCACCTGGTCATGGGAATTTCAAAAATTTCATGGGATTTATCTAGCCATTTTTCAAGGATGAAGTTGGAGTCACTGTGGGTTTCAATTCATTCAGGAACCATTGAATGGTGAGGAAGCTCATTTCAAAGAAAGCTCTGGAGAACACTCACAGGCAAGTCTTCCCAAAAGGTGGCCAAGAGGTCACATGAAGCCAGGCCCATGTGAGTTCCATGTGTGTTCGGTCTCTCAACTATGGCTGCCAAGTCTTTAAGTATAAAATCATGTGATATCCTGGCTTAGATTCCCCGAGCTCTTTGGGAAGCCATCCTGGACCTAGATCTCATTTTCCAAGGGCGATTCTCATGCGTGGCCTCCTAAAATCACAAGACTATTTATTGCAATACTTCTCTGAGGTCAGTTCCAGAACTCAGTCTCTAAGGGGAATTAAACCAGAGTTCAAGCCCAGGTGGACCCAGTCATCTCTTCCAACAGCCACACAAATGACCACAATTAAAACCAAAACACTCCCACATGGCGCTCATGTTCTACCACATAGACACTCATCATAAACTCTGGCTGGAGGTTTCCATGAGGGCGCAGACCAAGACAGTGTCCAAAATAAGCTCCCTTGTCCCTCATTTGCCTAAAGTCAGGGTGGCGTGGACACACTTCCTGCGAACCAACAGTGATCAAATAGGCCTGACTTTAATACTGCTCTACTTTACCAATTTGAGGCCACTGCCTGTGGGGTTTAGATTCTTTATGTGAATTGGAGTCATGAGAAAACCCAAGCACCTATGGCCTAGCCTCTGTAGGTTTTGAAGTACTCATTTGACCCAAAGGATCCTTATTCTTACTTGATGGAGGTCAAGAACCTTACAGAGGAAGGCGAGAGACTTCATCACAATTACTTCTCTTTTGGCCATTTTGGTTTTCAATGCACACATGGGAACTTTCTTTAGATCCATCAGGTGCTGAAAATCTAAGCCACAGCCTCACACAGGGCGAAAGGGCTGATTCAGACACATCCCTTTCCAAAGGAATTAAGCAAAGAGCCACAGGTATGCCCATTCTTTTCCATTTGTAAACTCTTTTCTTCAGGCTTCACAAAGGGGTAGCCTGAGTCAAAGACCTTCCTGACATTCAGGTCAAAAGAAAAATAGGTAAGCAAAAAGCCCAAAGCAGGGTTTCTCCACTGAGACTCTCCTGGTCACATTGATATCTGAGTTTTCTGAGATGCTCGTCATGCCCTTCAGCTATCCAGTTCATGGCCATTTCACAGAGCTTGGAGGTGGTATATATCTTGGACACAAAACCATGGGCCTATTCTTGAGAGTGGCGAGAATTCAGGAAGAAAACAGGAACTTAGGATGTTATCAGGGGTTGCCCACCAATAAGGCAAGCTACAGTCCATTTTAAATAGGGAAGGACGAATGCTGGGAAGCTTTCTACTAGACAGGACACATCCATTGATGCTTTCTCTATTCTAATGTCTACAACCACAGACACACTGGGATACACAGACATAGAAACACTCGCCTTGTCAAACGACTTTCTAGTAACAGTCCACTCCAAACCAAACAAACCGACTTTCCTACCTATTCTCAGAACATGAGACAAAACCACAAACCCACAACCACACCCACAAAGGCACCTTCTTACCCCAAGTAGGTCTGTGACTCTTCGGAGTGTCCTCTGATTGGTGGGCCATACAATGTTCCCCTGAAATGTCCTCTCCTGTCTAAGATCTGGTCTCCTTGGCCAACACTGTGAAGTTGTTAGGAGCCACCGGTGAGCCACTACCTGCTTTCTCAGGAAAAGCCCCACTTTAGAGCTTTCTTGCATTTGGCCTTCCTCACATCTGCAAGTACCAAAAAAGACTGACTCTGTCCTTGATAAATCCAAAGAAGTGAGACCACTGGGACTGGCACTGGGACTGGCTCTGGGTGCCTGGCTTCCTGGATCCCAAGTTCAGAGAGTTCCATCACCAAAGAAGTGAGGTGAGGTCACTTCCTTCAGGAACCGAATGATGTCACTTTCTTGGCAACCAATTTGTCCAAACTGTTGATTTCAAGGGTCCCAGTTGATGGGGGCTGCCCCTACTTCCTGTGACACTTTCACAATTTAGAATGATATATCAACCATAGTCACCCATGAACAGATCTCCACACAGTCCTGGTTTGGTCCATCTTCTCTACATTAAGAAGAGAAGCTGATTCAGACATTACCCTTTGTCCTGAACAGGTTGTTTGCCAATGAAGATGACTTTTGCTCACTCAAGTCCTTCATAACTGCCTATATCTTCTCCAGGGATCATTTCTGCAGGGACCTTTGAGGTTCTCATCAGGTCTAAGATCCCCTACATTCCTGTATTGCATGACCAACTTTTTCCCTGCTCTTTTGTAAAGTTAGATTGAGGGAACAGTTTATGGTTATGATAAATATCATGTTCGGTATGGGTTAGAAATTATTCTGCTAGATGAATAATGGTATTGGGAACCTGCGATATGTATAAGAATATATAGGTGAAATGAATGTATGAATATAGAAATCTAAGTAAGATTTGAAGCCCAGAAGGGCATTGGGGCCTTGATTGGGATAGATAGTGTTGAATTATGTTTTGCACAGATGTCTCAGATACATCCATATACAATGGCATAGAACCTTGTACCTTGGATGATTGAAAGTAGAAGAGAACATCCAGTCAAAAAAAAAATAGTCGGTAGTGAAAGGTTAATAAAATAGGTACTTGTCACTTCCTGTTTTTCTGTATGCTTAACAAAGCTCTGTTGCAATCTTGAGAAATGTTTGCTAATCCTTTCCCAGAATGTGCTGTTCCCAACTGCCAAACTGCAGAATGTACTCTCTCACTCGGTGTCACGCAAACCACCCACTCGCCCTTACCCATCAGTAAACTTTCCTCCCTTCCCTCTCCAAGGAAAGTATATAAGCTCTGCTGAAGCTGTGCTTGGGGCTCTCTGCTCTATTCAAGTGAGCTCTGAGTCCCAGCATGCTGGACTCCAAATAAACCCTTTGCTGTTTCATGAGACAGTCTCTTGGTGGTCTCTTCCTCCGACACTCACACGACCTTTACATATTGAAGTTCCACAGAGTTCCAGCAGCGGGGGACCAGAGACCCCAATGGGCACCTCTCGGGGCAAGTAAGGGGCCTCTTTCTGGTTTCATGTTTCAGGTTAGGGCTTGGCAAAATCACTGGCGATGAAGAGCCTGAGGTCTCTCTGACAGTGACTGAGAGATGTGTCACAGAGACAATGGGCACGTCCCTGGGGAACGCCCCAGAGGACTTGGGAAATCAAGGAACAGTAGTCTCCTCGACTCAGTGATATTTTGTTTCAGATTCGGTATTGCCGGCTACTCATTCCTGGTGTCAGTGTTGGAGGTCCATTGCATGTCTTTATTGTCTTGTCTTGTCTGTGTCCTGTGTCGTTGCTTTTACTGTTAGTGTACCTTTCATTATGGGACAGAGCACTTCAATGCCTCTGTCCCTGACCTTTGATCACTGGACCAAAGTCCGCTTAAGGGCTCAGAATCTTTCTTATTTAGTAAAACGCTGGACCTGGCAGACTCTCTGTTCCTCAGAATTACCCACCTTTGGAGTTGGATGGCCCGTAAAAGGATCTTTCTACTTCTCACTAATTTAAAAAGTCAGAGATATTGTCTTTCAGCCGGTGCCACATAGCCATCCTGATCAACAGCCATATATTTTAACTTGGCATGACCTCTGCAAATCTCCTCCTCCATGGGTGAAGCTTTTCCTTGCCCCTGCCCCCGTTCCTACTCTTTCCCCCATGATCTGTCAAACCCTCTGCTCCTCCTCCTCCTCCACCCTCTGTTCTCCCTGAGTCACAAGATTTGACTCTACTGGAATCTCCTCCCCCTCCTTATCCCCTGCCCTCATCCCCTAACCCACAACACACTCTAAGTGATTCTACTTCTGCTGACTCAGCCTCTCTGCCATTGGAGGGAGCTAAGCCAGCCCAGCACCCTCCAGATAACTCCCTCGTGTCACACACATCCCCTCCTTCCCTGGAGGAAGCTGGCCCAGCTAAAGGAACTCACAGGCGGCAAATGATTGAAAACCCTGTAACACCCATGACGCACCCACTCTGTCCCTATGGGCCAACAATTGACGATGGCCATGGAAGAAAAATGCAAGCTTACCAATATTGGCCTTTCTACTCTTCAGACCTATATAACTTAAAAAATCACAATCCCCCATTTTCTGAGAAACCCACCCGGCTCACAGGTCTGGTTGAGTCATTGATGTTTTCCCACCAGCCTACTTGGGATGACTGCCAACAACACCTAATGACTATCTTCATGACAGAGGAACAAAAGAGAATCCTCCTGCAAGCTCGAAAAAAATATCCTCAGACAAGATGGGCGACAAACACAACTTCCCAACTTAATCAAAGCTGGCTTTCCCTTGAACCGACCCAACTGGGAACCCCAAATCTTTGAAGGTAGGGAGAAACTGTCCCCTTATCACCGGGCTCTAATAGTGGGTTTCCAAGTGGCCGCTAGGAGACCAACTAATTTTGCCAAGGTAATAGAGATTACTAAGGGCCTGATGAATCTCCCTCTCTATGTTTCTAGAGAGAATTATGAAGACATATAGGAGATATACTATTTTCGATTCTCAGGCAGAGGATCAAAAGGCATCTGTCATGATGGCCTTTATCGGGCAAGGTGCTCTGGATACTAAAAGAAAGTTACAATGCTTAGATGGATTACAAGATATGACTTTGAGAGATTTAGTCAGAGAAGCCGAGAAGGCATACTATAAGAGAGAAACTGAGGAAGAGAAGAGAGCAAAGGGAGGATAAAAGAAACAAAGACAGACTAAGGCATTGACTAAGGTCCTGGTCACAGCAAAAAATAGGCCAGAAATTAAGAAACAGGGAGACAGGAAGGGATACCTGGGCCCACGACAGAGGCCACCCCTGGCCTCAGATCAATGTGACTACTGTAAAGAAAAAGGACACTGGGCCAAAGAGTGCCCCAGAAATAGACAGCCACACCAGCCAAACATTCTGACTCTGGAGGATGACTAAGAAAGTTGGGTCTCAGATCCCCTTCCAGAGCTCAGAGTAGCTTGAAGTGGAGGGGACCACAGTAAACTTTGAAGTGGATACAGGGGCAATATACTCAGCCCTTAAGGCCACTTTTGGCCCTCTATTAAATAAAAGGTCTCTAGTTCAAGGGGCTAATGGCAGAAAATATCGGGCATAGACAACTAAGACTACCTTGGACCTGGGGAAAGGAAAAATCCATCACTCCTGCCTAGTAATCCCAGAATGCCCAGCCCCATTGATGGGCAGAGATCTGCTCACCAAGCTCTGCGCCAAAATAACTTTTAACCCTGAAGGCCCCAAAGTGGAATTTCTAAATCCTTCAGTAAAAATTCCTATAGTCACGGCTCCAATTATGTCAGTAGAAACTTTACATCAACTCACTCGCTTTCGTTCAAAGAAACTACAGGAATTCCTGAAGGATCAAGAACAGAGTTTTAAACTAACCAACTCACAGCAAAAGGAAATAACAGAATGGTTAACAAAAGTCTGCCAGGTCTATCAGTTGGTTAATGCTTACCCTTCCAAGCTTCCTGCAGAAAAGCGCCTACGAGGAACCAGATCAGGACAATTCTGGGAAGTGGATTTTACTGAAATTAAGCCAGCAAGGTATGGACTGAAATATCTCCTAGTCTTTGTAGATACATTTTCAGGATGGATTCAAGCAGTCCCCACAAAAAAAGAAAGAAAGAAACAGTGAAAACGATGGCCAAGAAGATCCTAGAAGATATTTTTCCAAGATACGGCCTGCGTAAGGTAATAGGGTCTGATAATGGACTGGCATTCGTGGCTCCAGTAAGTCAGGGGTTAGCCAGGACCCAGGGGATTTATTGGAAGTTACATTGTGCTTCTAGACTCCAGAGTTCAGCACAGGTAGAAAGAGTGAATAGAACCATTAAACAGACCTTAACGAAATTAAGCTTAGAGACCAGCATAAAAGATTGGACTATGCTCCTGCCTTATGCAATGTTGCATGCAAGAAATACTCCCTCTGTTTCTTTGTGTAATCACACCCCCTTTGAAATTCTCTATTGTGCACCTCCTCCCATAAGGGACCTAACCCCAACTCAAACACCTAACAATCCCTTCCACACCCCCTTGCTTGAGAGACTTAAAGCTCTTGAAAGAACTAAGAAATACCTGTGAAAACAGCTGGCCACTGCCTACCAACCTGGGGACGAGGGGATTACACATCGATATCAAGTAAGAGACTTCATCCACGTAAGACGACATCAGGTGTCATCCCTGGAACCCCGCTGGAAAGGACCATTGCAGGTGTTACTTATAACACCTACAGTGGTAAAGGTAGACGGAATCACTTCCTGGATCCCTGCCTCTCATCTCAAGCCTGTGCCCTGTCCAGACTCTGGCTGGAAACTGAAAAAGACTGGTAACCATTTCAAATTGCGTATTCGCCATGTGGATAAGGCTCTGTACTCTCCCATTTACCACCAGTAGTCCTAACCCTCATCAGTCCGTTCAGCAGAGATGGGTGATCACAAATCCTACTGGAAAAGAAGTATAATCTATCTCGCATACAGCCCCCTTAGGGATCTGGTGGCCATCTCTCCATAGAGACATTTGTCAGCTGGCTATAGCTCTTTCCTATTGGTATATCCCTGATGAAGAGGATCCCACTAAAATTCCATTAAATCCCTTCTGTACCATAGATAATGGAAACAAACCTTATGGATGTAGGCACTCGCAAGCCAGATGCATGTTGGCTAGCCTAGTTTGCTTAGTTTGCCTGGCGCACTATCAAAGCCACAAACAGTCATGGCTGTGTGGGGGAAAAGCTGACTTCTTCTGTATGTCATGGGAATGTGAGCATACAGGGGCTTCCTGATGGAACCTAAACTCCTCATCAAATTCAGTACAGAGCATTGGCCATACTACCAATTAGATAACCAAAACCGATGGCCCCCAGAGGGGTCTCCAGAACCTCAAATTCTGCGTGAACTTTTAAACTTCTGTAAGTGCTCAAAAGGGTGAAAGGAGATTCCCCTATGTGGAAGCCTTTTCCCTCCTTCACTCACATCCTGAACTATGCTTCTCCAATAGATCCTTACCCTCAGCCTTCTGCTCCAGATTCTCTGCTGTCACTTCCACCTCAGCAAACTGATTTCTCCCCTCCAATTACTAGATCAAAAGCTCAAACCTCCGCTGGTTCTCAGACCACTGCCCTCTTGCTGAGGTAGCAGGTACTGAGGTACCCCTCCAACCACTCATTCCTCTCTTCTCCTGTCAGTGCCCACACCGGGTCCCACCTGGTCCTCTTACCAGCTAACCCAAAGCTCAAACCAGTTGAGGAGAGCCCTCAGACCCTTATCCAAGATGTAATGAAAATGGCCTTTAATGTTGCTTTGTCAATACTGAAAACAGGTTACTAAGGTTTTTAAAGTCCCTCACAGGATTTTGGGATACTCACTCCCGTCTTCCCCTCTACTCTACCTGTTCTACTGCTCAAGATTTTGTTGCCTGGAAAATCCCAAACCGCTTTCCCATTATTCTTTTACATCTCTCATTCCTCATTCTCAGATCCTCGGAGGTGCTCTCAGCCCCACTTTCCCCATCTTCCCCCGCTGTAGCAAGCCCACAGAAAAGTCTTAACTGACCTTCTCCAGAAGTCTTCACCATGGCTGACTTTAAAACTTTCAGCAAAAGAGTCCCTATAAAAGAGTTCAATGTAGATAAATTTTCTCTTTTCATGTTGCCCTGTTCTACTTGGCCACTGGCTAAAAAACTCAGCACTCCTCAGCTAGACACCCCCTTACTAGTTTTTCACAAAATATGAGAAAAAGGCCTCTGGCCTTGAGTTGGGGTTTAACAGAGATGGCTACATTTCTACGATAAAGAAGTTAAAATTGGGCTCCATTGTAACAGCTGGCAGGGGGAAAAAAGAAAGGGAAGAAAAATCTCTCCCTCTCCCAGGTGTACTTGAAAAGTTAACTTGCCCAGAACAGAGGAAAAAAGAGAAACGAAAACTGCTTTTTGTGAACTTCTGCAGACTGTGAACTTCTGAGCCCCTTCCCTTATATGTTGGGTAAAAAATTCTGAAACTATCTAAACTTGGGGTTCAGGGGATTAATTGACTACAACAGAAGCAGTGCCCTCTGAGTCCGGTTGCAACCAAATAGGACTGTTTCCCTGTCTTCGGTGCTATGTTAGGTGCCTTGCCTTGTCCTTCCCTACAACAGTATATTTCTATGTACTTAAACATTGTTTATGTTTTCATGAAATGGTTAACCGATGTGATTAATTGTGCAATGATGAAGATGTTTCACAGAGTGCACTATCAAGACGCAGGTTCATTTGAAGATCATATAGGGGGGCATACAACCCGGTTCGGCTGGGAACATATATCCTCACTTTAGTCATACTATTAGGAATACTGGTTTCTGCAAGGGTGGATACAGGAACCACTGCCCTGGTCCATGGGAGAAAACAAGTGACCCAATTAGAAGCAGCAATAGACCAATAAATAAAGATATTAGAAACCTCCATCACAGCTTTGCAGGAATCTTTTACCTCTCTATCTGAAGTTGTTTTACAGAACAGTCAAGGGTTGGATCTCCTCTTCATGAGAGAAGAGGGCCTTTGTGCTGCATTGAGGGAAGAATGTTGTTTTTATGCTGACCATACTGGAGTTGTAAAAAAAAATCTATGAGTAAATTAAAAAGACGCCTTGAAGAGCATCAACGAGAGAGAGAGAGGCCCAAAAGGGTGATTTGAGTCTTTTTTCACACAGTCCCCCTGGTTAACTATACTTTTATCAACCCTGACCAGTCCAATAATAATCCTCATATTATTGCTCACTATAAAACCCTGTTTGCTCAACTGTGTAATTTCTTTTCTCCAAGCTCAAATTGGACAAGTTAAACATATGGCAATACCCCACTAGCAGACATAGATTGTACACCCATTAATGATCACTTTTATAATTAAAAGTATCCAGAAGAAGTAGTGGGGAATGAAAAGTTAATAAAATAGCTACTTTTCACTTCCTGTTTTTCTGTATGCTTAGAAAAACACTGTTGAAATATTGACAACTTTTTTTTTTTTTTTTTTTTTTTAGATTTTTATTTTTTTTTATTTTTATTTTTTCTGCTTTGGGATTGGTCCCCTTTTTTATTTTTTTTATTTTTTTTTATTTTATTTTTTTATTGGTTGTTCAAAACCCTACAAAGCTCTTGACATATCATATTTCATACATTAGCATACATTAGCTTCAAGTGAGTTATGAACTCCCTTTTTTACCCCAAGTACAGATTGCAGAATCACATGGGTTACACATCCACATTTTTACATAATACCATAATAGTAACTGTTGTATTCTGCTACCTTTCCTATCCTCTACTATCCCCCCTCCCCTCCCCTCCCATCTTCTCTCTCTACCCCTTCTACTCTAATTCATTTCTCACCTTGTTTATTTTCCCATTCCACTTACAACCTCTTATATGTAATTTAGTATAACAATGAGGATCTCCCTCCGTTTTCCATGCAATTCCCCTTTTCTCTCCCTTTCCCTCCCACCTCATGTCTCTGTTTAATGTTAATCTTTTCTTCCTGCTTTTCCTCCCTGCTTTATTCTTAGTTGCTCTCATTATATCAAAGATGACATTTGGTATTTGTTTTTTAGGGATTGGCTAGCTTCACTAAGCATAATCTGCTCTAGTGCCATCCATTTCCCTGCAAATTCCAAGATTTTGTCATTTTTTAGTGCTGCGTAATACTCCATGGTGTATAGATGCCACATTTTTTTAATCCATTCATCCATTGAAGGGCATCTGGGTTGGTTCCACAATCTAGCTATTGTAAATTGTGCTGCTATGAACATCGATGTGGCAGTATCCCTGTAATACGCTCTTTTAAGGTCTTCAGGGAATAGTCCGAGAAGGGCAATAGCTGGGTCAAATGGTGGTTCCATTCCCAGCTTTCCCAGGAATCTCCATACTGCTTTCCAAATTGGCCGCACCAATTTGCAGCCCCACCAGCAATGTACAAGAGAACCCTTTTCCCCACATCCTCACCAGCACTTGTTGTTGTTTGATTTCATAATGGCTGCCAATCTAACTGGAGTGAGATGGTATCTTAGGGTGGTTTTGATTTTCATTTCTCTGACTGCTAGAGATGACGAGCATTTTTTCATGTACTTGTTGATTGATTGTATGTCCTCCTCTGAGAAGTTTCTTTTCAGGTCCTTGGCCCACTTGTTGATTGGGTTATTTGTTATCTTATTGTCTAATTTTTTGAGTTCTTTGTATATTCTGGATATTAGGGCTCTATCTGATGTGTGAGGAGTAAATATTTGTTCCCATGATGTAGGCTCCCTATTTACTTCTCTTATTGTTTCTCTTGCTGTGAAAAAACTTTTTAGTTTAAGTAAGTCCCATTTGTTGATTCTTGCTATTAACTCTTGTGCTATGGGTGTCCTATTAAGGAATTTGGAGCCCGACCCCACTATATGTAGATCGTAGCCAACTCTTTCTTCTATCAGACGCAGAGTCTCTGATTTGATATCAAGGTCTTTGATCCATTTTGAGTTAACTTTTGTGCATGGTGAGAGGAGGGGGTTCAGTTTCATTTTGTTGCATATGGATTTCCAGTTTTCCCAGCACCATTTGTTGAAGATGCTATCCTTCCTCCATTGCATGTTTTTAGCCCCTTTATCAAATATAAGATAGTTGTAACTTTGTGGATTGGTCTCTGTGTCCTCTATTCTGTACCATTGGTCCACCCGCCTGTTTTGGTACCAGTACCATGCTGTCTTTGTTACTATTGCTCTGTAATATAGTTTGAAATCTGGTATCGCTATACCGCCTGATTCGCACTTCCTGCTTAGAATTGCTTTTGCTATTCTGGGTCTTTTATTTTTCCATATGAATTTCATGAGTGCTTTATCTATTTCTACAAGCAATGCCTTTGGGATTTTGATTGGCATTGCATTAAACCTATATAGAACTTTTGGTAATATCGCCATTTTGATGATGTTAGTTCTGCCTATCCATGAACAGGGTATATTTTTCCATCTTCTAAGATCTTCTTCTACTTCTCTCTTTAGGGTTCTGTAGTTTTCATTGTATAAATCTTTCACCTCTTTTGTTAGGTTGATTCCCAAGTATTTTATTTTTTTTGAGGATATTGTGAATGGAGTGGTTTTCCTCATTTCCATTTCAGAAGTTTTTTTGCTGATATACAGGAATGCCTTTGATTTATGCATGTTGATTTTATATCCTGCTACTTTGCTGAATTCATTTATTAGTTCTAGTAGTTTTTTTGTAGACCCTTTTGGGTCTTCTAGGTATAAAATCATGTCATCCGCAAATAATGATAATTTAAGTTCTTCTTTTCCAATTTTTATGCCTTTAATTTCTTTTGTCTGTCTAATTTCTCTGGCCAGTGTTTCGAGAACTATATTGAATAGAAGTGGTGATAGAGGGCATCCCTGTCTTGTTCCAGATTTTAGAGGGAATGCCTTCAATTTTTCTCCATTGAGAATGATGCTAGCCTGATGCTTAGCATAGATAGCTTTTACAATGTCAAGGTAATTTCCTGTTATCCCTAGTTTTTCTAATGTTTTGAACATAAAGGGATGCTGTATTTTGTCAAATGCTTTTTCTGTGTCTATTGAGATGATCATATGGTTCTTATCTTTAAGTCTATTGATGTGGTGAATAACATTTATTGATTTCCGTATATTGAACCATCCTTGCATCCCAGGGATGAATTCTACTTGATCATGGTGCACAATTTTTTTTGATGTGCCTTTGTATCCGATTCGACAGAATTTTATTGAGGATTTTTGCATCTAGGTTCATCAGGGATATTGGTCTGTAATTTTCTTTCTTTGAGGTGTCTTTGTCTGGTTTCGGAATCAACGTGATGTTGGCCTCATAGAATGAATTTGGAAGAGCTCCCTCTTTTTCTATTTCCTGAAATAACTTGAAAAGTATTGGTATTAATTCTTCTTTAAAAGTTTTGTAAAACTCCGCTGTATACCCATCCGGTCCTGGGCTTTTCTTGGTGGGTAGTTTCTTGATTGCTTCTTCAATTTCCTCCATTGATATTGGTCTGTTCAAATTGTGTGTATCCTCCTGACTCAGTCTGGGCAAATCATATGTCTTAAGAAATTTATCGATGTCTTCACTATCTTCTATTTTATTGGAATATAGGTTTTCAAAATAATTTCTAATTGTCTTCTGTATTTCTGTAGCATCTGTTGTGAAATTGCCTTTTTCATCCCGTATGTTAGTAATTTGAGTTCTCTCTCTTCTTCTCTTCGTTAGCATGGCTAAGGGTCTGTCAATCTTGTTTATTTTTTCGAAGAACCAACTTTTAGTTTTGTTGATTTTTTCAATAGTTTCTTTTGTTTCAATTTCGTTGATTTCCGCTCTGATTTTAATTATGTCTTGCCTTCTGCTGCATTTGCTGTTGTTTTGTTCTTCCTTTTCCAGGGCTTTGAGATGAAGTGTGAGCTCATTTATTTGTTGGTTTTTCTTTTTTTTGAGGAATGACCTCCAGGCGATGAATTTCCCTCTTAAAACTGCTTTCATTGTGTCCCATAGATTCCGATAAGTTGTGTCTGTATTTTCATTTATCTCTAAGAATTTTTTGATTTCCTCCTTTATGTCTTCTTTAACCCATTGATCATTCAGTAACATATTGTTCATTTTCCATGCGATATAGGATTTTCCCATCCTTCTTTTATCATTGATTTCCAGTTTCATTCCATTATGATCAGATAAAATGCATGGTATTATCTCCACCCCTTTATATTTACTGAGGTTTGCCCTATGGCATAATATATGGTCTATTTTTGAGAAGGATCCATGTGCTGCTGAGAAAAAAGTATATCCACTTGATGATGGTTGATATATTCTATATACGTCAGTTAAGTCTAGGTTATTGATTGTGTTATTTAGATCTATAGTTTCTTTATTCAACTTTTGTTTGGAGGATCTGTTCAATGGTGAGAGAGGTGTGTTGAAGTCACCCATAATTATTGTATTGTGGTCTATTTGATTCTTGAACTTGAGGAGAATTTGTTTTATGAACGTCGCAGCACCATTATTTGGTGCATAAATATTGATAATTGTTATGTCTTGTTGGTGAATGGTTCCTTTTAACAGTATATAATGGCCTTCCTTATCCCTTTGGATTAACTTAGTCTTGAAGTCGATTTTGTTCGACTGGCCACACCTGCTTGTTTGCGAGGACCGTGTGCATGGTATATTTTTCCCCAACCTTTCACCTTCAGCCTGTGTATTTCTTTTCCTGTCAGATGTGTCTCCCATAGGCAGCATATTGTTGGATTTGTTTTTTTAATCCATGTTACCAGTCTATGTCGCTTTATTGGAGAGTTTAAACCATTAATGTTTAGAGTTACTATTGCTATATGGTTTGTACTTCCATCCATGTTTGATTATTTGTCTCTCTTTTTTTTTTTAATTTAGTTTATTTCTCCATGATTAGCTTTCCCCCCTCCGTCAGTCTTTACTGGTGCACTTCCCACTGTTGACTTTGGTTATTGTTTCTCATTTCTTCCTCGTGTAGTGTTTTGCTCAAGATATTCTGCAATGCTGGTTTTCTGGCTGCAAATTCTTTTAGCTTTTGTATATCATGAAAGATTTTTATTTCGTTGTCATACCTGAAGCTTAATTTTGCTGGATACAGAATTCTTGGTTGGCATCCATTGTCTTTCAGTGTTTGAAATACGTTGTTCCAGGATCTTCTCGTTTTCAGTGTCTGAGATGAAAAATCCGCTGTTAACCTTATTGGTTTACCCCTGAATGTAATCTGCCTCCTTTCTCTTGTAGCTTTTAATATTTTCTCTTTGTTCTGTATATTGGATATCTTCATAACAATGTGTCTTGGCGTTGGTCTACTTTGATTTTGTATGCTCGGTGTTCTGTATGCATCTACAATTTGTATATCTGTTTCCTTTTTTATTTCTGGAAAGTTTTCTGTAATTATTTCATGTAGTAGATTACACATTCCCTTGGTTTGAATCTCTGTGCCTTCCACTATCCCGTTCACTCTTAAATTTGGTTTTTTAATGTTATCACATATCTCTTGGATGCTTCTCTCGTGATTTTTAACCAGGCTATCAGAGTTGGCTAGACTCTTTTCAAGATGATATATTTTGTCTTCATTATCTGAAGTTCTGGCTTCTACTTGCTCCTCTCTGTTAGTGATACTCTCATTTGAGTTTTTAATTTGGTTTATAAGTTCCTTCATTTCTAAGATTATTGTCTGATTCTTTTTTATAATCTCTATCTCCTGATAAAGATGCTTAACTTCTTCTTTTATCTGTTTTTGTAATTCGTTCTCAATGTGTTCTTTTGCTGCTTGTATTTGCTGTCTCGTATCCTCTTTAAGGTTCCATTCCATCTGTCTAAGGTATTCCTTGAGGTCTTTATATGACCATTTTTCTGATGAATCTATATTCTCCTGGATATTTAGGCCTTCCTGCATTGTTTGTACTCCTTTCCTTCCTTGCTTTTTCATATTGCTTCTTGTTCTGTTTGACTACTGAGTTGTTGATTACTCCTATAAATTTATTTGCTGCTTGGGAGGAAAGGTATTATAGGGGGAGGGAATAAGTAACCAAAGAGAATGAGAGTAAGCAGGCAGAATTCAAGGAAGGGGGAATATGAGAATTGAAAATAAATGCAAAGACAGAAGAAAAGAAGAGAGAGAGAAAGGAAACAGAAAATTAAAAAGAATTAAAAAGAAATCATAATTGCAATAATAAAAATGAAAATTAGTATTAAAAAATAAGATAAAATGAATTTAAAAAAATTTGGGGAAAACAACAACAAAAACAAAACAAAACCAATAAAAAAAATTTTTTTTTAATACATACAGTCTTTTAGACTCATCAATTCAGATTGTTAACTACAATTCTGGTATGAGAGAGATCATCCATAGTGTGAATAAAACAGGAGACAAGAGAAAAGAAAAAAAAAAAAAAACCATGCAGTCTTAGAGTTCGATTCACTATTCTACCAGTAGGTGGAGCTGTGCCCACCGGGCCACGCTTCTCCTCTCAGTAGGCGGGAGCCAATCGCTGTGCAGCAGCTCTTCCTCCTGGACTGGGCGGGTCTCTAATCCTGAGTGCACCGGTGATGCTCACCACAATATTGGCTACACACCAAGTCTGCTGTTCCTGTGAGCCCTGTTTTCAAGAACGCCTGGGCACATTCTCCCTGTTTGCCATTCCCTTGGACCCTAAGTTTGTAGAGCTTGGGGCTGAGAACCCCCAGCGAATTTGCTTGCCCTCTGGTAGCCACGCCCCTGGAAGCTGGTGCAAGAGACCTCAGTTGTCAGCACTGGTGATAGTGGTAGCCGGAATTCCGCGCCGCGGGTCCTGCGCCACTCCTGATTCCCCCGTGCAAAAGCCGGGCGGGCAGGCCTTTAGCAGCGCCCGGCAGGCGGGGACTGTCCACACGAGCGCCGGGTTGGGGGTTGGGGTGGTTGTTTCCAGTGCCGAACCGCCAAAGGTGGCTCACAGAGCTGGGAAGGCAGGACCCAGCCTTCCGTATGCTCGCTGCAATGTGTGAGCAGCGGTTTTTCGGCTGGGCCGGCGGGACTGCGCCCCAGTGGGGGCTGTTTACACGAGCGCGGCGGGGCAGGGGTGGGGGGTGGGGGTCGTTGTTCACAGCGCCGAGCCGGCGGTGGGGAGGGGGTGATCGGAGGGGGTGGTCGTTTGCAGCGCCGAACCGCCTCTGCGCTAGGCCGGCTGGGGCCCAAGCAGGCTGTGGCCGTTTGTAAGTACGCTGCAAAGTGTGGGCAGCGGGAGTTCGGCGTTGGCCGTGAGTTCCTGCTGAGTTTCACTCGCTGAGATTCACTCGTCTGGGACAACGTGACCCCTCTAATAGAGTTACTAATTCCCGGCAGGTCTCCTTTCAGCGAAATTTTGCTAGAAGTCCCTCAGCAGGCCGTATGCCAAATTGCAGAATGTACTCCCTCACCCGGTTGCTCGCAAACCGCCCACTCGCCCTGACCCATGAATAAACTTCTCTCCCTGCAGCCTCCAAGGAAGTATATAAGATCTGCTGAAGCTGTTCTCATTGCTCTCTGATCTATTCAAGGGAGCTCTGAGCCCCAGTATGCTGGGCCTCCAATAAACCCTTAGCTGTTGCATAGTACAGTCTCTTGGTGGTCTCTTTCTCCTATGCTTGCCCGAATATTATTGGATGATTGAATGTAGAAGAGAACATCCGGTCAAAAAGGGATAGTCGGGAGGATTAGGAAGATAGTCGGTAGGTTTTGGAAGAAGAGTGAGTATAAAATTTGGAACAAAAGTTCTTTAGCAATAGGGTTTTAGTTAGAGAGTGAAGTTAAATGTCAGCACACTTGAAGAGTCAGTCACAATGATGAACTGGGGAAAATATGTAGGAGAGCAGATATCAATAGAGACATTACAAAATCAGGCAAAGTATAAAGTGAGTCATAGAATTAGACATTTTCAAGAGGGTTGAGGTTGAATATATAATCTTAGGAAGAAACAAATATGTAGTCACCAATAGGATTGACATTTGAGAGCATTAGGAAACCTGGACATGGATGTTTTAAGAAATCCATGTTCACTTTCCATTTAGGCTTTGGTACAATCATAAGCGTGACCTTTGCATTTTGTGTCCAGAATATTACTGTGATTAATTTTATATATAGATCAGGTGACATGAGTATTTTTTCCAGCATTTCTGGGAGCAATATTTTGAAGACGTATAATTCAAATTGGGGAATCAAAGAGGTTTACCTTGAGTCTATGAATATGGAGATAATGCATGAATAGACATTACTGTGAATAAATAGTATAACTGGTTCCACTTTAAATAATGGTTTGAATTGATATCTGAATACTTATGTGAAATCTTATATTGATATACAATCATTCATTCCAACCAGTTATAAAACTAATGGTTATATTAGGGTTATGGTTTATCATGAAGCTGTGTGAGTTTTGCTACAAAAGTGATTATGGAAATCAAAAATAATGTGTGTGAATAGAAGTCTCATGAAAAGTCAAGTGAAATAAGGAGGAATACATGTGTTCTGAAGCAGGAAGTGATTGAAAGTGAAACAAATGCCTATAAATTTGCTAACTTGTGGATGAAATGTATATATATCCTATGATGTGCATAAACTGTAGAAATACTAATGTACCAGTCTTGAATAAAAATGAACGTCAAACTACACATCATGTCCCATTGGAATCTACTTGTATTGATGTTAAACTGAGTCAGTTATTGTAGAAATATTAGGATTTGTATGCACCATTCACTGAAGTTAGTTTTCAGTACTAAAAAACAAATATGTATGTCAGGTGGATGAATATTTCTGAGAATAATCTGGTGAAAAGTTGATTATAAATCGACATATATGAATATGAATGAATTTAGAGAGTGTACAATAAGAAACATTTTTCATATTTTGAAAAATCTTGAGAATATATATATATATATATATATATATATATATATATACACACATATACACAAACACACACAGAGAGAGACATTAAAAATAGCAATATATATTGCAATGGAAATTCACCATGAAATATATATCATCCACAGATTCAAAAATATTCATTTTGCTAAACATGGACTTATGCATAATGTTTTTCAACTAGGAAGCTCACCAATAGGTTGAATTTTCAGTTCCAACAGCGTTTAGGAGGAGTAGTCTCTTCTCACAATTTGTATCTGCCAAGTCAGCCACCTAAAAAAAATGTACGTATTATAACAGGTAGGATTCTATATGTGCATATAAAAATACATGTGCTGAATAGGCTACAGAGAATTGTGACAGGAATTTGTGGAGAGCCACAGCTGAATGTGCCCCAGCAAACTTCCAGCAAATTTCCAGCTGCCTGCTGATTATTGGCTCACAGCGGCCCCAGCAACATCTAGCTGATTGGCTACTCTGTGGTGATGCTCATTGGGCTGTTTCCCTGCCCTTTCTGACCATCGAGCTGCTCATTGGGGGACTTTTTTGGCTCCACCCACATGACCCAGCCAATCGGCCTCAAGAGCAGGAGGATTGTGGGAGGTGCAGAGGGTTATGGGTGTGAGAGAGAATTTACAAGGAAGCCAGTGGTGGCAGTTCGGCTCTGAGGGTTTTTCCTGAGGAGCTGTTTTGTTTGGCGTGTGTGGTTCTAAAAATAAAGTTTGTTTCTTTTGACAAGTGGCTTCTGAATCGTGCCCAGCCAGACTGCAGCATTTGGTGGCTCGCACGGGGAGCGACTGATGGTAAGTGATAAGGTAAACTTCTCTCCCCTGAGGGCAGGGCGAGAGGATGGGTAGCCATTTTAAGATTCCTCTTTTGTTTTGCTTCACTTTTGTTTTAAGTTGCCTGTGCCTGGAGATGAGTGAGACGAAAGAAAAAGCACTCAAATCTGAGGAAAATCTATTTATGTCTGAGGAACAGATAGGGATAAAGGTCGGATGCACATGTCAGGAGGATAGAAAGGCTATAATGACTTTTTGTTGTTCACTTTTTATTTCATTCTGTCTCGTTTTTTTTTTTTTTTTGATGTTGTTGTTGTTTTTTTTTTTTTTTTTCGTCATATACTTAGGTTTCATTAAAGAAGAAATACGGGATCAGAAATTAGTAAAAAAACAAATGTAAAGAGTTTTAAGGAAATTGTTACAGGAAGGAGGCATCTCAGTAAAATCACGAACAGTCAGGGCATACGTTGATACAATATAAAAATGTAGCCCATGGCTTTTTAAGTAGGAGTTGATAAATTTACCACAATGGAACCATCATGGTGAAGATTTAAAAAGAATAGAAAAGAACAGTCCAGGGACTCTGCTATTTGGAACATTGCCATTGTGGACTTTCATATCTATTTTGCTTAGTCCAAAGCTTTCCATTCAGACAAAGATAGAGGAACAAAGCTTAGAGCAGAAAAAGCCATCAGGGGAAAAGTTACAAAAGGACACTGCTACTAACAACTTTCTATCATCAGAGGGCATAAGTGTTCAACCAACAGCACCACCTCTACAGGAGACTGTTACTAACACCTTTCTATCACCATAGGATGTAAATGTCCAACTTACAAGGCCAACTCCATATGCTGGGAGGCCCCCAACCCCTGCAGTTGATAGTTTGGATTCTGAGAAAGGATCTCAAGTATTAATATGCCCTTTATTTGAGGTAGGAGGGCAGTGAATTCACCATGCTTTAAATTTCAAAATAGTGAAGCAGCTAAAAGAGGCTGTAACAACCTATGGTCCTCAAGCACACTTCATTGTAAGCTTGGTCGAATCCATTAACAAGTTGAACATGACACCAGCAGATTGGGCTAATATGGGTAAAGCTATGCTAAATGGAGGTCAATGCCTGTTATGGAAGTTTGCCAATGAGGAAATTTGCAAGGAGACTGCTAGGTGAAATGCAGAAGCTGGTTATCCTCAGGGAAGTCTCGATATGTTGTTAGGAAAGGGACCTTATGAGGATCAGCAGCAACAAATTGCATATGATCCTGGTGTATACGCACAAATTACCATAGAGGCGGTTAGGGCATGGAAGACTTTACAAGGACATGGAGGTTTACAAGGTCAATTATCTAAGGTAATACAAGGAGCTAATGAATCTTACGCTGAATTTGTAGATAGGCTTATTCAAACCGCTACCAGAGTTTTGGGGAATACAGAACAAGAAATGCCATTAATAAAACAACTGGCTCATGGCCAAGCGAATTATTGGTGCAGAGATGTCATTAGACCATGGAAGCATGAAGATTTAAACACATGTATTCAATTGTGCAGAGACATTAATGAACAAGAGCAAGTTTTGGCAGCTGCAGAAAAACAGGCTTTAGATGCCAGAGACATTAATGAACAAGTGCAAATTGTGGTAGCTGCAGTACAACAGGCTTTAGATGCCAGGACAAGAACATGCTACAATTGTGAAAAAAAAACAAGATATTTAAAAGGAATTGCCCCATAGGAGGAGGGTTTAACAAAACTAGTTATCAAAGGAGTAGAATACCGGGTATTTGGCCACGATTCCATAGAGGGAGACATTGGGCTAATGAATGCCGTTCTCAAATCACCATAGAGGGTAATTCATTATCAAAAATCAAACAAGGACCAGGTGTTTGTCCATGATATCATGGAGAAAAGCATCGGGCTCCATTTGCCAAAAAATGGACAGGGAAGGCCATTGCTCTGGGGTCCAAAACCACATATATACGGAGAACTGGAGAAACCCAGCAACCCCATCAGTGTAGTGCCCAGTACACATTGTCCATCAGATCCCTCATCAGACAAACCAGAGGGAGTGCAGGGTTGGACATCTGTTCCTCCACCAGATCCCTACTAACTCCAGAGTTGAGAGTTCAAATCATTCCCACAGGAGTGAAGGGACTTCTTCCCAAAGTAACAGTAGGCTAATTATTGGGACGCAGATCTTCTACTATATTAAGACTTATGATAAGTCCTGGGGTAATTGATCCCAATTATGAAGGTGAATTAAAAATTATAGCCAGTTCTCTAAAGGGTATATCAGTAATTTCACCAGGAGATAGAATAGCACAGTTACTAATAATACCCAGCCTACATGATAAATTTATCAGTCGTACTGTAGAAAGAGATTCCAAGGGATTAGGCTCCACAGGTGTAGATTGGGCTATGCTTTCTTTAAATTTAGATTCTCGCCCCATGCTAAAACCAAATATTCAACGACATGAATTTAATGTGCTACTGGATACAGGTGCAGTCTTTAGCATCATCTCTCCTCAAGTATGGCCAAAACATTGGCCATTACAACAAGCCACTCAAATGCTTTGAGGCCTATGAGTAGCGACGAATCCCCATAAAATCCAAGGATGCTGAAAGATGTGAAGGAACTCTACACCCATATGTATAGGATCATCTTCCCATAAATTTATGGGGATGAGATGTCCTAGATCAATTAGGTTTGACATTATCAAATTACATTAACCAAAATGCACCCACTATTATGACTAGACAAGGTTTTAGGAAAGGAAAATGATTAGAAAAACAAGAACAAGTTATAGCTGCACCAATACAAATAGATCAAGGAACAAACAGAGATGGGTTGGATTTTCAGAAAGGGCCACTGAGACAAAAATTACTTGGAAATCAGAAAGACCAGTATGGGTTCCTCAGTGGCCCCTGACTAAAGAAAAGTTACAAGCAGACCATAACCGGGTTAAACAACAATTAGCGGAAGGTCATATACAACCTTCTGTATATCCCCATAATACTCCCATTTTTGTCCTCAAATGAAATCTGGTAAATGGAGATTATTGCAAGTTTTAAGAGCCATTAATAATGAGATGGTTATTATGGGACCTGCTCAATCGGGGATCCCTCAATTGTATGCTTTGCCAATAACTTGGTATGTTTTCACTATAGATATATAGATATTAAAGATTGTTTTTTTTTTTTTAATTCCAATTCATGCTGAGGATAGTCCACGTTTTGAATTTACTATCCCTGCACTGAATCATGAAGTTCCTTATCAGAGATATGAGTGGAAAGTAGTCCCTCAAGTAATGGCTAACAGCCCAACTATGTGTCAAATTTATGTTAACAAAGTAATCCAGCCACTTAGAAATCAAAATACTGAAATACAAATATTTCACTATATGGATGATGTATTATTAGCACACAAAGGTAAAAACCCATTGCTAGAATGTTATGCCACACTTACAAACTTATTAAAAATTATAATCTAGAGATAGCAATAGATAAACTACAATTAAATTTTCCAATTAATTTTTCGGAGTTCTATTATCCTCAACCATCTTCCGCCACCAAAAATGCAAATACGAGTAGATCAACTCAAATCAATTGATGATTTTCAAAAGTTATGAGGAGACATAAATTCAATAAGGCCTTATCTATGAATACCACCAGAAGAGTTGGGACCTTTATTTGATATCCTAAAAGGTCCATCTGATCCAAATTCACCCAGAATGTTAATGCCTGAAGCAAGAAAGACATTAAAAGTCATGGAAACATATATGAGAAATATGCATTTGGATAGAGTTGATGTAATTTTGCCTTTATTTTTTTTTTGTACTACCAACAAAAAATATTCCTACAAGAGTATTTTGGAAAGAAGGTCCATTATAATGGATACATTTATCTTATTCTTCTAACACTAGGTATCCTGAGGCTGAGGGACAATTAATACTCATAGGAATCAAAGCAGCAAAGGGAGTGTTTGGAATTTCTCCCAATAAAATTATTACTCCATATACTATCAATCAAATCGATGAATTAGTTAATGAGTTAAATACTTGGGCAATAACCATGTGTAAATCTAGTGTTTCATTTGATAACCACTTACCATCTAATCATTTATTGTCTTTTGGTCACCACATCCTGTAATTTTTTCAAAAATGACAAGAAAAACACCTGTCATGAATGCTCCAAATATTTTCACTGATAGGTCAAATAATGGTACAGCAGAAATAGTTACACCTGATCAAACTGTGACATTTTTAGTACCCCAACAATCAGCTCGGAAGTAGAGCTCAATGCAGTATTACAAGGTTTTGTGATGTTTAAAGATTCTGAATTTAATTTATTTTCTGATAGTCAGTATATATTTAATGCTATAGTATCCTTTGAACGTGCTGTTAGGATTTCCCCTTCAGTACTGTTTTCTCTTTGCTTTCCAATATACAAATTCTAATCTGGGACAGAAAAGATCCATTCTTTATAAGACGTATCTGGGCAAATACAGGATTGCCTGGAGTCCTTAGTTCGGGCAATGATTTAGCAGATGAAACTACACATGACATACATACATATTTTCTCTACACTAGAAGAAGCTATAAATTTTCAAAACAGTTCCATATCAATGCTAATACTTTACAAAAGCATTTTAAAATAACTAAGGAACAAGCTAGACAAATAATAAAACAATGTCAAAATTGTGTGACCATTTTACCACGAGTTAATCCTGAAGTCAATCTGAGAGGATTGATACCTAACCATATTTGTCAGATGGACGTCACACACTTGCCAGAATTTGGAAAATTAAAATATTTGCATGTTACAGTTGATACTTCTTCTGGATTTTTGATGGGCTCCCTTCATGCCAGAGAAAAAACTAAAGATGTTATAGCTCATTGCTTACAAAATTTTGCCACTGTGGGCATTCCAAAACAGTTAATAACAGATAATGCCCCTGGTTATACTTCTACCTCTTTTAAACAATTTTGCTCATCAATTGGCATTACTCATATAACAGGAATCCCATACAAGCCACAGGGACAAGGCATAGTTGAAAGAGCACATCAAACTATTAAAATGTACTTATTAAAGCAAAAATACGGAATTGGGAAGGGGTATATATTCCCCAAAGATAAACTTAAAATAACCCTTTTTACTCTAAACTTTTTACATTTGGATTCATGAGGACTTAGTGCTGCAGAAAGGCATATGTGTCCAAAAAATGTGCATAAGCTCAAGGTACTTTGGAAGGATATTCTAACAGGACAATGGAAAGGTCCTGACACAGTAATTGTGTGGAGTCCGGGGTCTGTTTGTGTGTTTCCACAGGAAGAACAGCAGCCGATTTGGATTCCAGAGAGATTAACTAAAGTGATTTGTATAGACCAAAAAGAAGATGATTTGGCTCAAATCCATAATAGCTGGTATCCAAAACTCCAGTTTGTCTATCCTTACATCTGCCACAGAACCAGGATGCTTTTTTCAATATCAATTTTATTATTGCCTTTTCCCACAACATGAAGTTGTATTTTGTGTTTTTGAGCTCATACAGACCTAGGTTAAGGTTTTGATGATCATTTCTATCTTTTGTCTATAGATTTTTTAAACATTCCAATGGTGATTTCACCTGTAAAAAGTTATAAGGCCTTTACTATTATGTTATGTGTTGTATGTATTATATTATGTGTGCACACTTGTGTTCTGTGTCATATGTTTGAATGTACGTATGTCCATATATCATATATGATGAGTGCTCATGAAAAAATTGATTCAAATATTTTTTTTTTATTCACGTGATTTAAATGGTGTAATTTAAATGGGTAAACAACTGTTGAGGATTGTTTTAATATGTGAACAAAAGGACCTTAACAGAACTGTTTGTTTACTTTCACCTTTCCTTTTCATTATATTGAATAATTCTCTTCAAGATAATGTAAATTGTTAAGAAAATTGTTTTTTTTTAGTACCTTCTGGAATGATACATAATTTTTTTTTAGACATTATTGCCAGAATTCCTATCTTCATCCCAGTGGCAGTGAAGACAAAGATAAAACCAATCTACAGATTCTGCAATAGCCATCACTGAACTGTTTGTAGAACTTCCCTGGACTATGAATCACTTGTGTGCATTTTGAACTATCTGTTGGTGCAGCGACTTGTGGTAGTGTTGGGGTATTTATGTTGATGCTGTCATCGGTGGTACAATTTTTCCAAAAGGAGCCATCAACTGGCTTGGTGTATCTTCCCTTTTCTCACTTGATAGAGGTCAGGAACCTTACAGAGGAAGGGGAAAGACTTCATCCGCAATGACTGCTCTTTTGGCCATTTTGGTTTTGGATGCACACATGGGATCTTTCTTTAGATCCATTAGGTGCTGAGAATATAATCAACAGCCTCACACAGGGCTAAGACGCTGATTCAGATACATCCCTTTCCAAAGCAATTAAGCAAATAGCCACAGGTGATGTCCATTCATTTCCATTTCAAAACCGTTTTTTTCAGGTTTCACAAAGGGCCTGAGGCAAATAACATTTTGACATTCAGGGAAACAGAACAATAGGTAAGCAAAAGGCCCAAAGCAGGATTTCTCCACTGAGACTTTACATTTCACACTGATATCTGAGTTTTCTGAGATGTTTGCCATTCCCTTCAGCTATCCATTACATGGCCATGTCACAGAGCTTGGATGTGGTACATATCTTGGACAAAAAACTATAAGCCTCTTCTGGAGAGCGGCCAGAATTCAGGAAGAAAAACAGCAATTTAGGAAATTAGCAGATGTTGCCAATTGATAAGGCAAGCCACAGTCCTTTCATAAATTGGGCAGGATGAATACTGGGAAGCTTTCTACTAGACAGGATACATCCATTGAATCATTCTCTCTTCTAATGTCTACAACCACGGACACACTGGGATACACAGACATACAAACACTCGCGTTGTGAAATGACTTATTAAAAACAGTTCATTCCAAACCAAACAAACCACCTTTTCTACATATTCTCAGAACATGAGACAAACCAAATACCCACACCCACACCCACAAAGGCACCTCCTTCCCCCAAATGGGTCTGTGATGATCCGGAGTGTCCTCTGACTGGTGGACCACACTGTGTTCCCCTAAAATGGCCTGTCCTGTATCAGATTAGGTCTCCTTGGCCAACTCTGTGAAGTTGTCAGGAGCCAGAGATGAGCTCCTACCTACTTGCTCAGGAAAGGCCCCTCTTCAGAGCTTTCCTGGTATTTGGCTTTTCTCACATCAGTAGGTATGAAGAAAGAATGACTCTCTCCTTGGAAAGTCCAAACAATTGAGACCACTGGGACTGGGACTGGGACTGGCTCTGGGTGCCTGACTTCCTGGATACCAAGTTCAGAGAGTTCCATCACCAAGGAGGTGACTTTAGTCTCTTCCTTCAGGAACTGAATGAGTTCACCGCCTTGGCAACCACTATGTCCTAACATTTTATTCCAAGGGTCCCATGAGATGGAGGCTGCCCCTACTTCCTCTGACACATTCAAAAGTTTGAATGGTATGTCAACCATAGGCACCCAGGGACAGCTCTCCACACAGGCCTGGTTTGGTCCATCTTCTTTACATTAAGAAGAGAGAGGCTGATTCAGACACATCCCTTCACCCTGACCAGGTTGTTTGCCATGGAAGATGACTTTTGCTCTCTCAGGTCTTTCATAGCTGCCTACAACTTATCCAGGCATCATTTCTGTATGGACATTCGAGGTTGGAAACTGGTGGAAGATCACCTACATTCCTGTATTGAAATACCAACTCTGTCCCTGCTCTTCTGTAAAGTTAGATTGAGGGAACAGTGTATGATTAGGGTTAATAACAGGTTCAATTTTGGTTAGGAATCATTCTGAGGGTTGAATACTGGTATTGGGAACCTGCGATATTTACAAGAATATATAGGGGATATATAAGTATTAAAACGGAAAACTTGGTAAGATTTGAAGCCCAGAAGGGCATTGGGCACTTGATTTACATTCTGAACAGATGTCTCAGATAAATCAATATACAAGGGCATAGGACCATGTACCATGGATGATTGAATGTAGAAGAGAACATCCAGTCAAAAAGGAATAGTTGGTAGGATCACGAGGTAGTCATTAGTTTTAGGAAGAAGAGTGAGTATAGGATTTGGAACAAAAGTTCTTTAGCAAAAGGGTTTCGGTTAGAGAGTAAATGTAAATGTCAGCACATGTGAAGAGTGAGTCACGATGATGAACTGGGCAAAATATGTAGGAAAGCTGATATCAGTAGAGACATTAGGAAATCAGGCAAAGTATAAAGTGAGTCATAAGATTAGACATTTTTAACAGGGTTGAGTTTGAATATATTATCTTAGGAATAAACAAATATGTAGTCACCAATAGGATTAAAATTTGAGGGCATTAGACAACCTGGACATTGATGTTTTCAGTAATCCATGTTCACTTTCCATTTAGGCTTTGGTACATCATAAGTGTGACCTTTGAATTTAGTGTCCAGAATATTACTGTAATAAAATGTATATGTAGATCAGGTGACATGAGTGTTTCCTCCACCATTTCTGAGAGCAATATTTTGAAGACATATGAATTAGTATTGGGGGAAAAAAAGAGGTGTATCCTGTGTCTATGAATATAGAGATAATGCATGAAGAGACCATACGGTGAATAAATAATATAACTGGTGCCACATTAAATAATGGATTGAATTGATATCAGAAAATATATAAGAATTCTTATATTGATATACAATCATTCAATACAACCAGTTATACATCTAATGGTAATAATAGGGTTATGTTTTTTTATGAAGAGTGTGTGAGTTTTGCTTCAAAAGTGATTATGGAAACCGAAAATAATGTGTTTGGAAAGAAGTCTCATGAAAAGTCCAGTCAACAAACATGGAGGAATAAATGTGTTCTGAAGCAGGAAGTAATTGAAAGTGAAACAAATGCCTATAAATTTGCTAACTAGTGTATGAAATATATATCCCATGATATATATAGTATATATATATATATATATATATATATATATATATATATATATATATATATATATACTATTCCATGAAGAAATAGTAATGTACCAGTGTTGAATATAAATGAACGTCAAAATACACATCATGTCCCTTAGGAATCTACTTGCATTGATTTTAAACTGGGTAAGTTACTGTAGGAATATTAGGATTTGTGTGCACCATTCACTGAATTTAGTTTTCAGTACTAGGAAACAAATATGTATTTCAGGTGGATGAATATTTCTGAGAATAATCTTGTGAAAAGTTGATTAGAAATCCACATAGATGAACATGAATGAATTTATGGAGTGCATAATAAGATGCATATATTTCATATTTTGAAAATTCTGGAGAATATATATATACAAAAACCCACACAGAGACAATAAATAGTAGCAATATATATGACAATCGAAATTCATCGTAAAATATATGTGCTCCACAGATCCAAAAATATTCATTTTACTGAACATAGATTTATATATAATGTTGTTCAACCAGGAAGCTCACCCTTAAGTTGAATTTTCAGTTCCAACAGTGTTTAGGAGGAGTGATGTTTTCTCACAATTTGTATATTCCAAGTCAGATTCCTCACAAAAATGAACGTGTGATACCATTTAGGATTCTATATGTGCTTATAAAAATACATGTGCTGAATAGGCTACAGAGAAAGGGAGACAGAAATTCACATATTTGTTAACTTTAAAAACACATGGAGAACTATTTCAACGAACAATTGACTACATTTATAACTCCTGACCTATATAATGCAAAAAGCACGTCCAAATATACACCAGGCCTCCTCTGAACTGCTTGTATTTCTATTCTGATTGGGTTATTTTTCTCCATCATATTAGGATTAGTAATGAGAGTCTAGTAGGGTATAGGTTAGTGTCAGGGATTCAGTATTTTGAATGGAAATTTGAAAAATGAATCCAATGTGTATGCAAATATGTGCTATACAAAAATCTTCCCACTTTCATCCAGAACAATGCCTTGACAATAACTTCGCCCCAAGTAAGACACAATTAGAGGAAAAGAGTTAGAAAATCTGTGAATATATAAATGGAATGGAAAATTCTCAGGAGTTTACAACATTGGGGGTGGTAGAGGAGTTTCCAAAAGTAAGGGACAGTGTAAACACTCCACAAACGTGGAGCTCTGTGGCATAAAGACTTCTTGAGAAACTGCCTCTGAGGTTGGGCAGTTGAAATATATTTTGTTGTACGGAGCTTTAGCTTCCTTTCTAGTGAGTCCATCAAAGATGGGTCTGCATCTATGTGTCACCTAGAGGACATGGTTTCTGATTTTCCAATGAACACGAGCTAAGAGTGCTGAATTCTCTCTTTAGAGGTAAATTTTGGCCACAGGGGGCTGAGTGTCTCCCCCCTGTGGACTGTGAAGCCATTTGGAATTCCTCCACTTTTTGTGGTGTATATTGGTGCTGCACTGGATGTTTGGTATGTGCTTCACGAAATACAAGGAGATCAACAAGGACGCAGTTCTGTAGGGAGATATGTCACGTGTGGTGGGACAGGGTCTACAGAAGAAAGCACCTACCAGGCTTCTATCTCACATAGCTTGCCCCCTTGAGCATAGCAACCGGATTCTGAATATTGCCCTGAATATTGCCTTTACATATAAGGGTCTGCTGGCTGCACCATGTCAGTCAAAAGCCATTTGGAATCCAATGGCAGATCCACATGGCCCCACCACAGATGTTTTATCACACACCTGTACACCACTGCTTTGGGCCCACTAGTCAGCAGGCTCCAACTTTCTGGCATCTCTGTTCTACACCATTTCATGAAAGCCAGTCTATCAAGGCACTGTCTGGTACACTCATGATCAGCAACAGGACATCCGAATGTTCTCCAGTGCCACCTGTTCATGGGAATTTCAAAATTTTCATGGTATTTTTCTAGCCATTTTTCAAGGATGTAGTTGGAGGCACTGTGGGTTTCAATTCATTCTGGAACCATCAAATGTGAGAAAGTTTATTTCAAAGAAAGCTCTGGAGAGGCATCACAGGCAAGGCTTCCCAATGAGTGGCCAAAATGTCACATGAAGGCAGGACCATTGAGGTCTACAATGTGAGGTCCATGTGTGTTTTGCCTCTCAAGTATAGATGCAAAGTTTTTCAGAATAAAATCATGTGATATCCTGGCTGATATTCCCAGTGCTCTGTGAAAAGCCACTCTGGCCCTAGATCTGTTTGCAAGGGCAACTTTTATGTGTGGCCTCCTAAGATCACAACACAATTCATGGCAATACTCTCTGAGGTCAGTTCCAGAGTTAAGTCTCTAAAAGGAATCACACCAGAGTTCAAGACCACGGGGACCAAATCATCACTTCTAACTGCCACACAAATGACCACAATTAAAACCAAAACACTCCCAGGTATCCTTCATCTTCGTCCATATAGGCACTAATCATAAACTCTTGCTGGTGTTTTCTATGAGTGGTGCATCTCAAGAAAGTGTCAAAAATAAGCTCCCTTGCCACTCATTTGCCTAAAGTCAGGGTGGCCTGGACACCCTTCGTGTGAACCAGGAGTGATCAAATTGGCCTGTCATTAATACTGATCTGCTTCACCAATTTGAGGCCTACTGACGGTCAGGTATAGATTCTTCATGTAATTTAGAGTCATGAGAAAACCCAAGCACTTCTGCAGGGCTTTGAAGAACTCATTTGACCCAAAGGATCCCTATTCTCACTTGATGGAATTCAGAAACCTCACAGAGGAAGGCAAGAGACTTCACCCACAATGACTGCACTTTTTGCCATTTTGGTTTTGGATGCATACATGGGATCTTTATTTAGATCAATCAGGTGCTAAGAATCTAAGCCACAGCCTCACAAAGGGCCAAGAGGCTGATTCAGACACATCTCTTTCCAAAGCAATTAAGCAAAGAGCCACAGGTGATGCTCATTCATTTCCATTTAAAAACAGTTTTCTTCAGGCTTCAAAAAGGGGTGGCCTGAGGCAAAGAACTTTCTGACATTCAGGGCAACAGAACAATATGTAAGCAAATAGCCCAAAGCAGGGTTTCTCCACTGAGACTTTCCTGGTCACACTGATATCTGAGTTTTCTGAGTTTCTCGCAATTTCCTTCAGCTATCCAGTACATGGCCATGTGACAGAGCATTTAGGTGGTACATATCTTGGACAAAATACCATGAGCGTATTCTGGAGTGGGGCTAGAATTCAGGAAGAAAACAGGAACTTAGGAAGATAGCAGGTGTTGCACATCAATAAGCCTGCCACACTCTTTTCATAAATTGGGCAGGATGAATGCTGGAAAGCTGCCTACTAGACAGGAAACATCCATTGATGCATTCTCTTTTGTAATGTCTACATCCACAGACACAGTGTGATACACAGACATAGAAACACTCACCTTGTCAAATGGCATTGTAGAAACAGTCCAGTCCAAAACAAACCGCTTTTTCTACCTGTTCTCAGAACATGAGACAAAACCCCAAACTCACACCCACACCCACAAAGGCACCTCCTTCCCCCAAGTAGGTTTGTGACTATCCGGAATGTCCTCTGACTGGTGGGCCATACTATCTGCCTCTGAAATTTCCAGTCTTGTCTCAGATCTGGTCCTTTGGCCAACTCTCTGAGGTTGTCAGTAGCCAGTGGTGAGTCACTACCTGCTTTTTAAGCACAGGACCCTCTTCAGACCTTACCTGGCTTTTGCCCATCCTCAAATCAGTAGATACCATGAATGAATGACCCTGTCCTTGGTAAATCCAAACAAGTGTGCCCCCTGGGAGTGGGACTGGGAATGGCTCAGGGTGCCTGCTTCCTGGATCCCAAGTTCAGAGAGTTCCATCACCAAGAAAGTTAGGTAGATCAATTCCTTCAGGAACTGAATGAGGTCACTGGCTTGACAAACACTTTGTCCTAACAGTTGCTTCCAAGAGTCCCATGAGATAGTGGCTGCCACTAGTTCCTGTGACACTTTCACAAATTAGAATGGTATATCAACCATAGGCACCCGGGAATAGCTCTCCACATAGGTCCCATTTGGTCCATCTTCTCTACATTAAGAATAGAGAGGAAGATTCAGACACATCCCTTCATCCTGACCAGGGTGTTTGCCATGGAAGATGATTTTGCTCTCTTAGGTCCTTCATAGCTGCCTACATCTTATCCAGGGATCATTTCTGCATGAACCTTTGAGGTTCTCAGCAGGTGGAAGATCCCCTATATTCCTGTATTGTAAGACCAACTCTGCCCTGCTCTTTTATAAAGTTATATTGAGGGAACAGTGTATGGTTAGGGTTAATAACAGGTTTGATGTGGGTTAGGTATCATTCTGCAGAGATGAATATTGGTATTGGGAACCTGCGATATTTACAACAATATACAGGTGAAATATAAGTTTGAAAACAGAAATCTAGGTAAGATTTGAAGCCCATTAAGGCATTACACCCTTGAGTGGGATACTTAGATTGAATTATATTCTGCAAAGACATCTCAGATAAATCGAGATACAATGGCATAGAACCTTGTACCTTGGATGATTGAATGTCGAAGAGAACATCCAGTCCAAAAGGGATAGTCGGTAGGATTAGGAAAATAGTCGGTAGGTTTAGAAAGAAGAGGGAGTATAGGCGTTGGACCGAAAGTTTTTTAGCATTAGAATTTTGGGTAGAGGGTGAATGTAAATGTCAGCGTATGTGAAGAGTCAGTCAAAATAATGAACTGGAATAATATGTAGATAAGAAGATATCAATAGAGACATTTGTAAATCAGGCAAAGTATAAAGTGAGTGATAGGATTAGACATTTTCAACAGGGTTGAGGTTGAATATATAGTCTTAAGAAGAAACAAATATGTAGTCACCAATAGGATTGACATTTGAGAGCACTAGGCAACCTGAACATGGATGTTTTTAGTAATCCATGCTCACTGTCCATTTAGGCCTTGGTAAAATCATAAGTGTGACCTCTGCTTTTTGTGTCCAGAATATTACTGTGAAAAAATGCATATGTAGATCAGGTGACATGAGTATTTCTACCATCAATGCTGGGAGCAACATTTTGAAGATGAATAAATTAGTATTGGGGTTACAAATAGATGTACCCTGTGTCTATGAAAATAGAGATAATGCATGAATAGACCATACTGTGAATTAATAATATAACTGGTTCCAACTTTAAATAATGGATTGATTTGATATGTGAAAATATACAGGAAATCTTATATTGATATACAATCATTCATTCCAACCAATAATATATTTAACAGTAATATTAGGGTTATGGTTTATCATGAAGAGTGTGTGAGTTTTGTTTAAAAATGATTATGGAATTCGAAAATAATGTGTTTGAAAAGAAGTCTCATGAAAAGACCAGTCAAGAAACCTGGAGAAATACATGTGTTGTGAAGCAGGAAATTATTTGAAGTGAATCAAATGCCTATAAATTTGTGAACCTGTGTATGAAATATGTATTTTATGATGTTCATAAACAGAAGAAATAGCAATTTACCAGTGTTGAATAAAATGAAGTTCAAAATACACATCGTGTCTCATAGGAATCTACTTGCATTGATGTTAAACTGGGTCAGTTACTGTAGAAATATTAGGATTGTATGCACCATTCACTGAAGTTAGTTTTCAGGAAACAAATATGTATTTCAGGTGGATGAATATTTCTCATAATGATCTTGTGGAAAGCTGATTATAAATCCACATACCTGAACATGAATGAATTTAGTTAGTGTATATAAGACACACATATTTCATACTTAGAAAATTTTGGAGAGTGTGTGTGTGTGTGTGTATATATATATATATATAGATATAGATATAGATATAGATATAGATATAGATATAGATATAGATATAGATATAGATATAGATATAGATATATATACACACAAAAAAACACAGAGAGACAATTAAAAGTAGCAATATATATGCCAATTGAAATTCATCATGAAATATATATCAACCACAGATTCAAAAATATTTATTTTACTGAACATGGATTTATGTATAATGTTGTTCTACTAGGAGGCTCACCCATCATTTGAATTTTCAGTTCCAACAGCATTTAGGAGTGATCTCTTCTCACAATTTGTATCTGCCAAGTCAGCACACCTCAAAAGAATATATGTGTGATACCAGACAGGATTCTATATGTGCATATAAAAATACATGTGCTTAATAGGCTACAGAGAAAGAGAGACAAGTATTCACATATTTGTTAACTTTAAAAACACATGGAGATATATTTCAATTAAAAATTACCTAGATTTATAACACCTACCGTATATCATGGAAAAGGCAAGTCCAACTATACACCATGCCTCCTCTGTACTGCTTGTATTTTTATTCTGTTTGGGTTATTTTTCTCCATCATATTAGGATTAGTAGTCATTGTCTAGTAGGGTATGGTTTAGTGTCAGGTGTCTCGGCCGGCAGGACACATCAACGTGTGTGTCAAACCTCGTTGGGGAGGAATGAAGGGACAAGAGAAATGAGAGATGACAGCAAGTCAGGAGTTCTGATCATGCTGAAAACTTTTACTGTTTTCACAGGGTATTTATATGCTGCAGATAGGAAATCTCTCTTATGATCAGTTGCTGGATGTCTTCACAGGGCGAGATAACCTCAGGATATTTTAGGAAGACAGATGGCCACAGGATGTCTCAGGGAGATAGATGGCTGTCAGATGTCTCCTAGGCAGGATGTCTCCCAGAGGGCTGTTTCTTGTAAGTGTCAGGCTATTCTTTGAGGAGAACTTCCTTCTAGCCCCTCACCTCTCCCCCTTTCTTATATAAAAATTTGACCATACCTTACCGGCCAATGTTTTAGGGGGTGATAGAGGCTCTGTTTCTCAAGGAGGCCTTAGAATATCTCCTGATCTGAGAGAGCATGTTTACTAGAAGATTTCTTGGTGGCATGGCATGTTTTTAAGGAGACGGCTTTGAGGGAGAAGCATGCCAACCGCCATGCACCAGAGAGTGTCACTCAGAGGTCTTGTGTTTGGGTATCCGTGGATCCATCCTCCTGAAGTCTTTTCTGCACCCTGCGTTCTTATGGCCTAAGGTCCTCACTTCATGGGTGCGTTCTTCCCCAAGTGAAGGGGCCCATTGAGGACGAACCCTTATGGCAATGGCAGAAGATGGTTAGTCAGAGATGTTACTTATAGTTTTATGTAAGAAAGAGAGATCTGTGGGGATGTAAACTTAAGAAATATGCCTGTGAGAAGGGTAGAACATCCTTTCAAATGTTGGCAGCAAGGTCTTCCATCTCCTGACGATGATAGTGGACCTGTATGGGCTTAGAGGCCAAAATATTAATCTGTTCTTCAACAAATTGTACCAGCCTGTTTATAATGCAGGGTCCTATGGACACTATTAAAAGTAAACCCAACAAAGGGCCTATTAGGGGAAGAAGGTAGGGTAGAAATCCATAAAGCCCAGTCCAGAGGGGATTTTCAATTAGTTTCCTTCATCTCTTTTTTAGATCTTCTTGAACCTGCTTAATTTTAGTGCATACTATGCCTGATTAATTGGCATTAATGCAGCATCGTTCCAATAAGGCCAAGCAAATACTTCCCTGGTTAGCTGTCAGCAAATCTAAGCCTCGTCTGTTTTGAAGGAACACTTCTGCTAGGGAGTCTATTTTGTCTTGCAAATCTTTAATGGTTCCTGATAGAGTTTGTACATCATTTATAAAGTTGTTGAGATAGGCGACGGTAAGAGTGTATAGCCGTGCCTAAGCCAGTGTACCTGTGCCCACAGCAGCTGTTATTCCAAGGCTGGCAATGAGTGGTAAGGCATGTATTGCCTGCCTGTGTCTTTTGACTAAGGTGTCTAGACTAGGAATGCGTAGAGTTTCGTCTCCTAGGACAATAGTTTTGTCAGAGAGTAATAAGGTAAGAATACAGCCAATGGTCCAATTTGCTGGAAGCCTGGGGAAGGCCGAGTTTTCTCCACACATAAAAACTGTGCCATCGGGTAACAAAGAGATGGGTTCGGTGAGGAATAATTTTTTACTGTTGATCAATTTCCAAAGGAAGTAACTCCAACATCATATCATAGGTATTATTCTGCATCGCGCCTAAAAGTCATAATGTATATGTGCCTATAGGCTGTAATTTTAAAAAAAATCCGGGTTGGCATGTATTATCATTGTATATGATAGAATTAATAGGAACTGCCATGGGCATGATTGTCTCTGTTGTCATGCACAGCCAGCAATCACCAGCGATGGTGGGGTTGGAATTATTAAGCAAAAAGAAGGTAGTTTCCAAAATTTCTAATGTATTGGTATCTAAACCTGGGAGCTGGGATTTAGGCTACATTAAGGGATGATATGTGAGCTCAGGAATTTGGGGTTTCAAAATTTTGATTATCTGAGGATGCTTGACAGCATCAGTGGGTCCTCCACGATCAGAGACCCCTGTAGGCGTCTTAATGGGCCAGCAGGAGGGTTTACCGACAGTGCCTTGCCACCCAGCTGACTGTAGCTTGGTGCATTTGCCATTTCCTCCCCGGTCAAAGAGATCGGGGGTATAATGAAGAGTGGTCCCCCCTTCTGCATGAGGTTTAGTTAGGGAGGCTTCAAAACATTGTTCTCCTTGCTTGTTAACACAATTTAAGGGCGACACATAACAAGAGACATGCATTGCCTGGGCATTCGTACAGGTTGCAGAACAATTTTGGAGAGCTTTACTTGTACTAGTGGGAATAATTTTTGGCTTGTTAACACATACACATTTAGGCTGATGAACTACTCTGAGTTTATGGTCAACCTCGGCCAGGAGGTAAACCACTTTAGTCACGCAGTCAGCAGTCTGGGTCCAACTAGTGGGAGCCTGAGTCCAAGATCCTCCCTTGCATTCGCAGAGGGGGCAAAAAAGGTACTCCATGATGTTGGAAGGTGGAGGGCCAAGGCCTCCGTGTACAACCATCTTCAGCAGAAGTGCCTTAAGCAGGATCCAAACACAGATTGTTTGCTGCATCTGAAAAAGAGAAAAATTTGTCCTCAGGGGGAGGGCCTTCGTCCCTGGGTTGAAGTAAGTCATTAACCTGTTTAACCAGGTGTTCTGGTAACCATCTTGGGGCTGCTTGCTCTTGGTCCAAAACACAAGCTGAGCCTCGTCCCCAGATGAGGACAGGATCTGGGCCTTTCCATTTATCTGTAAGGGGATTGCGCCACATAACAGGTGGACTAACAGAATTGGACGAGGAATGCCAGTGTCTGTCTGTGGCCAAATGGCCTTCACTGTCTAGGGTAAGAAAAATAAGGGCAAATAATGCATGGTTAAGGCGATGTCTTGGAGTGGTAAATATAAAGGCGGAAGCCTTAAGGAGGGTTAGCCAAGTCTTTAAGGTAAGGTGGGCATGTTCCACAATGCCTCGGCCCTGAGGTTTGAATGGAATTCCAGTAGTATGACAAATTTGCAAGGTAGCACAAAACTGTTTAAACTTGGTACTGGTATATGCAGAACAATTATCTGTTTTAATATGTTTTGGTTTACCCATTATGGAAAAGGCTGAAACAAGATGAGAAAGGACATCTTTGGTACCCTCTCCAGAATGCGGTCATGCAAAAATAAAGCTGCTGAAGGTATCTATAGAAACGTGTATATATTGTTTTTTCCAAATTCAGGAAAATGAGTAACATCCATTTGACAAAACTGCTTGGGCAGTAACCCTCTGGGGTTAACTCCCAAGTGTTGAATGGGGAGGGAGACAGCGCAAACAGGGCATGCTTTTACTATCTCTCATGCCTGTTGCTTGGTAATTTTACAAAGTAATCGAAGTCTCTGGGAATTTAGATGGTGAAAATTGTGTAACTCTCTGGCCTTTTGAATGGAGCCAACAAAAATTGGAAAGATGGAACGAGTTGCTGCATCAGCTTGGGAATTACCTTGTTTTACGGGGCCGGGAAGATCGGAGTGTGCCCTGATGTGTCCTAAGACAAATGGGTGTTGTCTGGCCTGAATTAGTTGCTGAAGCTCATAAAACAGAAAGGCCACATTGGAAGAAGCCTTTATGGTGGGTGAAATCTCCATCAGGAGCACAGAATGAGCAATGCAGGCACTGTCTGCATAAATAATAACAGGATTATCAAAAAATGTTATAAAAACTTGTGTAATGGCAAAAAAATCCAAAAACTGTGCTGACTTATAGACAGTATCAAAGGTGGTAGGCTGGTTATTGACAACAAAGACCGCATGGCCGTTAGTGGAACCGTCTGTAAAGACAGTAAGGGCTTGAGGAATGGGAGCCTTTTGAGTAATTTGGGGAAAAATAAATGGATGTAACTGGACAAAATGTAAAAGGGTGTCATTGGAGAGGTGGTTATCAATTTTTCCCAAAAAGTCTGATAGGGCGATACCCCATTCATCCCCTGTCTGTAGTAAAAATTGGGTTTAGTCCTTAGAATATGTAATTAAAATATTATCAGTGTCTTTGCCAAAATGTTGTCGAGAAAGCAAACGACCTTTAATAATAATAGAAGCTACCTAATCAAGATAAACAGTAATCACCTTGAAGGATGTGGTGGGTAAATGGACCCAAAGCAAGGGGCAGTCTTTAATTTTAAAATGTGTATTTCACTGCCAAAATATTCCTGTGGGTGTATGAGGAGTGTGTAAAATAACCAGAACCAGAGGAAGGTTGTAAGAAATTTGTGTAACAAACTGTTGAGCAATGGCTTCTGTGACTTGGTTTAATGCCTGTCATGCCTCGGGAGTAAGCTTTTGAAGGGAGGAGGGGTGGGAATCACCTCTCAAAATATCATTAAGGGGCAAAAGTACACAAGTGGGTAATTTTAAATATGTTCTTATCCATTGAATATTCCCAGGTAATTTTTGAAAATCATTAAGGCTGTGAAGATGGTCCACACATAGTTGTGTTTTAAGAATTTGGATCTGATTATCTTGAAGTTTAAGGCCCAAATAGGTATAAGGGTCCTGTGTTTGAACCTTATCAGGAGCTATCTGTAGTCCCAAGGTAGTGAGGATTTTGTAAAGGTCCAAGTAACAATTATTAAGGTCATGGGTATTAGGTGCAGCAATTAACAAATCATCCATATAATGTAAAATATAAATTTGTGGCCATCGCTCTCTCACAGGGTCTACTGCATGAGCAACGTAATTTTGGCAAAACTAGGGCTCTTGGCCATACCGTGGGGAAGGACCTTTCATTGAAATCTCTGCATAGGGCTCTGAAAATTAATGTGAGGGAGACTAAAGGCAAAATAGGGTCTATCCTCAGGATGTAAAGGAATGGTAAAAAAGCAATCTTTTATGTCAATAACCATTTTACAATTGTTTTTGGGAATTGCCACTGGTGTGAGAATACCTGACTTTAGTACTCCCATCGGGCACATAACTTTATTAATGGCACACAAATCTTGTAAAAGGCGCCCCTTGCCTGATTTTTTATTGATAACAAAAATTGGAGTATTCCATGGTGAGGTTGAGGGCACTACATGGCCGGCTACCAGCTGTTCCTGCACTGACATGGAGGCAGCCTCCAATTTTTTCTTGGGTAAGGGGCCACTGATCCACCCACACAGGAGTCTGAGTCTCCCAAATAATTTTATCTGCATGGGATAGAGGAGGGTCAGGGACCAACACTAAAAATCCGAATACCGAAGGTCATATGTATTTGTTTTTTGTATGGGTTGTATAGGCTCAACCAGTCCTTGTCTCAGTCTCCCCAGGCCTGTACCAGGGACAAAATTTATACGAAGCATTTGATGAGTCACCATGGAATTGGGACTGGAAAGAATAACTTCCATTTGACTCAAAATATCTCGACCCTATTGGTTAATAGGTTAGGTCAGGAACAACGAAAAAAGTGACAATTGACTTATTACCCTCTTTATCAGTCCAGCTAATAGACCTATAGCTTACCAGAGGATTTTTTGATTGTCCTATCCCTTTAAAGTCAGTAAAGGGTGTGGTGAGGGGCCAACCTGATGGCCAGTATTTTTGAGACATAATTGTGGCATCAGCTCCAATATCTAGAACTCCTTGTAATTCTTTTCCTTCAATAAGTAAGGTAAGGGTGGATGTATTATGAGAAATTGGCTGAAACCAATGCTCATCAGAGGAGCCGGAGGAGGCAGTCCCCCGAGGTAGGTTTTAGTGGTGGAAGTGCCTCCTGAATCCAAAGAAAGGAGTATTAATTTTGCAAGTCTTGTTTCTGCGGGGATGGCCGCAACTCCATTAATAGCTGTGGCCAGTATTTTTATTTCTCCAGTGAAATAATTATCAATAATGCCAGGGAAGACCTGAACACCTTATAAGGTAGTAGAGGCTCTTCCAAGAATAAGGGCACACGAATGAGATGGAGGGGGACCCATAATTTCAGTGGGTATTATCTGGGTCCCTTGCAATGTGTCTAATATTGTCTCGGTGGTGGCACAGAGGTCCAATCCTGCGCTGCCTGGGGTGGCTCATTGGAATGAGGCAATTGTGGAGAAGGATTTTGAAGTAGGTTGGTAGTTTGGGAGGGAACAAACCTTATTGCCCCTGGGTTTGTCTTCGGCAAGTTGGGGCCAGGGGTTGGCTCTGCAGTGATTTTCCGAGAAGCAGGAAGAAATAGGCTGTCCGAGGGCATTTGTCTTAGATCTACACTCACTGGCCCAGTGATGACCTTTACCACATCTAGGGCAAAGAGTAGCTGGGGGTGGTTTAGCTCCATTTTGAGGAGACACTATTCCTAGGCTTTGTTTGCCTGTCAGACACTCGTGTGTAAAATGGCCAGGTTGTTTTCAAGTAAAGCAAATAGGTGAGCCAGGATTGTGAAAGGCCTTGTTAAAGGTGGCACCTAAGGCGAGACCCATGGCATGGGCTGCACCCACCCCTGCACAGAGTCTAATAAAGTCAGAAAGTTTCCCTTTATCCTAATGTGGTCGAAGAACACCCTGACATGCTGGCTTGGCGTTTTCAAAGACAAGGTGTTTTACAAAGGTGCTTTTGCTTTCGCTTGGTCCAAGCAAGCATTCTGCGGCTAGGTTAAGCCGTGGAACAAAGTCGCTATAAGGCTCGTGAGGCCCTTGTCGAATTTTTGCCAGGGAAGTGGTAGCTGAGTCCTTTTGAGGGAGGCATCTCCAAGCATGTAAGCCAGCCGTCTGAATCTTCTCCAAAAGTCCAGCAGGGAAACATGCCTGTTAAGTTTTAGTGTCAAAAGGCACATTGACCACTAACTTAACATAAGTCCAGGATTTAGAGGAGGCATTTGTGAAAATTTTTTGAGCAGTTTCCCAACAGTGCTCTTTGAAATTGCATTCCATAACAGGAAGTCTCCAGCACTGAGGATACCTCGGGCTAGAAATTTCCAATCATTGGTAGTACGCCATTGTGCGCTGTGCATTTCTAATAAAGCCACTGTGTAGGGCGCAGTGAGGCCAGAGTGAGCACAAGCCTTTTTAAGTTTTTCAAGAAAATTTAGGCTTAATTTTTTGCAGACACTCTGGGTTCCTTCCTGCCTGGGGGTGAACTCCTCATCCTGTGAGTCCTGATCTCCTTGATGCATTTTCCCCGCTTCCTCCTCTTGATCATCATGTAAGTCTTGGACCTCAGACTGGGCAGGCATATCTATCTGACTGCGGGTGACTGGGAAGGTGAGAACAGGCTGATGGAGCAGCTTAGCCTTTGTATTAGACCGCCGAGGGGCAGCTTGCGTTGACTCCATGCCTAAGGCTAATGAGCAGAGGTCAGAGTCAAGGGATCTTAATTCTTTTAAAAGTTGGATCTGTTCCCGTTTATGCTGGAGAGACTGTCGCAAGGGAGCCAGGTTAGGCAAGGGAAGTGGAGAAAAAATATCTGGGGGGGATCTTGGCCCCTGGAGGGCCAAAGCACAAAAGGCATGAGGGATATAAGAGGGAGGTGGATGTGTAAGTTCTATAGGCTGTGGCATGGTCCTGAGAGGTGGTGGGTCTTCTGAATGGTAGCGAGCTTCTTTCTTCTCCAAGGTAGCCTCCTCCCCAGGTGTCAATGTGTCTCTGGGATTTAAACTGGATAAAGGTAGTTGGTAACCATTGGAGCCTTATTCTTTAGGGTGGTATTTTGAGGTGGACCAGGAAGGTTCCCAGGGTCCTGGGGAGACTGAGAAGGGTCTATGCCTGTACTAACTGATGGGCATGCTGAGGGGGGATGAGAGGTCATTTGCATAGTCTCTTCCCCAATCCTGACAAATTTTAAGGTACCATTGTCAAAGGGTAAACTTTTAAGAATTTCATCAATTAAGTTCCAGTAAGAAAAGGTGGAACAGGCACCTTTTCTGGGCCAAAGTATTCATAATAATCTTTTAAACAGTCTCCTACTCTAAGTCATTGTTTACCATCAATGGTTCCTTCAAAGGGAAACCATGGACACAATTCTCCTATGTATGAAAAGAAACATTTTAAGTCCTTTTTCTTAACACGCGTCCCCCCCGTGTCTTGAAGGACTCCTTGAGGGCTGACAAAAACAAATCATGTGACGAAACTGCTTGTCCCATGGTGGGTCACTCACTGTGCGTCATCCCCACACTCCTCCTGGATATGTCTCTCGGTGGTGTCTGCTGAGGCAATCATGAGCTCCGCTTGACCAAGTCTTCCAGGACGGGGTTCCCCCTCAGTCAAAGGCTCGAGACCCAGTCGGTCGATGTTCTGGCCGGCAGGACACATCAACGTGGGCAGCGAACATATATGGGGAGGAATGAAGGGACAAGAGACACGAGAGATGAGAGGAAGACAGGAGGTCTGATCAAGCTGCAAACTTTATTGTTCAAACAGGGGATTTATATGCTGGAGATGGGAAAGCTCTCTTATCGGTAGTTCCTGGATGTCTTCAGGTGAGATAACCTCAGGATGTTTCAGGAAAACAGATGGCCGCAGGAAGTTTCCGAGAGACAGATGGCTACAGGATGTCTCCCAGGCAGGATGTCTCCCAGGGGGCTGTTTCTTGTAAGTGTCAGGATATTCTATGAAGGAGAATTCCTTCTACCTCTGAAACACAGTGATTCAGTATTTCGAAAGGAAAATTGGAAAATGAATCCAATGTGTATGCAAATATGTGCTTCACAAAAATCTTCCCACTCTTAGTCAGAACAATGCCTTGACATTACCTTCACCCCATGTAAGACACGATTAGAGGAGAAGAGTTACAAAATCTGTGAATACATATCTGGAATAGAAAATGCTCAATAGTTCACAAACTTGGAGGTGGGAGAGGAGTTTCAAAAAGTAAGAGACAGGGTAAAAACTCCACAAACATGGAGCTCTGCTGGCCTAAAGACTTCTTGAGTAACTGCCTCTGAGGTTGGGCACTTGAAATATATGTTGTTGTCAGGAGCTTTAGCTATCTCTGTAGTGAGACCATCAAAGCTGGGTCTGCATCTATGTGAGCTGGAGCACATGATTTCTTATTTTCCAATGAACATGGGGCAGCAGTGCTTAATTCTCTATTTGTAGGTAAACTGTTGCCACTGAGGGCTAAGTGTCTCCCAGTGTAGACTGTGAAGCGATTTGGTCATCCTCCACTTTTTGTGGTGTTTCTTGAAGCTGCACTGGGAGTTTAGTATTTGCTTCATGAAAGCAACTAGGACACAGTGCTGGAGGGAGTTCTGTCACGTGTGGTGTGTAAGGATCTGGAGGAGAATGGAACAACCAGGCTTCTATTCCACAGAGCTTGCCCCCTTGACAATAGCAATCTGATTCTGAACATTGCCCTGAAACCTCAAGATATAACAAGATGCCTTTACATACAAAGTTCTGGGGGCTGTACCATGTCAGTCACAAACAATTTGGAAGCCAATGCCCGATCCACATGATCCCACCAAAGCTGTTTTAACACACACCTGCACACCACTGCTCTAGGCCCACTAATCAGCAGGCTCCAAATTACTGGCATCTCAGTTCTACACCATCTTCATAAAAACCAGTCAATCAAGGCACTGTCTGGTACACTCATGATTATCAATAGGACATCCAAAGGTTCTGCAGTGCCACCTGTTCATCGGAATTTCAAAAATTTCATGGTACTCATCTAGCTATTTTTCAAGGATGAAGTTGGAGGCACTCTGGGTTTCAATTCATTCAGGAACCAATAAATGGAGAGGAAGCTCATTGCAATGAAAGCTCTGGAGTACTCTAACAGGCAAGGTTTCCCAAAGATAAGCCAAAAGGTCACATGAAGCCAGGCCCATTGATGTCTACAATGTGAGGTCCATGTGTGTTTTGACTTGCAACTATGGCTGCCAAGTCTTTCACAATAAAATCATGAGATATCCTTCCTGAGATTCCCATTGCTGTGTGCAAAGCCACCTTCGGCTTAGATCTCAGTTTCAAAGGGCGACTCTCATGTGTGCCCTCCTAAAATCCCAACACAATTCATGGCAATACTTCTTTGAGTTAAGTTCCACAATGCAGTCTCTAAAAGGAATCACACCAGTGTTCAAGCCCAGGTGGACCCAGTCATCTCTTCCAATGGCCACACAAATGACCACAATTAAAACCAAAACACTCCCACATGGCCCTCATCTTCATCCATATAGACACTCATCATACGCTCTGGCTGTAGGTTTCCATGAGGGGTGGAGCCAAAGACAGTGTCCAAAATAAGCTCCCTTGCCGCCATTTCCCTAAAATCAGTGTGGCCAAGGCACCCTTCCTGTGAACCAGGAGTGATCAAAGAGGCCTGCCGTTAATACTACTCTGATTCTCCATTTTGAAGCCTACTGACTCTGGGGTATAGATTCTTTATGTTAATTGGAGTCATGAGAAAACCCAAGCACCTATGGGATAGCCTCTGCAGGGCTTTGAAAAACTCCTTTCACCCAAAGGATCCGTAATTTCAATGATGGAGGTAAGGAACCATACAGAGGAAGGAGAGAGACTTCATCCACAATGACTGCTATTTTGGCTATTTTGGTTTTGGATGCACACATGGGATTTTTCTATAGATCCATCAGGTGGTGAGAATCTAAGCCACAGCCTCACACAGGGCCAAAAGGCTGATTCAGACACATCTCTTTCCAAAGCAATTAAGCAAAGAGCCACAGGTGATGCCCATTCATTTCCATTTGAAAACTGTTTTCTTCAGCTTCACAAAGTGGTGGCCTGAGGAGAAGACCTTCCTGACATTCACAGCAACAGAAGAATAGGTAAACAAAAGCCCCAAAGCAGGGTTTCTCCACTTAGACTTTCCTGGTCACACTGATAATTGAGTTTTCTGAGATGTTCCCATTCCCTTCAGCTATCCAGTACATGGCCATGTCACAGAGTTTGGAGGTGGTACATATCTTGGAGACAAAACCATGATCTTATTCTTGAGATTAGCTAGATTTCAGGAAGAATACCGGAATTTAGGATGATAGTATGTGTTGCCCATCCATAAGGCAAGCCGCAGACCATTCATAAATTGGGCAGGATGAATGTTGGGAAGCTTTCTACTAGACAGGACACATCTATCGATGCGTTCTCTTTTCTAATGTCTACAAGCACGGACTCAGTGGGATACACAGACATAGAAACACTCGCCTTGTGAAATGACTTAATAGAAACAATTCACAGCAAACCAAACAATCAAACTTTCCTACCTATTCTCAGACCATGAGACAAAACCACAGACCCACACGCACACCCACAACCACACAGACCCCCAAGTAGGTCTGTGACTATCCAGAGTGTCCTCTGACTGGTGGACCATAGTATATTTCCCCATAAGGGGCTGTCCTGTCTCAGATCTGGTCTCCGTGGCCAACTCTGTGATGCTGTCAGGGGCCAGCAGTGAGCCACTACCTGCTTTCTCAGGAAAGGCCCCTCATCAGACCTTCCTGGGATTTGGCCATCCTCACATCAGTAGGTACCAAGAAAGACTGACTCTGTCCTTGGTAAATCCAAACAAGTTTGACCACTGGGACTTGGACTGGGACTGTCTCTGTGTGCCTGGCTTCCTGGATCCTAAGTTCAGAGAGTTCCATCACCAAGGAAGTGAGGTGAGGTCACTTCCCTCAGGAACTGAATGAAGTCAGTACATTGGCAACAACTTTGTCCTAACAGTTGCTTCCAGATTCTGATGAGATGGAGGCTGCACATACTTCTGTGACGTTTTAACAATTTAGAATGGTATATCAACCATAGGCACCCGGGAACAGCTCTCCACACAGGCCTGGTTTGGTCCATCTTCTCTACATTAAGAAGAGAGAGGATAATTCAGATACATCCTTTCGTCCTGAACGGGTTGTTTGCCATGGAAGATGACTTTTGCTCTCCAAGTTCCTTCTTGCTGCCTACATCATCTCAGAAGATTATTTCTGCATGGACTTTTGAAGTCCTCTAGGCCATATTGTGAATAAAGTATATAACTGGTTCCAACTTTATATAATGGATTGAATTTAGATCTGAAAATATATAGGAAATCTTATATTGATATATATATTCATTCATTCCAACCAGTTATATATCTAATGGTAATATTAGGGTTATGGTTTATCATGAAGATTGTGTGAGTTTTGCTTCAAAAATAATTATGGAATTGAAAAAAAAATGTTTTTAGAAAGAAGTCTAGTGAAAGGACCAATAAAGAAACAAGGAGGAATACATGTGTTCTGAAGTAGGAAGTAATTGAATGTGAACCAAATGCCTATAAATTTGTGAACATGTGAATGAAAATATATATCCAATGATGTCCAAAAACTGAAGAAATTGTAATGTACCAGTGTTGAATAAAAATGAACTTCAAAATACACATCATGTCCCATAGGAATCTACTTGCATTGATGTTAAACTGGGTCAGTTACTGTAGAAATATTAGGATTTGTAAGCACCATTCACTGAAGTTAGTTTTCAGTACTAGGAAATCAATATGTATTTCAGCTGGTTGAGTATTTCTGAGAATAATCTTGTGAAATGTTGTTTATAAATACACATGCAGGAACATGAATGAATTTAGGGAGTATATAATAAGACACATATATTTCATATTTTGGAAAATCTGGAGAATACACACACACACACACACACACACACACACACATTAATATGTAGCAATACATATGCCAATCGAAATTCATCATGAAATATAATTCATCCACATATCCAAAAATATTCATTTTAATGAACATGGATTTATGTAAAATGTTTTTCACTAGGAAGCTCACCCAGAGGTTGAATTTTCAGTTCCATCAGTATTTAGGGGGAGTCATCTCTTCTCACAATTTTTATATTACAAATTCAGTGAGCTCACAATAATGTACGTGTGATACCATGTAGGGTACTATACATGCATAAAAAAATACATGTGCTGAATAGGCTACAGAGTAAGGAAGACAGGAATTTACATATGTGGTAACTTTAAAAACTAATGGAGAAATATTACAATGAAAGGTTGACTAGATTTATAGCACATACACTTGATAAAGCAGAAGGCAAATCCGAGTATACACCATGCTTCCTATGAAAGGCCTGTATTTATATTCAGTTAGGTTTCTTTTTCTCCATGATATTAGGATTAGTTCTCAGAGTCTAGTAGGGTATGGGTTAGTGTCAGGGATTCAGTATTTCAAATGGAAAATAGAAAAAAGAATCTAATGTGCATGCAAACAAGTGCTAAACAAAAATCTTCCCACTCTCATCCAGAACAATGCCTTGACATAACCATCGCTCCAAGTAAGACACAATTAGATGAGAAGAGTTAGAAAATCTGTAAATACATATGTGGAATGAAAATTGCTCAGGAGTTCACAACACTGGAGGTGGTAGAACAGTTTCCAAAAGTAAGGGAGAGGGTAAACACTCCAGAAACATGGAGCTCTGCTGGCCTAAAGACTTCTTGAGAAACTGCCTCTGAGGTGGGGCACATGAAATATATGTAATTGTCAGGAGATTTAGCTTCTTTTCTTGTGACACCATCAAATCTGGATCAGCATTTATGTGACCTGGAAGACATGGTTCCTTATTTTCTAATGAAAATGTGGCAGAAGTTCTGAATTCTCTCTTTGTAGGTAAACTGTGGCAACTAGGAGCTTAGTGTCTTCCCGTGTGGTCTGTGAAGCCATTTGGTCATCCTCCATTTTTTTGTGGTGTTTCTTACTGCTGCACTGGGAGTTTGATATTGACTTCACGAAATACAAAGTGTTCAACTGCGACACAATGCTGGAGGGAGTTCGTTCAAGTGTGGTTGGTCAGGTTCTCCAAGAGAATGTACGAACCAGGCTTCGATCCCACATAGCTTTTCCCCTTGACAATAGCAATCTGACTCTGAACATTGCCCTGAAACCTCTCCATATAACAAGATCCTTTAAATATAAGGGTCTGCTGCCTGCACTGTGTCAGTCACAAGGCTTTTTGAAGCCAATGGCAGATCCAGGTGGTCCTACCAAAAATATTTATTTACACACCTACCGTCCACTGCACTACGTCCACTACTCAGCAGGCTCCAACTTACTGGTATCTCTGTTCTTCACCATTTTCAGAAAACCCAGTAAATCAAGGCACTATTTGGTACACTCATGATCAGCCACATGATATCCAAAGGTTTTCCAGTGCCACCTGGTAATGGGAATTTCAAAAATTTCATGGTATTTGTTTAGCCATTTTTCAAGGATGAAGTTGAAGACACTGTGGATTTCAATTCAGGAACCATTAAATGGTGAGAAAGCTAATTTCAATGAAAGCTCTGGAGAATTCTCACAGGCAAGGCTTCCCAAACAGTGGCCAAAAGGTCACATGAATCCAGGCACAATGATGTCTACTATATGAGGTCCATGTGTTTTCTGACTCTCAACTATGGCTGCAAAGTCTTTAAAAAAAAAAAAAACATGTGATATCCTGGCTGAGATTCTCAGTGCTCTATGCAAAGCCATCCTGGACCGAGATCTCAGTTTCCAAGGGCGACTCTCATGCGTGGCCTCTTAAATCCCAACACAATTAATGGCAATACTTCTCTGAGGTCAGTTCCAGATCTCATTCTCTAATGGGAATTTCAGCAGAGTTCAAGCCCAGGTGGACCCAGTCATCTCTTCCAACCGCCACACAAATGAACACAAATGAAATCAAAACACTCCCACATGGCCCTCATGTTCTTCCATATAAACAGTCATCATAAACTCTGGCTGGAGTTTTCCGTGAGGGGAGCAGCCCAAGTAAGTGTCCAAAATAAGCTCCCTTGCTCCTCATTTGCTTAAAGTCAGGGTGGCCTGGACATCCTTTCTGTGAACCAGGAATGATCAAATAGGCCTGCCGTTAATACTGCTCTGCTTATCCAAATTGAGGTCTTCTGACTGTGGGGTTTAGATTCTTTATGTGAATTAGTGTCGTGAGAAATCCTTAGCACCTATGGGCTAGCCTCTGCCGGGCTTTGAAGAACTCATTTGACCCAAAAGATCCCTATTCTCACATGATGGAGGTCAGGAACCTAACAGAAGAAGGCAAGAGACTTCATCCACAATGACTGCTCTTTTGGCCATTTTGGTTTTGGATGCACACATGGGATCTTTCTTTAGATCCATCAGGTGCTGAGAATCTAAGCAATAGCCTCACACAGGGTCAAGAGGATGATTCAGACACATCCCTTTCCAAAGCAATTAAGCAAAGAGCCACAGATGATGCCCATTCATTTCCATTTGAAAACTGTTTTCTTCAGGCTTCACAAAGGGGTGGCCTGAGGCAAAAAACTTCCTGACATTCAGAGCAACAGAACAATAGGTAATTAGAAGTCCCAAAGCACGGTTTTTTTCACTGAAACTTGTCAAAATCCAGTGGTGAGCCACTACCTGCTTTCTCATAAAAGGCCCCTCTTCAGAGCTTTCCTGGAATATGGTCATCCTCACATCTGTAGGTACCAAGATAGACTGACTCTGTCCTTGGTAATTCAAAACTAGTGACACCACTGGGAGTAGGACTGGGACTGGCTCTGTGTGCCTGGCTTTCTGGATGCCAATTTCCACCACCAAAGAAGTGAGGTGAGGTCACTTCCTTCAGGAACTGAATGAGGTCACTGCCTTGGCAACCACTTTGTCCTAACATTTGCTTCCAAGGGTCTCATGAGATGGAGGCTTCCTCTACTTCCTGTGACACTTTCACAATTTAAAATGGTATATCAACCATAGGCAGCCGGGAACAGCTCTCCACACAGACCTGATTCGGTCCATCTTATCTACATTAAGAACAGAGAGGCTGATTAGGACACAACCCTTCATCCTGACCAGGTTGTTTGCCATGGAAGATGACTTGTGCTCTCTCACGTCCTTCATAGCTGCCTACATATTCTCCAGGGATCCTTTCAGCATGGACTTTTGAAGTTCTCATTGGGTAGAAGATCTCCTACATTCCAGTATTATAAGACCAACTCTGTCCCTGCTCTTCTGTAAAGTAAGATTGAGGGAACACTGTATGTTTAGGGTTAATAACAGGTTCGATTTGGGTTAGAAATCATTTTGTGGATGAAAAATGGTATTGGCAACCTGCGATATTTATAAGAATATAGAGGTGAACTGAATGCATGTAAACAGAAATCCAATAAGATTGGAAGGCCAGAAGGGCATTGGGCCCTTGATTGTGATACTTAGTATTGAATTACGTTCTGCACAGATGTCTCAGATAAATCGATATACAATGGCATAGGACCTTGTACCTTGGATGATTGAATGTAGAAGAGAACATCCAGTCAAAAAGGGATAGTCGGTAGGATTAGGAAGATAGTAGGTAGGTTTAGGAAGAAGGGTGAGTGTAAGATTTGGAACAAAATTTCTTTAGCAATAGGGTTTCGGTTAGAAAATGAATTAAATGTCAGCACATGTGAAGAGTCTGTAACAATGATGAACTGCGGAATATATGTAGCTAACCAGATATCAATAGAGACATTATGAAATCAGGCAAAGTAAAAAGTGAGAGATAGGCTTAGACATTTTCAAAGGGTTCAGTTTGAATATGCAATCTTAGGAAGAAACAAATATGTAAACCAATAGGATTGACATTTGAGAGCATTAGGCAACTTGGACATGGATGATTTTAGTAATCCATGTTAATTTTCCATTTAGGCTTTGGTACAATCATAATTGTGAACTTTGAATTCTGTGTCCAGATATTTCTGTGAATAAATGTATATGTAGATCAGGTGACATGAGTATTTCTTCCACCATTTCTGGGAGCAATATTGACTCACTACTTCTGACTGATAGGTACAGATTCTTTATGTGATTTGGAGTCATGAGAAACCCAAGCACCTCTTCAGGGCTTGAAGAACTCATATGACCCAAAAGATCCCTATTCTCACTTGATGGAGGTCAGGAATCTAACAGAGGAAGGGAAGATACTTCATCCACAATGACTGAACTTTTTGCCATTTTGGTTTTGGATGCACACATGGGATCTTTCCTTAGATCCATCAGGTGCTGAGAATCTAAGTCACAGCCTCACACAGGGCCAAGAGGCTGATTCAGAGACATCCCTTTCCAAAGAAATTAAGCAAAGAGCCACAGGTGATGCCCATTCATTTCCATTTGAAAACTGTTTTCTTCAGGCTTCACAAAGGTTTGGCTTGAGGATAAGACCTTACTGACATTCAGGGCAACAGAAAAATAGGTAAGCAAAAGGCCCAAAGCAGGGTTTCTCCACTGACACTTTCCTGGTCACACTGTCCCCGCTCTTCTGTAAAGTTAGATTGAGGGAACAGTGTATGGTTAGGGTTAATAACACATTCGATTTGCGTTAGGAATCATTCTGCAGGACAAATATTGGTACTGGGAATCTGCAATATTTACAAGAATATATAGGTGAAATATAAGTATGAAAATAGAAATCTAGGTAAGATTTGAAGCCAAGACGGGCATTGGGCCCTTGAGTGGGTTACTTAGCTTTGAATTATGTTCTGCGCCGATGTCTCAGATTAATCGATATACAATGGCATAGGAACTTGTACCTTGGATTATTGAATGTCGAAGAGAACATCCAGTCACAAAGGGAAAGTCCGTAGGTTTAGGACGATAGTCTCTAGGTTTAGAAACAACAGTGAGTATAGGATTTGGACCAAAAGTTCTTTAGCAATTTCTATTCAATATGAGAGTGAATGTAAGTGTCAGCACATGTGAAGAGTCAATCACAATGATGAACTGGGGAAAATATGTAGGAAAGCAGATAACAATAGAGACATTAAGGAATCAGGCAAAGTATCAAGTGAGGGATAGGATTAGACATTTTCAACAGGCTTGAGGTTGAATATATAATCTTAGGAAGAAACAAATACAAAGGATTTAGCAATATTATTTACATTTGAGAGCATTAAGCAACCAGGACATAGATATTTTTAGTAATACATGCTCACTTTCCTTTTAGGCTTTGCTACAATCATAAGAGTGACTTTTGCTTTCTGTGTCCAGAATATTACTCTGTTAAAATTTATATGTAGATCAGGTGACATGAGCATTTCTTCCACCATTACTGGGAGCAATATTTTGAAGACGTATTTGGGGAACAAAGTGGAGTGCCCTGTGTCAATGGATATAGAAATAATGTATGAATAGACCATACTGTGAATAAATTATATAACTGGTTCCCACTTTAAATAGTGGATTGATTTGATATCTGAAAATATACAAGAAATCTTAAATTGATATGCATGCATTCATTACAACCAGTTATACACTAACGGTAATTTTAGGGTTGTGGTTTATCATTAAGAGTGTGTGAGTTTTCCTTCAAATAAGATTATGGAAATCGAAAATAATGTGTTTGGAAAGAACTCTCATGAAAAGACCAGTCAAGAACCCTGGAGGAATATTTGTGTTCTGAAGCAGGAGGTGACTGAAATTGAAACAAATGCCTATGAATTTGTGAACTTGTGGCTGAAATATATATCCTATTTTGTGCATAAACTGAAGAAATAGTAATGTACCACTGTTTAATAAAAATGAACCTCAAAATACACATCATGTCCCATGGGAAACTGCTTGCATTGATGTTGAACTAGGTTTTACTGTAGAAATATTAGGATTTGTATGCACCATTCACAGAAGTTAGTTTTCAGTACTAGGAAACAAATATGTATTTCAGGTGGATGAATATTTCTGAGAATAATCTTGTGAAAAGTTGATCATAAATCCACATACATGAATATGAATGACTTTAAGTAGTGTATAATAAGATTCATATATTTCATATTTTGAAAAATATGGAGAGTGTATATATATATATATATATATATATATATATATATATATAGATACACACACACACACACACACACACACACACACAGAGACATTAAAAACAAGCAATATATTTGCCAATCGAAATTCATCATAAAATATATATCATGCACAGGTGCAAAAATATTTATTTCACTGAAAATGGATTTATGTATAATGTTGTTCTACTAGCAAGCTCACCCATAGGTTGAATTTTCAATCCAACAGTATTTAGGAGGAGTGATCTCTTCTCATAAGTTGTATCTGCCTGGTCAGCAACCTCACAAAAATGTACGTGTGATAACAGGTAGGATTCTATATGTGCATATAAAAATACATGTGCTGAATAGTCTACAGAGAAAGGAGACACCAATTTGTTGAGAGCCACAGCTGAAGGGGCCCCAGCAAACTTCCAGCTCCCAGCAACATCCACCTGCCAGATGATTATTGGCTCACAGCGGCCCCAGCAGCATCTAGCTGATTGACTCCTCTGTGGTGATGCTTATTGGAGATGCTCATTGAGCTTTTTCCCCGCCCTTTCCGACTGCCAGCTGATGATTGGCTCACAGCAGCCCCAGCAACATCTAGCTGATTGGCTCCTATGCGGTGATGATCATTGGGCTGTTTCCCTGCCCTTTCATACCACAGAGCTGCTCATTGTAGGACTTTTTTGGCTCCACCCATGTGACCCAGCCAAATGTCATCAAGAGCAGGAGGATTGTGGGAGGTGGAGAGGCTTGTGGGTGTGAGAGAGAATTTACAAGGAAGCCAGCGGTGGCAGTTTGGCTCTGAGGGTTTTTCCTGAGGAGCTGTTTTGTTTTGCGTGTGTGGTTCTAAAAATAAAGTTTGTTTCTTTTGACAAGTGGCTTCTGAATCGTGCCCAGCCAGACTGCAGCATTTGGTGGCTCGCACGGGGAGCGACTGAGGGTAAGTGATAAGGTAAACTTCTCTCCCCTGAGGGCAGGGCGAGAGGATGGGTAGCCATTTTAAGATTCCTCTTTTGTTTTGCTTCACTTTTGTTTTAAGTTGCCTGTCCCTGGAGATGAGTGAGACAAAAGAAAAAGCACTCAAATCTGAGGAAAATCTATTTATGTCTGAGGAACAGATAGGGATAAAGGTCGGATGCACATGTCAGGAGGATAGAAAGGCTATAATGACTTTTTGTTAAAAAGCCCATGGCTTTTTAAGGAGAAGTTGTTTTATATACCATAATGGAACCATCATGGTGAAGATTTAAAAAGAGGAGAAAAGAACAGCCCAGGGACTCTGCCAGTTGACACATTGCCATTGAGGACGTTCATATCTGGTTTGCTTAGTCCAAAGACTTCAGTTCAGACAGAGATAGAGGAACAAAGCTTAGGGCTGAAAATGCCATCAGGGGCAAAGTTACAAAAGGAGACTGCTACTAACAACTGTTTATCACCAGAGGGCATAAGTTTCCAATCAACAGCGCCACCTCTACAGGAGACTGTTACTAACACCTTTCTATCACCAGAGAATGTAAGTGTCCAAATAACAAGGCCACCTCCATATGCTGGGAGGCACCCAAACCCCGCAGTTGATAGTTCGGATCCTGAGACAGGATCTCAAGTATTAACATGCCCTGTATTTGAGGTAGGAAGGCAGCGAAATCACCATGCTTTAAATTTCAAAATAGTGAAGCACATAAAAGATTCTGTAACAACCTATGGTCCTCAAGCACCCTTCATTGTAAGCTTGGTCGAATCCATTAACAACTTGAATATGACGCCAGTAGATTGGGCTAATATGTGTAAAGCTGTGCTAAATGGAGGTCAATACCTGTTATGGAAGGTTGCCAATGAGGGATTTTGCAAGGAGACGGCAAGGTGAAATGCAGAAGCTGGTTATCCTCAAAGAAATCTGGATATGTTGTTAGGAAAGGGACCTTATGAGGATCAGCAGCAACAAATTGCATATGATCCTGGTGTATATGCACAAATTGCTGCAGAGGTGGTTAGGGCATGGAAGACTTTACAAGGACATGGAGGTTTACAAGGTCAATTATCTAAAGTAATACAAGGAGCTAATGAAGCTTATGCTGAATTTGTAGATAGGCTTATTGAAACAGCTACAGAGTTTTTGGGAATACAGAACTAGCAATGCCATTAATAAAACAACTGGCTAATGACCAAGCGAATCATTGGTGCAGAGATATTATTAGACCATGGAAACATGAAGATATAAACACATATATTAAATTATGTAGACACATTAATGAATAAGAGCAAGTCATGGCAGCTGCAGTAAAACAGGCTTTAGATGCCAGAGACATCAACGAATAAGGGCAATTTGTGGCAGCTGCAGTAGAAAAGGCTTTAGATGCAAGGCCAGGAACATGCTACAATTGTCAACAAACAGGACATTTTAAAAGGAATTGCTTCATAGGAGGAGGGTTTAACAAACCTAGGTACCAAAGGAGTAGAATAACGGGTATTTGTCCACGAAGCCGTAGAGGGAGACATTGGGCTAATGAATGCCGTTCTCAAACCACCATAGAGGGTACCTCATTATCAAAAAACAAACAAGGACCAGCTGTTTATCCGTGATATCATGGAGAAAGGCATTGGGCTCAATTGCCAAAAAATGGACAGGGGGGCCCAATGCTCAGGGGCCCAAAACCACAAATATACGGAGCACTGGAGGAACACAGCAACCCCATCAGGGTAGTGCCCAGGACACATTGTCCATCAGACGCCTCATCAGACAAATCAGAGGGAGCGCAGGGCTGGACATCTGCGCCACCGCCAGATCAGTGCTAACTGCAAAGATGGGGGTTCAAAGCATTCACACAGGGGTGAAAGAACCTCTTCCCCCCCAAAAAAACAGTAGGCTTATTATTGGGACGCAGCTCTTCTAATCTAAAAGGACTTAAGATAAGTCCTTGGGTAATGGAAACCAATTATGAAGGTGAAATAAAATTTATAGCCAGTTCTCCAGAGGATATATCAGTAATTGCACCAGGAGATAGAATAGCACAGTTACTAATAATACCCAGTCTACATGATAAATTTTCCAATTATGCTGTAGAAAGAGGTTCCAAGGGATTAGGCTCCACAGGTGTAGATTTGGTTATGCTTTCTTTAAATTTAGACTCTCGCCCCATGCTAAAACTAAATATTCAAGGACATGAATTTAATTGGCTACTGGATACGGGTGCAGACCTTAGCATCATCTCTCATCAAGAATGGCCAAAACATTGGCCATTACAACAAGCCACTCAAACGCTTTGAGACCTAGAAGTGGCGACTAATCCCCATAGAAGTGCAATGGTATTAGATTGGAAAGATCCTGAAGGATGTGAAGGAACTATACAGCCATATGTATTGGATCATCTTCCCGTAAATTTATGGGGATGAGATGTCCAAGATCAATTAGGTTTGACATTAACAAATAATATCAATCAAAATGCACCCACTATTATGGCTAGACAAGGTTTTAGGAAAGAAAAAAGATTAGAAAAACAAGAACAAGGTATAGCAGCACCACTTCAAATAGACAAAGCAACAGACAGACATGGGTTGGATTTTCAGAAAGGGCCACTGAGACAATAAAAATTACTTGGAAATCAGAAAGAGCAGTATGGGTTCTTCAGTGGACCCTGACTAAAGAAAAGACAATCACCCCAGGACCTGGTCAAACAACAATTAGCGGAAGAACATATACAACCTTCTGTATCTCCCCATTATACTCCCATTTTTGTCATCAAAAAGAAATCTGGTAAATGGAGATTATTGCAAGATTTAAGAGCCATTAATAATGAGATGGTTATTTTGGGACCTGCTTAATCAGGGATTCCTCAATTGTCTGCTTTGCCAATAACATGGTATGTTTTAGTTATACATATTAAAGATTTTTTTTTCAATTCCAATTCTTCCTGCGGATAGTCCACGTTTTGCATTTACTATCCCTGCACTGAATCATGAAGGTCCTGATCAGAGGTATGAGTGGAAAGTACTCACTCAAGGGATGGCTAACAGCCCAACTATGTGTCAAATTTATGTTAAGAAAGTAATGCAGCCACTTAGAAATCAAAATTCTGAAATACAAATATTTCAATATATGGATGATGTATTATTAGCACACAAAGGTAAAAACCCATTGCTAGAATGTTATGCCACACTTACAAACTCATTAAAAATTATAATCTAGAGATAACAATTGATAAAGTATAATTAAATTTTCCAGTTAATTATTTAGGAGTTCTATTATCCTTAACTATGGTCAGTTCATCAAAAATTCAAATACGAGTAGATCAACTCCAATCAATTAATGACTTTCAAAAGTTATTAGGAGACATAAATTGGATACGGCCTTATCTAGGTATACAAACAGGAGAGTTGGGACCTTTATTTGATATCCTAAAAGGTCCATCTGATCCAAATTCACCCAGAATGTTAACGCCTGAAGCAAGAAAGGCATTAAAAATCATTGAAACATATATGGGAAATATGCATTTGGATAGATTTGATAAAATTTTGCCTTTATTATTTATTGTACTACCAACAAAAAATATTCCTAAAGGAGTATTTTGGCAAGAAGCTCCATTATTATGGATTCATTTATCTTATTGTTCTAACACTATTATTAATAGGTATTCTGAGGCTGAGGGACAATTAATACTCATAAGAATAAAAGCAGCAAAAGGAGTGTTTGGAATTTCTCCCAATAAAAGTATTACTCCATACACTATGAATCAAATAGATGAATTAGCTAATGAGTTAAATACTTTGGCAATAATCATGTGTAAATCTAATGTTTCATTTGATACCCACTTAGCATCTAATCTTTTATTGTCTTTTTGGTCATCGCATCCTATAATTTTTCCAAAAATGACAAGAAAACACCTATCATGAATGCTCCAAATATATTCATTGATGGGTCAAATAATGGTACAGCAGCAATTGTTACACCTGATCAAATTGTTATATTTTTAATACCCCAACAATCAGCTCAAAAGGAAGAGCTTAGTGCAGTATTATAAACTTTTGTGATGTTTAAAGATTCTGTGTTTAATTTATTTTCCAATTGTCAGTATATAGTTAATGCTATAGTATCCCTTGAAGATGCTGGTAGGATTTCCCCTTCCTCTACTGTTTTCTCTTTGCTTTCCAATATACAAAGTCTAATCTGGGACAGAAAAGATCCATTCTTAATAGGACATATCAGGGCACATACAGGATTGCCTGGATCCCTTAGTTTGGGCAATGATTTAGCAGATAATACTACACATGACATACATAGATATTTTCTCTACACTAGAAGAAGCTATAAATTTTCATTAAAAGTTTCATATCAATGCTAATACTTTACAAAAGCATTTTAAAATAACTAAGGAACAAGCTAGACAAATAATAAAACAATGTCAAAATTGTGTGACCATTTTACCACAAGTTAATCTTGAAGTCAATCCTAGAAGATTGATACCCAACCATATTTGTCAGATGGACGTCACACACTTGCCAGAATTTGGAAAATTAAAATATTTGCATGTTACAGTTGATACTTCTTCTGGATTTTTGATGGGCTCCCTTCATGCTGGAAAAAAAACTAAAGATGTTGTAGCTCATTGCTTACAAAATTTTCCACTTGGTCATTCCAAAACAGTTAAAACACATAATGCCCCCGGTTATACTTCTAACTCTTTTAAACAATTTTGCTCATCATCTGGCATTACTCATATAACAGAAATCCCATACAATCCACAGGGACAAGGCAGAGTTGAAGAGCACATCAAACTATTAAAATGTACTTATTAAAGCAAAAAGACGGAATTGGGAAGGGGTATATATTCCCCAAAGATGAACTTAAAATAACCCTTTTTACTCTAAAATTTTAAATTTGGATTTTCAGGACTTAGTGTTGCAGAAAGGCATATGTGTCCAAAAAATGTGTATAAGCCCAGGGTACTTTGGAAGGATATTCTAACAGGACAATGGAAAGGTCCTGACCCATTAATTTTCTGGAGTTGGGTGTCTGTTTGTGGGTTTCCACAGGAAGAACAGCAGCCGATTTGGATTCCAGAGAGATTAACTAAGGTCCTGACCCAGTGATTGCCTAAAGTCGGGGGTCTGTTTATGTGTTTCCACAGGGAGAACAGCAGCGGATTTGGATTCCAGAGAGATTAACTAAAGCGATTTCTATAGACCAAAATAAGAAGATTTGGCTGAAATCCATAACAGCTGATATGCAAACTCCAGTTTTGCTATCCTTACATCGGCGACAGAACAGGGATGCTTTTTTCACTATCTATTTAATAATTGCCCTTTCCCACAACCTGAAGTTCTCTTTTGTTTTTTTGAGCTCATACAGACCTAGGTTAATATTTTCCTGATCACTTCTATTTTATGACTATAGAGTTTTTAAACATTGCAATGATGATTTCACCTGTAAAAAGTTATAAGGCCTTTACTATTATTTTGTGTGTTGTATGTATTTATTATGTGTGCACACTTGTGTTTTGTGTTATATGTTTGAATGTGCTTATGTCCATATATCATACATGATGAGTGCTCATGAAAAAATGGATCCATTTTTTTTTTATTCACGTGAATTAAATGTTTTCATTTAAATGGGGTAAACAACTGTTCAGGATTGTTTTAATATGTGAAAAAATAGGAGGTTAACAGACCTGTTTGTTTACTTTCACCTTTTCTTTTCATTATATTTAATAATTCTCTTAAAGAAAATGTAAATTGTTAAGAAAATTTTTTTCTTTTAGTGCCTTTTGGAATGTTTCATAATTTTTTCTTTAGCCATTATTGCCAGAATTTTTATCTTCATCCCAGTGCCGGTGAAGACAAAGATAAAACCAATATACAGTTTCTGCAATACCCATCACTGAACTGCTTGCAGAACTTGCCTGGACTATGTATCACTGGTATGCATTGTGAACTCACTTGTATGCATTGTGAAATATCTGCTGGTGCCGCGAATGTTGGTAGTGTTGGGATACTTATGCTGATGCTGTCATTAGTGGTACAATTTTTCCAAAAGAAGCCCTCAATTGGCTTGGTGTATCTTCCCTATTCTCCCTTGATAGAGGTCAGGAAACTTACAGACGAAGGTGAAAGACTTCATCCACAATGACTGCTCTTTTGGCCATTTTTGTTTTGGATGCACACATGGGATCTTTCTTTAGATCTATCGGGTTCTGAGATTCAAAGCCACAACCTCACACAGGGCCAAGAGGCTGATTCAGACACATCCCTTTCCAAAGCAATTAAGCAAAGAGCCACAGGTGATGCCCATTCATTTCCATTTGAATACTGTTTTATTCAGGCTTCACAAAGGGGTGGCCTGAGGCAAAGACCTTCCTAACATTCAGGGCTAGGGAACCATAGGTAAGCAAATTGCCCAAAGCTGGTTTTTCCACTGAGACTTTTCTGGTTACAATGATATCTGTGTTTTCTGAAATCTTCCCATTCACTTAAGCTATCCAGTACATGGCCATGTCACCGAGTTTGGAGGTGGTACATATCTTGGACAAAAAACAATGAGCCTATTCTGGAGAGAGGCCAGAATTCAGGAATAAAACAGGAACTTAGGAAGATAGTAGGTGTTGCTTGTCCATAAGACAAGTCGCAGTCCATTCATAAAAAGGGCAGAATGAATGCCTGGAAGCTTCCTACTAGACAGGACACCTCCATTGATGCATTCTCTTATCTAAAGACTACAACCACAGACACAGTGGATATACAGACATAGAAAAACTCACCTTGTCAAACGACATACTAGAAACAGTCAACTCCAAAAAAACCAAACCACCTTTCCTATCTATTCTCAGAACATGAGACAAAACCACGAACTCACATCCACACACACAAAGGCACCTCCTCCCCACAAGTAGGTCTGTGACTATCTGGAGTGTCCTCTGACTGGTGGACCATACTATGTTCTTCCAAAATGGTCTGTCCTGTATCAGATCAGGTCTCCCTTGCCAACTCTGTTAAGTTGTCAGGAGCCAGCAGTGAGCCAGTAACTGCTTTCTCAGGAAAGGCCCCTCTTAAGAGTTCTCCTGGCATTTGTCCATCCTCACATCAGGAGGTAACAAGAAAGACTGACTCTGTCCTTGGTAAATTCAAACAAGTGTGCCCACTGGGACTGGGACTGGGAATGGCTCAGGGTGCCTGGCTTCCTGGATCCCAAGTTCAGAGAGTTCCATCATCAAGGAAGTGAGGTAGGTCAATTCCTTCAGGAATTGAATGAGGTCAATACCTTGGCAACCACTTTGTCTTAACAGTTTTTTACAAGGGTCCCATGAGATGGAGGCTGCCCCTACTTCCTCTGACACATTCATAAGTTAGAATGGTATATCAACCATAGGCACCAGGGAACAGCTCTCCACACAGGCCTGGTTTGGTCCACCTTCTCTACACTAAGAACAGAGTGGCTGATTCAGACACAATACTTCATACTGACCGGGTTTTTAGCCATGGAAGATGATTTTGCTCTTTCAGGTCCTTCATAGCTGCCTAAGCCTTCTCCAGGGATCATTTCTGCATGAACCTTGGAGTTTCTCAGCAGGTGGAAGATTCCCTACATTCCTGTATTGTAAGACCAATTCTGTCCCTGCTCTATTGTAAAGTTAGATTGAGGGAACAGTGTATGCTTAGGGTTAATAAGAGGTTCGATTTGAGTTAGGAATCATTCTGAGGGATGCATAATGGTATTGGGTACCTGCAATATTTACAAGAATATATAGGTGAAAAATAAGTATGAAAACAGAAATCTAGATAAGATTTGAAGCCCAGAAGTGCATTGGGCCCTTGATTGGGATACTTAGCTTTGAATTATATTCCTCACAGATGTCTCAGAGAAATAGATATACAATGGCATAGGACCTGTACCTTGGATGATTGAATGTCGAAAAGAACATCCAGTAAAAGATAGTCGGTAGGATTAGGAAGATAGTGAGTAGGTTTAGAAAGCAGAGTCAGTATAGGAGTTGAACCAAATGTTCTTTAGCAGTAGGGTTTCGGGTAGAGAATGAATTTAAATATCAGCACATGTGATGAGTCAGTCACATTGAGGAACTCTGGAAAATATGTAGGAAACCATATATCAATAGAGACATTAGAAAATCAGGCAAAGTATAAAGTAAGTCATAGGATCAGACATTTTCAACAGGCTTGAGGTTGAATATATAATCTTAGGAAGAAACAAATATATAGTCACCAATAGGATTGACATTTGATAGCAGTAGGCAACCTGGACATTGATGTTTTTAGTAATCCATACTCACTTTCCATTTAGACTTCGGTGCAAACATAAGTGTGACGTTTGCATTTTGTGAAAGAAGTCACATGAAAAGACCAGTCAAGAAACCTCATGGAAAACATGTGTTCTGAATTAGGAAGTAATGGAAAGTAAAACAAAATGCCTATAAATTTCTGAACTTGTGGATGAAATATATATCCTGTCATGTGTATTAACTGAAGAAACAGAAATGTACCAGTACTGAATAAAAATGAATGAAATAATACACATCATGTACCATAGAAATCTACTTTCATTGATATTAAACTGGGTCAGTTACTGCAGAAATATTAGGATTTGTATGCACCATTTACTGAAGTTAGTTTTCAGTACTAGGAATCAAATATCTAGTTCAGGTGGATGAATATTTCTCAGAATAATTTTGTGAAAAGTTGATTATTAATCCACATACATGAATATGAATGAATTTACAGAGTGTGTAGTAAGACACATATATTTCATATTTTGAAAAATCTGGAGAGTGTGTGTGTATATATATAAACACACACACACACACACACACACACACACACACAGACATTGAAAAGTAGCAATATATGCCAATTGAAATTCACCATGAAATATATGTCATCCACAGATATAAATAAATTCGTTTTACTGAACATGGATTCATGTATTATGTTGTTGTACTAGGAAGCTCAACAATAGTTTGAATTTTCAGTTCCAACAGCATTTAGGAGGAGTGATCTCTTCTCACAATTTGTATCTGCCAAGTCAGCCACCTCACAAGAATGTACGTGTGGTACCAGGTAGGATTCTATATATGCATATAAAAATACATGTACTGAATAGGCTACAGAGAAAGGGAGACAGGAATTCACATATTTGTTAACTTTAAAAACACACGGAGAACCATTTCAACAAAAAATTGATTAGATTTATAACTCCTACCCTATATAATGCAAAAGGCAATTCCAATGATACACCATTCCTCCTCTGAACTGCTTGTATTTCTATTCTGTTTGGGTTAATTTTCCCCATCATATTAGGATTAGTAGTCAGAGTCTAGTTGGGCATGGGTTAGTGTCAGGGATTCGGTATTTCGAATGGAAAATTTGGAAACGATTCCAATGTTTATGCAAATATGTGCTACAAAAATATCTTCCCACTCTCATCCAGAACAATGCCTTTACTTTACCTTCATTCCAAGTAAAATACAATTAGAGTGGAAGAATTAGAAAATTTGTGAATACTTATCTGGAATCGAATATGTTCAGGAGTTCACAAACTTGGAGGTGGTAGAGAAGATTCCAAAAGTAAGGGACAGGAAAAACACTCCACAAACATGGAGCTCTACTGGACTAAAGACTTCTTGTGTAACTGCCTCTGAGGTTGGGCACTTGAAATATATGTTGTAGTCAGGAGATTTAGCTTCCTTTGTAGTGAGACCATCAAATCTGGGTATGCTTTTATGTGACCTGGGATACATGATTTCTTATTTTCCAATAAACATGAGGAAGCAGTCCTTAATTCTCTCTGTGTAGTAAACTGTGGCCACTGGGGCCTTATTGTCTACCCTTGCGGACTGTGAAGCCATTTGGTCATCCTTCAGTTTTCCTGGTGTTCCTTGCTGCTACACTGGGAATTTGGTATTTGCTTCATGAAATACAAGAAATTCAACTGGGACACAGTGCTGGAGGGAGTTCTGTCACATGTGGTGGGTCAAGGTCTGCAGGAGAATGCACCAACCAGTCTTCTATCCCACATAGTTTGCCTCCTTGACCATAGAAACCTGATTCTAAACATTGGCCTGGAACCTCTCCATATAACAGGATGCCTTTACATTGAAGAGTCTGCTGGCTGCAGCATGTCAGTCACAAGCCAATTGGAAGCCAATGGCAGATCCACATGGCCCCACCACAGATGTTTTTTTATCACACACCTGCCCATCACTGCACTAGGCCCACTACTCAGCAGGGTCCAACTTCCTGGAATCTCTGTTCTACACCATTTTCGTGAAACTCAGTCAATCAAGTCACTGTCCTGCATTTTCATGATCAGCAACAGGACATCCAAAGTTTCTCCAGTGCCATCTGGTCATGAGAATTTCAAAAATTTCATGGTATTTATCTAGCAATTTTTCAAGGATGAATTTGGCAGCACGTGGGTTTCAATTCATTCAGGGACCATTAAGTGTTGTGGAAGTTCATTTCAAAGAAAGTTCTGGACAACTCTCACAGGCAAGGTTTCCCAAAGATTGCCCAAAAGGTCACATAAATCCAGGCCCATTGAGGTCCACATTGTGAGGTCCATGTGTGTTGTGACTCTCAACTAAGCCTGCCAAGTCTTTCAGAATAAAATGAAGTGATATAAAGACTGAGATTCCCAGTGATCTCTGGAAAGCCACCCTTGGCCTAGATCTCAGGTTCCAAGGGTGACTCTCATGCTTGGCCTCCTAAAATCCCAACACAATTCATGGCAATACTTCTCTAAGTTCTGTTCCTGTACTCAGTCTCTAAGAGGAATCACACCAGAGTTCAAACCCAGGTGGACTCAGTCATCCATTCCAACTGCCACAAAAATGACCACAATTAAAACCAAAACACTCCCACATGGCTCTCATCTTCTTCCATATAGACACTCATCCAAACCTCTGGCTGGAGATTTACATGAGGAATGCAGCCCAAGACAGTGTCCAAAATACGCTCCCTTGCTCCTCATTTACCTAACTTCTGAGTGACCTGGACACCCTTCCTGTGAACCAGGAGTGATCAAATAGGACTGCCATTAATACTGATCCACTTCTCAAATTTGAGACCTACTGACTGTGGGGTTTAGATTCTTTATGTGAATTGGAGTGATGAGAAAACCCAAGCACCTATGTGGTAGCCTCTGCAGGGATTTGAAGAACTCATTTGACCTAAAGGATCCCTATTTTCACTTGGTTGATGTCAGAAACCTTACAGAGGAAGGCGAAAGACTTCAACCACAATGACTGCTCTTTTTGTCATTTTGGTTTTGGATGCAGACATGGGATCTTTCTTTAGATCCATCAGTTGCTGAGAATCTAAGCCACAGCCTAACACAGGGCCAAGATGCTGATTCAGACAAATCCCTTTGCAGAGCAATTAAGCAAAGAGCCACAGGTGATGCCCATTCTTTTTTATTTGAAAAAGGTTTTCTTCAGACTTCACAAATCGTTGGCCTGAGGCAAAGACCTTCCTGGCATTTAGGGCAACAGAACAATAGGTAAAAAAAGGCCCAAAGCAGGGTTTCCCCAATGAGACTCTACAGGTAACACTGGTATGTGAGTTTTCTGAGATGCTCGCCAATCACTTCAGCTATTCAGTACATGGCCATGTCACAGAGCTTGAAGGTGGTACATATCTTGGATACAAAACCATGAGCCTATTATGGAGAGTGGCCAGATTTTAGGAAGAAAACAGGAACTTAGGAAGATCGTAGGTGTTGCCCATCAATATGGAAAGCCGCATTTCATTTATAAATTTGGCAAGATGAATGCTCATAAGCTTTCTAATAGACAGGACACATCCATTGATGCATTCTCTTTTCTAATATCTATAACCACGGACACAGTGAGATACAGAGACACAGAAACACTCGCATTGTCAAACAACTTACTAGAAAAAATTCACTCCAAACCAAACAAACCTCGTTTGTTCCTATTCTCAGAACAAGAGCCAAATCCACAAACCCACACCCACACCCACAAAAACACCTCTTTCCCCCAAGTAGGTTGTAACTATTTGGAGTGTTCTCTGACTGTGGGACATTCTGGGTCCCACGAAATGGCCTGTCCTGTCTCAGATCTTGTGTCCTTTTCCAACTCTCTGAAGTTGTCAGGAGCCAGTGGTGAGCCACTACCTGCTTTCTCATTAAAGGCCCCTCTTCAGAGCTTTCCTGCCATTTGGCCATCCTAACATCAGTAGGTACCAAGAAAGACTGACTCTGTCCTCGGGAAATCCAAAAAGTGAAATCACTGGGACTGGAACTAGGACTGGCAATGTTTGACTGGCTTCCTGGATCGCAAGTTCACAGAGTTCCATCACCAAGGAAGTGATGTGAGGTCACTTCCATCAGGAACTGAATGAATTCACTACCTTGTCAACCACTTTGTCCTAAGAGTTGCTTCCAAGATTCCCATGAGATGGAGGCTGCCCCTGCTTCCTGTGACACTTTCACAAGTTAGAATGGTATATCAACCATAGGCACCCAGTAACAGCTCTCCACACTGGTCTCATTTGGTCCATCTTCTCTACATTAAGAATAGAGAGGCTGATTCAGACACAACTCTTCACCCTGACCAGGTTGTTTTCAATGGAAGATGTCTTGTAGGCACCTTCAAAGGTGCCTACATCTTCTCCAGGGATTATGTCTGCATGGACCTTTGAGCTTCTCAGCAGATGGAAGATCCCCTACATTTCTGTATTGTAAGACCAACTCTGTCCCTGCTCTTCTGTAAAGTTAGATTGCAGTAACAGTGTATGTTTAGGGTTAATAACATGTTTGATTTGGGTTAGGAATCATTCTGCTGAATGAATAATGGTATTGGGAACCTGCAATATGTATAAAAATATAAAGGTGAAGTATATGTATTAAAACAGAAATCTAACTAACATTTGAAGCCCAAAAGGGCATTGCGCCCTTGATTGGGATACTTAGCTTTGAATTAATCGATATACAATGGCATAGGACCTTGTACCTTGGATAATAGAATGTAGAAGAGAACATCCAGTCAAAAAGGATAGTCGGTAGTGAAAGGTTAATAAAATAGGTATTTGTCGCTTCCTGTTTTTTCTTATGCTTAACAAAACACTGTTGAAATCTTGAGAAATGTTTGCTAATCTTGTTCCCAGAATGTGCTGTCCCCAACTGCCAAAGTGTAGAATGTACTCCCTCACCCGGTTGCACGCAAACCAACCACTCGCCAAGACCCATCAGTAAATTTCCCTCCCTGCCCTCACCAAGGAAAGTATATATGTTCTGCTTAAACTGTTCTCAGGGCTCTCTGCTCTATTCATGTGAGCTCTGAGCCCCAGCATGCTGGACCCCCAATATACCCTTTGCTGTTGGATAAGACAGTCTCTTTGTGGTCTCTTCCTTCGGTGCTCACCCGACCTTTACATATGGAGATTCCACCAAGTTCTGGCAGCGACGGACAAGAGACCCTAATGGGCTCCTCTTGGGTTAAGTAAGGCGCCTCTTTCTCGTTTCAGTGTTAATCTTAGGGCTTGGCAAATTGGCTGTCAATGAAGAGCGTGAGCTCTTTCCGATGGTGGCTTACAGACATGTCACAGAGCCACAGGCCACGTCCCTGGGGGATGCCCCAAAGGACTCGGGAAATCGAGGAACAATAGTCTCCTCGATTCAGTGATTATTTGTATCAGATTCGGTATTGCCAGCCCATTGGGTTTTGCTGGCTACTCAGTCCTGGTCTCAGTTTTGGATGTCCATTGAATGTCTTTATTGTCTTGTTTGTCTGTGTCGTGTGTCCTTGCATTAACTCTTCGTGTATCTTTCATTATGGGACACAGCACTTCAATGCCCCTGTCCCTGACCCTTGAACACTTGACCAAATTTTGCTTAAGGGCTCAGAATCTTTCTTTTTCAGTTAAACGCTGGACCTGCCAGACTCTCTGTGCCTCAGAATGGCCCACCTTTGGACTCGGATGGCCTCTAGAAGGATCTTTCTACTTCCCAATAATTTAATAAGTCAGAGATATTGTCTTTCACCTGGCCCACATAGCCATCCAAATGAACAGCCATATATCTTAACTTGTCAGGACCTCTGCAAATCTCCTCCTTTATGGGTGAAGCATTTCCTTGCCCCTGCGCCCGCTCCTACTCCTTCCTCCACGATCTCTCAAACCCTCTACTCCTTCTCCTCCTCCACCCTCTGTTCTCCCAGAGTCACAAGATTTGACTCTACTGGACTCTCCTCCCCCTCCTTATTCCCTGCCCTCGTCCCCCAACCACCAACACACTCTAAGTGATTTCCCTGCAGCTGACTCAGCCTCTCCACCGTTGGAGGAAGCTAAGCTGGCCCAGTGCCCTCCAGATAACTCCTCCGCGGAACACACAGCCCCTCCTCCCCAGGAGGAAGCTGGCCTGGCTAAGGGAACTCGCTGGCGGCGACTGTCTGAAAACCCTGGATCATCCTGTGATGATCCTCATATGTCCCTATGGGCAATGATTGACAAAGGTAATGGGGGAAAAATGCATGCCTACCAATATTAGCCTTTCTCCTCTTCAGACCTATATAACTGGAAAAATAACAATCCCCATTTTTCCTAGGATTCTACTTGGCTCACATGTCTGGTTGAGTCATTGATGTTTTCACAGCCGCTTACTTGGGATGACTTTCAACAACTCCTAGGGACTGCTTTATGACAGAGGAACAAAAGAGAATCCTCCTGGAAGCTGGAAAAAAAATTCTAAGACCAGATGGGAGACCGACACATCTTCCCAACATAATCAAAGCCGGCTTTCCCTTGAACCAACCCAACTGGTACCCCAACACTTTGAAGGTAGAAAGCATCTGTCCACTTATCACCGGGTTCTAATAGTGAGCATCCGAGCGGCCGCTAGGTGACCAACTAATTTGGCCAAGGTAATAGAGATTATTCAAGTGCCTGATAAATCTCCTTCTATGATTCTAGAGAGAATTATGGAGGCATATAGGATATATACAACTTTTAATCCTCATGCAGAGGATCAAAAGGCATCTGTCACAATGGCCTTTATTGGGCATGCTGCCCTGAATATTTAAAGAAAGTTACAATGCTTAGATAGATTACAAGATATGACTTTGAGAGATTTATTCAGAGAAGCTGAGAAAGTATACTATAAGAGAGAAACTGAGGAAGAGAAGGGAGCAAAGGGAGGATAAAAGAAACAAAAGACAGACTAAGAAGTTGACTAAGGTCCCGGTCACAACAACAAAAGGGCCAGAATATAAGAAATGGGGAGACAGGAAGGGATACCTGGTCCCATGCCAGAGGCCACCCCTGACCTCAGATCAATGTGCCTACTGTAAAGAAAGAGGACACTGGGTTCAAGAGTGCCCTAGAAAGAGACAGCCAAGACAGGCAGCCATTCTGACTCTTGAGGATGACTACGAAAGTTGGGGCTCAGATCCCCTCCCCAAGCTCAGTGTAACTTTAGAAGTGGAGGGGACCCCAGTAAACTTTGAAGTGGATAAAGGGGCAATAAACTCAGCCCTTAAGGCCCCATTGGGCCCTCTATCAAATAAAAGGTCTCTAGGTCAAGTTGGGCTGGGACAACTAAGAGGACCATGGCCCTGGGGAAAGGAAAAATCCATCATTCCTTTTTAGTAATCCCAGAATGCCTGGCCCCATTGATGGGCAGATATCTGCTCACCAAGCTCCGGGCCAAAATAACTTTTAACCCTGAAGGCCCCCAAGTGGAATTTCTAAACCCTTCAGTAAAAATTTCTATAGTCATGGCTCTAACTATGTCAGTAGAAAATGCAAATCAACTCACTCACCTTGGTTCAAAGAAACTGCAGGTATTTCTGAAGTATCAAGAACAGAGTTTTCCACTAACAGACTCACAGCAAAAGGAAATAACTGAATGGGTATAAAAACCCTGTTTGATCCATCAATTGGTTAATGCTTACCCTTTCAAGCTTCCTGCAGGAAAGCACCTACGAGGAACCAGATCAGGACAATTCTGGGAAGTGGACTTTACTGAAATTAAGCCAGCAAGGTATGGACATAAATATCTTCTAGTCTTTGTAGATACATTTTCAGGATGGATTGAAGCCCTCCCCACAAAAAGAAAAAGAAGAAAAGAAACAGTGCAAATGATGCTCAAGAAGATAGTGGCAGATATTTTTCCAAGATACGTCCTGCCTAAGGTAATAGGGTCTGATAATGCACAGGCGTTCATGGCCCAGGTAAGTCAGGGGTGAGCCAGGAACCTGGGGATTAATTGGAAGTTATATTGTGCTTATAGACCCCAGAGTTCAGGACAGGGTGAAAGAATGAATAGAACCATTAAAGAGACCTTAACGAAATTGAGCTTAGAGACCAGCATAAAAGATTGGACTATGCTCCTGCCTTATGCAATGTTTCATGCAAGAAATACTCCCTCTGTTTCTTGAGTAACCTCACCCCCTGTGAAATTCTATATTGGGCCCCTCCTTCAGTAAGGGACCTAACCCCAACTCTAAGATCTAACGATTCCTTCCACACCCCCTTGCTTGACAGACTTAATGCTCTTGAAAGAGCTCAGTGATACCTGTAAAAACAGCTGGCCACTGCCTACCAAACTGGGGACGAGGGGACTCCACATCGATATCAATTAAGAGACTTCATCTATGTAAGACAACATCAGGTGCCATCCCTGGAACCCCGCTGGAAAGGACCATACCAGGTGCTACTTATAACACCTACAGTGGTAAAGGTTGACGGAATCACTTCCTGAATACATGCCTCTCATCTCCAGCCTGCGCCCTGTCCAGACTCTTTGTGCAAACTGTACAAGACTAGTAACACTTTCAAATTGCGTATTCGCCATGTGGATAAGGCTATAGACTGACCCTTTGGCCACAAATAGTCCTAACCCTCATCAGTCTGTTCAGCAGCGATGGCTGATCACAAATCCTACTGGAAAAGAAGTATAATCTATCTTGCATACAGCCACCTTAGGGACCTGGTGGCCATCTCTCCACCCAGACATTTGTCAGCTGACTATAGGTCTTTCCTATTGGGATATCCCTGATGAAGAGGATCCCACTAAAATACCATTAAATCCCCTCCATACCATAGGTAATGGAAACAAACATTATGGATGTAGGGACACGCGAGCCAGATGCAGGTTGGCTAGGCTATATTACTATGTTTGCCCGGCAGACTATCAAAGCCACAAACAGTCACGGGTGTGTGGGGGAAAAGCCGACTTCTTCTGTAAGTCATGGGGATGTGAGCATACAGGGGCTGCCTGATGGAACCCAAACTCCTCATCTAATTCAGTACAGAGCATTGGCCAATTACCAATTAGATAACCAAAACCGATGGCCCCCGGAGGGGTCTCTAGCTCCTTAAATTCTGCGTGACTTTTTTTTTTTTTTAAAGAGAGAGTGAGAGAGAGAGACAGAGAGAATTTTTAATATTTATTTTTTAGTTTTTGGCTGACATGACATCTTTGTTTGTATGTGATTCCAAGGATGGAACCCGGGCCGCACGCATGCCAGGTGAGCGCGCTACCAGTTGAGCCGCATCCCCAGCCCCGCGTGACCTTTTTAACTTCTGGAAGTGCTCAAAAGGGTGAAAGGAGATTCCCCTATGGGCAGGACTTTTCAATCCTTCGCTCACATCCTGAACTATGCTTATCCAATAGATCCTCACGTTCAGCCTTCTGCTCCAGAGTCTCTGCTGTCACTCCCACCTCAGCAACCTGATTTCTCCCCTCCAATTATTAGATCAAAACTCAAACCTCTGCTGGTTCTCAGACCATTGCCCCCTTGCTGAGGTAGCAGGTAGTGAGGTACCCCTCCACCCACTCACTCTTCTCTTCTCCTGTCCGTGCCCGCACCAGGTCCCACCAGGTCCTCTTTCCAGCTAACCCAAAGCTCAAACCAGCTGAGGAGAGCCCTTGGACTCCTATCCAAGATGTAATAAAAATGGCCTTTAAAGTTGCTTTGTCATCACTGAAAAGAGTTTATTAAGAATTTAAAGTCCCTCACATGTGTTTTGGGATACTCACTCCCGTTTCCCCCTCTGTTCTACATGTTCTACTGCTCAAGTTTTTGTTGCTAGGAAAATACCAAACCCCTTTCCCATTATTCTTTTACATCTCTCCTTCCTCATTCTCAGATGCTCAGAGCTGCTGTCAGACCCACCTTTCCTGTCTTCCCCTTCTGTACCAGGCCCACAGAAAAGTCTTAACTGAGTTTCTACAGAAGTCTTCACCATGGCTGACGTTAGGACTTTCAGCAAAAGAGTACCTATAAATGAGTTCAATGTAGATAAACTTCCTCTTTTATTGTTGCCTTGTTCTACTTGGCCACTGGCTAAAAACATCAGCACTCTTATGCTAGACACCCCCTTACTTGTTTTCCACAAAATATGTAAACAAGACCTCAGTCCGTGAGCTGGGGCTTTACAGAGATGACTATATTTCTAAGATAAAGATGTTACCAACTGGGCTCCGTGGTAACATCTGGCAGGGGTGAAAAATAAGAAAGGTAAGCAAAAGCTCTCCCCCTCCCACATGTCCTTGAAAAGTTAACTTGCCCAGAACAGAGGAAAAAACAGAAACAAAAACTGCTTTTTTGAACATCTGCACACTGTGAACTTCTGAGCCCCTCCCTTACAGGTTGGGTACAAAATTCTGAAATTACCTACACTTGAGTTTCAGGGGATTAATTCATTACAATAGAAGCAATGCCCTCTAAATCTGGTTGCAACCAAATAGGACGGTTTCCCTGTCTTCGGTGCTATCTTAGGAGCCTTGCTACAACAGCCTAATTCTATAAAAATAAACATTGTTAATGTTTTAAAGAAATTGTCAACAGATGTGATTAATTGTGTAATGGTGCAGATGTTTCCCAGACTGCTCTAACATGATGCAGATTCATTTGAAGATCAAATAGGGAGGCATACAACCCGTTTCCATTGGGAACATATATCCCTCACTTTAGCCATCCTATTAGGAATAGGAGTTGCTGCAGGGTTGGGCACAGGAACCAGTGCACTGGTCTATGGGACACAACAAATGACCCAATTTGAAGCAGCAATAGACCAAACAAAGATATTAGATACCTCCATCAGAGCTTTGCATGAATCTTTAACCTCTCTCTCTGAGGTTGTTTTACAGAACAGGCGAGTGACACAAAACACACACACAAAGAAAAAAAAATAGCAATATATATGTCAATCAAAATTCATCATAAAATATATATCATCCACAGATCCAAAAATATTCGTTTTACTGAACATGGATTTATGTATAATGTTGTTCAACTAGGAACCTCACCCATACGTTGAATATTCAGTTCCAACACGGTTTAGTAGGAGTGATCTCTTCTCACAATTTGTACCTGCCAATTATCCACCTCACAAGAATGTATGTGTGGTACCAGGTAGAATTCTATATATGCATATAAAAATACATTTGCTGAATAGGCTACAGAGAAAGGGACACAGGAATTCACATATTTGTTAACTTTAAAAACACATGGAGAACTATTTCAAAAAAAAATTGACTAGATTTAATTCCTACTCTGTATCATGCATAGGCAAGTCCAAATATACACCATGCCTCCTCTGAACTGCTTGTATTTCTATTCTATTTGGGTTATATTTCTCCATCCTATTAGAATTAGTAGTCAGAGTCTGGTAGGGTATGTATCAGTGTCAGGGATTCAGTATTTCGAATGGAAAATAGGAAATTGAATCCAATGTGTATGAAAATATATGCTACAAAAAATCTTCCCACTCTCATCGAGAACAATGCTTTAACATTACCTTCGCCTCAAGTGAGACACAATTATAGGAGAAGAGTTAGAAAATCTGTGAATACCTATCTGGAATGGAAAATGCTCCAGATTTCACATCTTTGGTGGAGGTAGAGGAGTTTCTAAAAGTAAGGCACAGGGTAAACACTCCACAAACATGGAGCTCCGCTGGCCTAAAACTTTTTGAGAATCTGCCTCTGAGGTTGGGCACTTGAAATATAGGGTGTTGTCAGGAGCTTTAGCTTCTTTTGTAGTGAGACCATCAAAGCTTGGTCTCCATATCTTTGACCTGAAGGACATTGTTTCTTATTTTCCAATGAACATGAGGCAGCAGGCCTGAATACTCTCTTTGTAAGTAAACTGTGATCACTGGTGACATAGTGTCTCTCTGATTGGACTGTGAAGCCATTTGGACCTGCTCCACTTTTTGTGGTGTTGTTCCTGCTGCACTTGGAGTTTGGTATTCGCTTCATGAAATACAAAGAATCCAACTGGGACACAGTGCTGGAGGGAGTTCTGTCACGTGTGGTGGGTCAGGGTCTGCAGGAGAATGCACCAACCAGGCTTCAATCCCTCATAGCTTGCCCCACTGCCCCCTTGTAATTATGATCCTGATTCTGAACATTGCCCTGAAACCTCCCCATATAACAAGATGACATTATATATAAGGATCTGCTGGCTGCACCATGTCAGTCACAAGCCATTTGAAATCCAATGGTAGATCCTCATGGCCCTACAACTGATGTTTTATCACACACCAGCCCACCTCTGTTCTAGGCCCACTACTCAGCAGACACCAACGTACTGACATCTCTGTTCTACACCTTTTTCATGAAACCCAGTCAATCAAGGCACTGTCTTGTATACTCATGATCAGCAACAGGACATTTAAAGGTTCTCCAGTGTCACCTGGTCATGGGAATTTCAATAATTACATGGTATTCTTCTAGCCATTTTTTAAGGATGAAGTTGGAGGCACTGTGGATTTCTATTCATTCAGGAACCATTAAATGTTGAGGAACCTCATTTCAATGAAATTTCTGGAGAACTCTTACAGGCAAGGCTTACCAAAGAGAGGCCAAAAAGTCACATGAAGCCAGGCCAATTGAGGTCTACAATGTGAGGTCTATGTGTGTTTTGACTCTCAACTATGGCTGCCAAGTCTTTCACAATAAAATCATATGATATTTTGGCTGAGATTCCCAGTGCTCTGTGGAAAGCCACCCTGGGCCTAGGTCTCAGTTTCCAAGGGCGACTCTCATGCGTGGCCCCCTAAAGTTCCATCACAATTCATGGAAATACTTCTCTGAGGTCAGTTCCACAACACAGTCACTAAGGGGGATCACACCAGAGTTCAAGCCCATGTGGACCCAGACCTTTCTTCCAACCGCCACACAAATCACCACAATTAGAAACAAAACACTTCCACATGGCCCTTATCTTCTTCCATATAGTCACTCATCATAACCTCTGGATGGAGGTTTCCATGAGGTCTCAGCCGAAGACAGTGTACAAAATAGGCTCCCATGCCCCTATTTTGCCTAAAGTCAGGGTGGCCTGGACACCCTTTCTGTGAACCAGGAGTGATCAAATAAGCCTCCCGTTAATACTGCTCTGTTTCTCCAATTTGAGGCCTACTGACTTTTAGGTATAGATTCTTTATGTGATTTGGAGTCATGCGAAAACCCAAGCACCTCTGTAGAGCTTTGAAGAACTCATTTGACCCAAAGAATACCTATTCTCACTTGATGGAGGTCAGGAACCTAACAGAGGAAGGCGAGAGACTTCATCCACAATGACTGATCTTTTGGCAATTATGCCTTTGGATGCACACATGGGATCATTCTTTAGATCCATCAGGTGCTGAGTTTCTAAGCCACAGCCACATAGAAGGCCAAGAGGCTAATTCAGACACATCCCTTTCCAAAGCAATTAAGCAAAGAGCTACAGGTGATGCCCATTGATTCCCATTTGAAAACTGTATTCTTCAGGCTTCAAAAAGGGGTGGCCTGAGGCAAAGACCTTCCTGACATTCCAGGCAACAGAACAATAGGTAAGCAAAAGGCCCAAAGCAGGGTATATCCACTGAGACTTTACTGGTCACACTGATATCTGAGTTTTCTGAGATGCTAGCCATTCCCTTCAGCTATCCTGTACATGGCCATGTCAAACACCTTGGAGGTGGTACATATCTTGGACACAAAACCATGAGCCAATTCTGGAGAGTGGCCAGAATTCAGGAAGAAAACAGGGACTTAGGAAGGTAGTAGGTATTGCCCATTGATAAGGCAAGCCTCACTCCATTCATAAATTGGGCAGGATGAATACTGGGAAGCTTTCTACTAGACAGGACACATGCATTGTTTCATTCTCTTTTCACATGTCTACATCCACGGACACAGTGGGATACACAGACATAGAAACACTCATCTTGTCAAATGATTTACTAGAAACAGTTCACTCCAAACCAAAGAAACCACCTTTCCTACCTATTATTAGAACATGAGACAAAAGCACAAACCCACACTCACAAAGGCACCTCTTTCCCTCAAGTATGTCTGTGACTCTCCGGAGTTTACTCTGAGTGGTGGGCCATACTATGTTCCCCAGAAATGGCCTGTCCTCTAACAGATCTGGTTTCCTTGGCCAACTCGGTGAAGTTGTCAGGAAAAAGTGATGAGCCACTACCTGCTTTCTCAGGAAAAGTTCCACTTCAGAGCTCTCCTGGCATTTGGCCATACTCACCTGAGTAGGTACTGAGAAAGACTGACTCTGTCCTTGGAAAATCCAAACAAGTGAGCCCACTGGGACTGGGACTGGGATTTCCTCTCGGTGTCTGGCTTCTTGGATAGCAAGTTCAGAGAGTTCCATCACCAAGTAAATGAGGTCACTTTCTTTGGAACTGAATGAGGTCACTGCCTTGGAAACCCCTTTGTCCTAACAGTTGCTTCCAAGGGTCCCATGAGATGGAGACTGCCCCTACTTTCTGTGACACTTTCACAAGTTAGAATGGTATATCATCCATAGGCACCCGGGAACAGCTCTCCACACAGGCCTGGTTTGGTCAATCTTCTCTACAATAAGAAGAGAGAGGCTGATTCAGACACATCCCTTCATCCTGACCAGGTTGTTTGCCATGGAAGATAACTTTTGCTCTCTCAGGTCCTTCATACCTCCCTACAACTTCTCCAGGTATCATTTGTGCATGGACCTTTGAGGTTTTCAGCAGGTGGAAGGTCCCCTACTTTCCTGTATTTTAAGAACAACTCTGTCCCTGCTCTTCTGTAAAATGAGATTGAGAGAACAGTGTATGTTTAGGATTAATAACAGGTTCGATTTGGGTTAGGAATCATTCTGTATGATGAATCATGGTATTGGGAACCTGCGATATTTACAAGAATATAGAGGTGAAATATAAGTATGGAAACAGAAATCTAGGTATGATTTGAAGCCCAGAAGGGCATTGGGCCCTTGATTGGGATACTTAGCTTTGAATTATGTTCTGTAAACATGTCTCAGATAATTATATATACAATGTCACAGGACCTTGTACCTTGGTAGATTGAATGTAGAAGAGAACATCCAGTCAAAAAGGGATAGTCGGTAGGATTAGGAAGATAGTCGGTAGGTTTAGGAAGAAGAGTGAGTATAGGATTTGGAGCAAAAGTTCTTTAGCAATAGGGTTTTGGTTAGAGAGTGAATGAAAATGTCAGCAAATATGAAGAGTCAGTCACAATGACGAACTGGGGAAAATATGTAGGTATGCAGATATCAATAGAGACATTATGAAATCAGGCAAAGTATAAAGTGAGTGATAGGAGTAGACATTTTCAACACGGTTGAGTTTGAATATATAATCATTGGAAGAAACAAATATGTTGTCACCAATAGGATTGACATTTGACAGCATTAGGGAATCTGGACATGGATTTTTTAGTTATCCATGTTCACTTTCCTTTTAGGCTTTGGTACAATCATAAGTGTGACCTTTACATTTTTTGTTCAGAAGTTTACTGTGATAAAATGTATATGTGGATCAGGTGACATGAGTATTTCTTCCATCATTTCTGGGAGCAATATTTTGAAGACATATACATTAGTTTTAGGGGTACAAAGAGGTGTACCCTGTGTCTATGAATATAGAGATAATGCATGAGTAGACCATTCTGTGAATAAATAATATAACTGGTTCCACTTTAAATAATGGAATTGACATCTGAAACTATACAGGAAATCTTATGTTGATATACAATCATTCATTCCAACCAGTTATACATCTAATGGTAATATTAGGATTATGGTTTATCATGAAGGGTGTTTGAGTTTTGCTTCTTACGTGATTATGAAAAATGAAAATATTGTGTTTGGAAAAAATTCTAATAGAAAGACCAGTCAAGAAACATGGAGGAATACATGTGTTCTGAAGCAGGAAGTGATTGATCATGAAACAAATGCCTATAAGTTTTCTAACTTGTGGATGAAATATATATCCTCGATGTGCATAACCTGAAGAAATAGTAATGTACCAGTGTTGAATAAAAATGAGCCGCAAAATACACATCATGTCCCCTAAGAATCTACTTGCATTAATGTTAAACTCGGACAGTAACTGTAGAAATATTAGAGTTTGTATGCACCATTCACTGAAGTTAGTTTCAGTACTAGGAAACAAATATATATTTCAGGTGGATGATTATTTCTGAGAATGATCTTGTGGAAAGTTTGTTATAAATCCACATATATGAACATGAATGAATTTAGGGAGTGTATAATAAGACACATATATTTCATATTTTGAAAATTCTGGAGAGTATATATATATATATATATATATATATATATATATATATATATACACTCACACGCACAGACATTAAAAAGTAGCAATATAGGAGATCCAACATGGCGGCGGGCATGGAGAAATCAAGTCTCTGACCTCTTCAGCTGCGCGGGCATAGGGAGTCATAAACTGTCCAAATGCTGTTTGCTCAGAATCACTAGGCAATGCTGACCTGACGTGGATCTGGGGTGAACAGTCTCGGCCCCTCAGAACACACACATAGCCCGGATCGGCTGCATACAAGCTCAGATTTTCCTGCTTCTCGTGACTCAGAACTAACGTTCCCGCTGAAATAACTGGTCGGCCCTTCTGAATTTACAGAGGTAAAAGCAAACTGAGCCTTCATAGGCAGTGGCCACTGGATTGAAATGGGGCTTGGGAGACACAGTCAGGACCAACCGTTGCATTGGTCACCTGGCAAAAGGAACGAACGGTCACCATTTGCATGGGATACCACCATGGCAGAGAACTGATGTCATGGGCAGAGGAGATAACTTTATTGAAACCAGCATGACAGGTGTGTAATCCCCTATCCATCTCTCTCCACACAGCTGGGAAAACTTAAGGGCCCCTCCCAGCTCTCCCTTAAGGGCCCCTCCCAGCTCTCCCATGAGCACGGTAGCCAGACCGAGGGAATCAGGTGTGGTGCATTACTCGTGGTGTGGAATTCCCAGCTACCGCTCCCACCAGTGCTGACAACCAGCACCAGCTAATGGGGGCATTGCTACCAGAGGGTAAGCAAATTTGCTGGGGGATGTCAGCCCCAAGCTCTACAAACTTAGGGTCTGAGGAGGGCAAACAGGGAGAGTGTGCCAGGCGTTCATGAAAACAGGGCTACCAGGAGCAGAGACCTGACATGTAGCCAGTATTGTGGTGAGCGTCACAGTTGAGCAGAGCCTGGCTTGAGGAAACACAAGAGAAGGCCCTAGGCACTCAGGATTAGAGACCCGCCCAGTCAGGGAGGAAGAGCTGCTGCACAGTGATTGGTTCCCACCTATTGAGAGGAGAAGCTTGGCCCAGTGAGCACAGCTCCCCCTACTGAAAGATAAGATAATTGAACTCTATGACTTCATGTATTATTATTATTTTTATTGTTTTTTATTTTTTTTCTTTTTCTTTCATTTCATTTTTTGTTGTTGTTCTTTAACTTATTTTAATGTTTTTATTTTTATAATTTTATTATTATTATTATTTTAAATTTTAAGTTTCATTTTTTTATTTATCATTATTATTTTAAAAAATTTATTTCTTTCTTTATTTTCTATTTTTTTCTTTTGTATTTTCATTTCTTTTCAATTTTCTTATTCTCCCTCCCTTGAATTCTACCTGCCTATTCTCATTCTCTTTACTGACTTCTTCCCATCCCTTCTAATATCTTTCCTCCCAAGCTTCAAGTAAATTTATAAGAGTAAGCAGTAACTCAGCACTCAAACAGAACAAGAAGTAACATGAGCAGCATAAAAAGGCAAGAAAGAAAAGGAGTACAAACAATGAAAGGCAACCTAAATTTTCAGGAGGACCTAGAATCATCAGAAAAATGGTCATATAAAGAACTGAAGGAATTCCTTAGACAGATGGAATGGAACCTTAAAGAGGATACGAGGCAGCAAATTCATACAGTAAAAGAACACAATGAAAATGAATTACATAAACAGATAAAAGAAGAAGTTAAGCATCTTTATCAGGAGATAGAGATTGTAAAAAAATCAAACAATAATTCTAGAAATGAAGGAAACGATAAACCAAATTAAAAACTCAATTGAGAGTATCACCAACATAGTGGAGCAAGTAGAATACAGAATGTCACATAATGAAGACAAAATATATCATCTTGAAAAGAGTCTAGCCAACACAGAAAGGCTGGTAAAAAAATCACGTGAAAAATATCCAAGAGATATGGGATAACATAAAAAAACCAAACTAATGAGTCATCTGGATAGAGGAAGGTACAGAGATTCAAACCAAGGGAATGAGTAACCTGCTGAATGAAATAATTACAGAAAACTTTCCAGAAATCAAAAAGGAAACGTATATACAAATTGTAGATGCTTACAGGACACAGAGCACACAAAATTACAGTAGACCAAAGCCAAGACACATTGTTATGAAGATATCCAATATACAGAACAAAGAGAAAATATTAAAAGCTTAAAGAGAAAGGAGGCAGATTACATTCAGGGGTAAACCAAAAAGGTAAACAACGGATTTTTAATCACAGACACTGAAAGTGAGAAGATCCTGGAACAAAGTATTTCAAACACTGAAAGACAATGGATGCCAACCAAGAATTCTGTATCCAGCAAAATTAAGCTTCAGGTACGAAAACAAAATAAAAATCTTTCATGATAAACAAAAGCTAAAAGAATTTGCAGCCAGAAAACCAGCATTGCAAAGTGTCTTGAGCAAAACACTACACGAGGAAAAATTAAGAAACAGCAACCAAAACCATCAGTGGGAAGTGCCTCAGTAATGACAGAGGGCGGGGGAAAAGCTAATCATGGAGAAACAAACTAAATTAAAAAAAAAAAAGATAAATATTCAAACATGTCTGGCAGTACAAACCATATATCAATAGTAACTCTAAACATTAATGGCTTAAACTCTCCAATAAAGCAACATAGACTTGTAGCTTGGATTCAAAAAACAAATGCAACAATATGTTGCCTCCAGCAGACACATCTAAATGGAATAGACATACACAGGCTGAAGGTGAAAGGATGGGAAAAAATATACCACGCACGCGGTTCTCATAAGCAAGCAGGGGTGGCCATCCTCATATCGAATAACATCGACTTCAAGACTAATTTAATCAAAAGGGATAAGGAAGGACATCATATACTGTTAAAAGGAACCATTCACCAACAAGACATAAAAATTATCAATATTTACGCACCATTTAATGGTGCTGCGAAGTTCATAAAACAAATTCTCCTCAAGTTCAAGAATCAAATAGACCACAACACAATAATTATGGGTGACTTAAACACACCTGTCTCACCATTGGACAGATCCTCCAAAAAAAAGTTGAATAAAGAAACTATAGAACACAATATCACAATCAATAACCTAGACTTAACTGACATATATAGAATATATCAACCATCATCAAGTGGATATACTTTATTCTCAGCAGCACATGGATCCTTCTCTAAAATAGACTATATATTTTGCCATAGGGCAACCCTCAGTAAATATAAAGGGGTGGACATAATACCACGAATTTTATCTGATCATAATGGAATGAAACTGGAAACCAATGAAAAAGAAAGAAGGAAAAATTTTACATCACATGAAAAATGAACAATATGTTACTGAATGATCAATCGGTTACAGAAGACATAAAGGAGGAAATCAAAAAATTCTTAGAGATAAATTAAAATACAGACCCAACATATCGAAATCTATGGGACACAATGAAAGCAGTTTTAAGAGGGAAATTCATCACGTGGACGTCATTCCTTAAAAAAAGGAAAGAACAACAAATAGATGAGCTCACACTTCATCTCAAAGCCCTAGAAAAGGAAGAGCAAAACAACAGCAAAAGTAGAAGAAGGCAAGAAATAATTAAAATCAGAGTGGAAAACAACAAAATTGAAACAAAAGAAACTATTGAAAAAATTAACAAAACTAAAGCTTGGTTCTTCGAAAAATAAAAAAAGATCGATAGACCCTTAGCATCCCTTTATGTTGAAAACATTAGAAAAACTAGGGATAACAGGAACTTACCTCGACATTGTAAAAGCTATCTATGTTAAGCCTCAGGCTACCATCATTCTGAATGGAGAAAAATTGAAGCATTCTCTCTATAATCTGGAACAATACAGGGATGTCCTCTACCACCACTTCTATTCAATATTGTTCTCGAAACACTGGCCAGAGCAATTTGATGAAAGAAATTAAAGTCATAAAAATAGGAAAAGAATAACCTAAATTATCACTATTTGCAGCTGACATGATTCTATATATAGAAGACCCAAAAGGGTCTACAAAAAAACTACTAGAACTAATAAAGGATTTCAGCAATGTGGCAGGATATAAAATCAACATGCATAAATCAAAGGCATTTCTGTATATCAGCAACAAAACTTCTGAAACAGAAATGAAAAAAAAAAAAAAACTCCATTCACAATATCCTCAAAAAATAAAAATAAAATTCTTGGGAATCAACCTAACAAAAGAGGTGAAAGATTTATACAATGCTAACTACAGAACCCTATAGCGAGAAGTAGAATAAGATCTTAGAAGATGGAAAAATATACACTGTTCATGGACAGGGAGAACTAACATCATTAAAATGGTGATATTACCAAAAGCTCTCTATAGGTTTAACGCAATGCCAATCAAAATCCCAATGGCATTTCTTGTAGAAATAGAGAAAGCAATCATGAAATTCATATGGAAAAATAAAAGACCCAGAATAGCAAAAGCAATTCTAACCAGGAAGTGGGAATCAGGCAGTATAGCAATACCAGATTTCAAACTAAATTTCAGAGCAATAGTAACAAAGACAGCATGTTACTGGTACCAAAACAGGTGGGTGGACCAATGGTATAGAATGGAGGACACAGAGATTAATCCACAATGCTAAAACAATCTTATATTCAACAAATGGTGCTAGGAAAACTGGAAATCCATATGCAACAAAATGAAACTGAATCCCTTTCTCTCGCATGCACAAAATTTAACTCAAAATGGATCAAAAACCTTGATATCAAATCAGAGACATGGCGTCTGATAGAAGAAAAAGTTGGCTACTATCCACATACTGTAAGGTCGGGCTCCAAATTCCTCAATAGGACACCCATAGCACAAGAGTTAATAACTAGAATCAACACATGGGACTTACTCAAAGTAAAAAGTTTTTTTCTCAGCAAAAGAAACAATAAGAGAGGTAAATATGGAGCCTACATCCTGGGAACAAATCTTACTCCTCACACTTCAGATAGAGCCCTAATATTCAGAGTATACAAAGAACTCAAAAAATTAAACAATAACATAACAAATAACCCAATCAACAAATGGGCCAAGGACCTCAACAGACACTTCTCAGAGGAGGAAATACAATCAATCAACAAATACATGAAAAAATGCTCACCATCTCTAGCAGTCAGAGAAAGGTGAATCAAAACCACCCTAAGATACCATCTCACTCCAGTAAGATTGGCAGCAATTAGGAAGTCAAACAACGAGTGCTGGCGAGGATGTGGGGAAACAGGTACACTTTTACATTGCTGGTGGGACTGCAAATTGGTGCAGCCAATTTGGAAAGCAGTATTGAGATTTCTTGGAAAGTGGGGAATGGAACCACCATTTAACCCAGCTATTCCCCTTCTCAGTCTATTCCCTAAAGACCTAAAAAGTGCATGCTACAGGGACACTGCTACATCAATGTTCATAGCAGCACAATTCACAATAGCAAGACTGTGGAACCAACCTAGATGCACTTCAATAGATGAATGGATAAAAAAATGTGGCATTTATACACAATGGAGCATTACTCTGCATTAAAAAATGACAAAATCATGGAATTTCAAGGAAATGGATGGTACTAGAGCAGATTATGCTAAGTGAAGCTAGCCAATCCCTAAAAAACAAATGCCAAATGTCTTCTTTGATATAAGGAAAGTAACTAAAACAGAGTAGGGATGAAGAGGATGAGAAGATGATTAACATTAAAACAAGGATGAGAGGTGGGAGGGAAAGGGAGAGAGAAGGAAAATTGCATAAAAATGGAAGGAGACCCTCAGGGTTATACAAAATTACATACAAGAGGAAGTGAGAAGAAAGGGAAAAATAATACAAAGGAGAGAAATTTATTACAGTAGAGGGGGTAGAGAGAGAAGAGGGGAGGAAAGGGGAGGGGAGGGGGATAGTAGAGGATAGGAAAGGCAGCAGAATAGGACAGACACTAGTATGGCAATATGTGAATCAATGGATGTGTAAGTGATGTGATTCTGCAATCTGTATACGGGGTAAAAATGGGAGTTCATAACGCACTTGAATCAAAGTGAGAAATATGATATATCAAGAACTATGTAATGTTTGAACAAGCATAAATAAAAATTTTTAAAAAAAAGGAAACTAACTTCGGTGAATGATGCACGCGAATCCTAATATTTCTATAGTAACTGACCCACTTTAACATCAATGCAAGTATATTCCTATGGTACATGATGTGTATTTTGACGTTTATTTTTATTCAACACTGGTACATTACTATATCATCAGTTTATGAACATTATGGGATATATATTTCATCCACAATTTAGCAAATTTATAGGCATTTGTTTCATTTTCAATCACTTCCTGCTTCAGAACACATGTATTTCTCCATATTTCTTGACTGGTAATTTCATGAGACTTCTTTCCAAACACATTATTTTCAATTTCCATAATCACTTTTGAAGCAAAAGTGATAAACAATAACCCTAAGATGACAATTAGATATATAACTGGTTGGAATGAAGGATTGTATGTCAATATATGATTTCTTATATATATTCAGATATCAATTCAATCCATTATTTAAAGTGGAACCAGTTATATTATTTATTCACAGTATGTTCTATTCATGCATTATATCTATATTCATAGACACAGTGTACACCACTTTGTACCCCCAATACTAATTTATATGTCTTTAGATATTGCTCACAGAAATGGTGGAAGAAATTCTCATGTCACAAGATCTACATATATATTTTTTCACAATAATTTTCTGGGCACAAAATGCAAAGGTCACATTTATGATTGTACCAAATCCTAAATGGAAATTGAACATGGATTACTAAAAACATCCATGTCCAGGTTGCCTAATGCTTTCAAATGTCATTTCTATTGGTGACTACATTTTTGTTTCTTCCTAAGATTATGTATTCAATCTCAATCCTGTTGAAAATGTCTAAACCTATCACTCACTTTATAATTGCCTGAATTTGTAATGTCTCTATTGATATCTTCTTTTCTATATTTTCCCCAGTTCATCATTGTGACTGACTCTTCGCATATGCTGACATTTACATTCACTCTATAAATGAAACCCTATTGCTAAAGAACATTTGATCCAAATTTTATACTCACTCTTCTTCCTAAACCTACCGACTGTCTTCCTAATCCTACCGACTAATCCAGTTTTAGTGGATGTCCTCTCTACAATCAATCATCCAAGGTACAAAGTCCTATGCCATTGATTATCAATTTATCTGAGACAAACAGGCAGAACACAATTAAAAGCTAAGTATCCCAATCAAGGGCCTAATGCCCTTTTGGGCTACAAATCTTATCTAGATTTCTGTTTTCATACTTATATTTCACCTCTAAAGTCTTATAAATATCGCAGGTAGCCAATACCATTATTCATCCAGCAGAATGATTCCTAACCCAAATCGAACATGTTATTAACCCTAACCATACACTGTTCCCTCAATCTAACTTTACAGAAGAGCATGAACAGAGTTTGTCTTGCAATACAGCAATGTTGGGGATCTTTTACCTGCTGAGAACCTCAAAGGTCCTTGCAGATTTGATCCTTGGAGAAGATGTAGGCAGCTATGAAGGACCTGAGAGACCAAAAGTCATCTTCTATGGCAAACAACCTGGTCAGGATGAAGGGTTGTGTCTCAGTAAGCCTTTCTCTTCTTAATGTCGAGAAGATGGACCAAACCAGGCCTATGTGGAGAGCTGTTCCTGCAAACTGGTGCGGCCAATTTGGAAAGCAGTATGGAGATTCCTGGGAAAGCTGGGAATGGAACCACAATTTGACCCAGCTATTGCCCTTTTCGGACTATTCCCTGAAGACCTTAAAAGAGTGAACCTCAGGGATACTGCCACATCGATGTTCATAGCAGTACAATTCACAGTTGCTACACTGTGGACCCAATCCCGATGCCCTTCAATAGATGAATGGATAACAAAAAATGTGGCATTTATACACCATGGAGTATTATGCAGCACTAAAATATGACAAAATCATGGAATTTTCAGGGAAATGGATGGTACTACAGCAGATTATGCTTAGTGAAGCTAGCCAATCCCTAAAAAACAAATACGAAATGTCTTCTTGGATATAATGTGAGCAACTAAGAACAGAGCAGGGAGGAAGAGCAGGAAGACAAGATTAACATTAAACAGAGACATGAGGTGGGAGGGAAACGAAGAGAAAAGAGAAATTGCATGGTAATGGAGAGAGACCCTCATTGTTACACAAAATTACATATTAGAGTTTGTGAGGGAAACGGAAAAATAAACAAGGAGAGAAATGAATTACAGTAGATGGGGTAGAGAGAGAAGATGGGAGGGGAAGGGAGGGAGGATAGTAGAGTATAGGAAAGGTAGCAGAATACAACAGTAACTAATAGGGCATTATGTAAAAATGTGGATGTGTAACCAATGTGATTCTGCAATCTATATTTGGGGTAAAAATGGAAGTTCATAACCCACTTGAATCCAATGTATGAAATATGATATGTCAAGAGCTTTGTAATGTTTTGAGCAACCAAAAAAGAAAAAAAGTAGCAATTTATATTCCAATCGAAATTCATCATGAAATATATAAAATCCACAGATGTAAAAATATTCATTTTACTGAACATGGATTTATGTATAATGGTATTCAACTAGGAAGCTCACCCATAGGTTGAATTTTCAGTTCCAACAGCGTTTAGGAGGAGTGATCTCTTCTCACAATTTTTATCTGCCAATTCATCTACCTCACAACTATGTATGTGTGATACCAGGTAGGATTCTCTATGTGCATATAAAAATACATGTGCTGAATAGGCTACAGAGAAAGGGAGACAGGATTCCCATATTTGTTAACTTTAAAAACACATGTAGAATTATTTCAACAAAAAATTGACTAGATTTATAACTCCTATACTGTATAATGTAAAAGGCAATTCCAACTACACACCATGATTGCTCGGAACGGCTTGTATTTCTATTCTGTTTGGGTTATTTTTTACCATCAAATTAGGATTATTAGTCAGAGTCTAGTAGGGTATGGGTTAGTGTCAGGAATTCAGTATTTCAAATGGAAAATTGGAAAATGAATCCAATGTGTATGTAAATATGTACTACACAAAAATCTTCCCACTCACATCCAGAACAATGCCTTGACATTAGCTTCGCCCCAAGTAAGACACAATTAGAGTAGAAAAGTGTGAAAATCTGTGAATACATATCTGGAATGGAATATGCTCGGTAGTTCACATACTTGGAGGTGGTAGAGGAGTTTCCAAAAGTAAGGGACAGGGTAAACACTCCACAAACATGGAGCTCTGAGAGCCTAAAAACTATTTGAAAAACTGTCTCTGAGTTTGGGAACTTGAAATATATGTTGTTGTCAGGAGATTTGGCTTTCTTTGTACTGAGACCATCAAAGCTGGGTCTGCATCTATGTGACCTGAAGGACATGGTTTTTATTGTCCAATGAACATGAGGCAGCAGTGCTGAATCCTCTCTTTGTAGTTAAACTGTGGTCAGTGTGGGCTAAGTGTCTCCCTGTGTGGACTGTGAAGCCATTTGGTCATCCTCCACTTTTTGTGGTATTTTTGCTGCTGCACTGGGAGTTTGGGATTGCTTCACAAAATGCAAAGAGCTAACTGGGACACAGTGCTGGAGGGAGTTCTGTCACGTGTGGTGGGTGAGGGTCTGCAGGAGAATACACCAACCAGGCTTCTATCCCACATAGCTTGCTCCAATAACCATAGCAACCTGATTCTGAACATTGCCCAGAAAGCTTTCCATATAACAAGATGCCTTTACATATAAGGGTCTGCGGGCTGCACCATGTCAGTCACAAGCCATTTGGAAGCCAATGGAAGATCCACATGGCCCCACCATGATGTTTCATCGCACACCTGCCTACCCCTGCTCTAGGCCCCCTACTCGGCATGCACCAAATTACTGGCATCTCTGCTCTACACCATTTTCATGAAACCCAGTAAAACAAGGCACTTTCATGTATACTCATGATCAGCAACAGGACATGCAAAGTTTCTCCAGTGCCTCCTGGTCATGGGAATTTCAAAAATTTCATGGTATTTATCTAGCCATTTTTCAAGGATGAAGTTGGAGGCAGTGTGGGTTTCAATTTATTCAGGAACCATTAAGTTTTGAGAAAGCTCATTTCAATGAAAGCTCTGGAGAACTTCCACAGGCAAGGCTTCCCAAAGAGTGGCCAAAATGTCACATGAAGCCAGGCCAATTGAGGTATACAATGTGAGGCCCATGTGTGTTTTAACTCTCAACTATGGCTGGCAAGTCTTTCAAAATAAAATCATGTGATATGCTAGCTGAGATTCCCAGTGCTCTGTGGAAAGCCACCCTGGGCCTAGATCTCAGTTTCCAAGGGCGACTCTCATGAATGACCTTTTAAAATCCCAACACAATTCATGAAAATACTTCTCTGAGTTCAGTTCCAGAACTCAGTCTCTAAGGGGAATCACACCAGAGTTTGTTCCCAGGTGGACCCAGTCATCCATTCCAACCGCCACAAAAATAACCACAATTAAATCCAAAACACTCCCACATGGCCCTCATCTTCTTCCATATAGACACTCATCATAACGTCTGGCTGAAGGTTACTATGAGGGTCGCAGCCCAAGAAAGTGTCCAAAATAAGCTCAATTTCCTCTCATTTGCCTAAAATCAGGGTGGCCAAGGCCCTTTCCTGTGAATCAGGACTGATGAAATATTCCTGCTGTTAAAGTGTTCCGCTTCTCCAATTTGAGTTCTACTGGCTGTCAGGTATAGATTCTTTTTTCTGATTTGGAGTCATGAGAAAACCGAAGCACCTATGGGCTAGCCTCTGCAGGGATTTGAAGAACTCATTTGACCCAAATTATTCCTATTCTCACTTGATTGTGGTCAGGAACCTAACACAAGAAGGCAAAAAAATTCATCCACAATGACTGCTCTTTTGGCCATATTGGTTTTGGAAAAACATGGAATCTTTCTTTAGATCCATCAGGTGCTGAGAATCTAAGCCACAACCTCACACAAGGACAAGAGGCTGATTCAGACACATCCTATTCAAAAGCAATTAAGCAAAGAGCCACAGGTGATGCTCATTCTTTTCTATATTAAAACAGTTTTCTTCAGGCTTCACAAATGTGTGGCCTGAGGCAAAGACCTTCCTGACATTCAGGTTAATAGAAACATAAGTAAGCAAATGGCGCAAAGCATGGTTTCTCCACTGAGAATTTACTGGTCACACTGATATCTGAGTTTTCTGAGATGCTCCCATTCCTTCAGGTATCCAGTACATGGCCATGTCACAGAGCCTTCTGGTGGTACATGAGCCTATTCTGGAGAGTGGCCAGAATTCATGAAGAAAACAGGAACTTAGGGAGATAGTAGGTGTTGCCCATCCATAAGGCAAGCTTCAGTCCATTCATCAAATGGGCAAGATGAATCCTGGGAAGTTTTCTAGTAGAGACAACACATCCATTGATGCATTCTCTTTTCTAATATCTGCAACCATGGATACAGTGGGATACACAGATATAGAAACACTCACCATGTCAAAAGACTTACAAGTAACAGTCCACTCCAAACCAAACAAACCGCCTTTCCTATCTATTCTCAGAACATGAGAAAACACCACAAACTCACACCCACAACAGCAAAGGCACCTCCTTCCCCCAAGTAGGTCTGTGATGATCCAGAGTGTCTTCTGACTGGTGGACCATATAATGTTCCCCCGAAATGGCCTGTCCTGTCTCAGATCTGGTCTCCTTGGCCAACTCTGTGAAGTTGTCAGGTGCCAGCGGTGAGAAACTACCTGCTTTCTCAGAATAGGCCTCTCTTTAGAGCTCTGCTGGCATTTGTCCATCCTCACATAAGTAGGTACCAAGAAAGACTGATTCTGTCCTTGGGAAAAGCAAACAAGTTAGCCCACTGGGACTTCGACTGGAACTGGCTCTGGGTGCTTGGCTTCCTGGATCCCAAGTTCAGAGATTTCTATCACCAAGGAAGTGAGGTACGGTCACTTCCTTCAGGAACTGAATGAGGTCACTGCTTTGGTAACCACTTTGTCCTAACAGTTGCTTCCAAGGTTCCCATGAGATGGCGGCTGCCCCTACATACTATAACATATTCAGAAGTTAGAATTGTATATCAACCATAGGCACCCGGGAACTGCTATCCACACAGGCCTGGTTTGGTCTATCTTCTCTACAATAAGAATAGAGAGGCTGATTCAGACACATCAATTCATCCTGTCCAGGTTGTTTGCCATGGAAGATGACTATTGCTCTCTCAGGTCCTACATAGCTGCCTACATCTTCTCCAAGGAACATTTCTCCATGGATCTTTGAGGTTCTCAGCAGGTGGAAGATCACCTATATTCCTATATTGTAAGACCAACTCTCTCCCAGCTCTTTGGTATGTTATATTAAGGGAAGAGTGTATGGTTATGTTTAATAACAGCTTCGATTTGGGTTAGGAATCATTCTGCGGGATGAATAATGTTATTGGCAACCTGCGATATGTACAAGAGTATATAGGTGACATCTAAGTATGAAATCAGAAATATAGGTAAGATTTGAAGCCCAGAAAGGCATTGGGCCCTTTAGTGGGATACTTAGCTTTGAATTATGTGCTGCGCATTTGTCTCAGATAAATCAATATACAATGGCATAGGACCTTGTACCTTGGATCATTGAATGTTGAAGAGAACATCCAGTCAAAAAGCGATAGTCGGTAGGATTAGGAACGTAGTCGGTAGGCTTAGAAAGAAGAGTGAGTATAGGATTTGGACCAATAGTTCTTTAGCAATAGGGTTTCGGGTAGAGAGTGAATGTAAATGTGAGCACATGTGAAGAGTCAGTCAAAATGACGAACTGGGAATAACATGTAGGATAGCAGATATCAATAGAGACATTAGAAAATCAAGCAAAGTATAAAGAGAGTGATAGGATTAGACATTTTCAACAGGCTTGAGGTTGATTACATAATCTTAAGAAGAAACAAATATGTAGTCACCAATTGGATTGACATTTGAGAGCATTAGGCAACCTGGACATCGATATATTCAGTAATCCATGTTCACTTTCCATTTAGGCTTTGGTACAATTATAAGTGTGAGCTTTGCTTTTTGTGTCCAGAATATTCTGTGATAAAATGTATATGTAGATCAGGTGTCATGAGTATTTCTTCCACCATTTCTTGGAGCAATACTCTGAAGACGTATAAATTAGTATGGGGGTACAAATAGGTGTACCCTGTGTTTATGAATATAGAGTTAATCCATGAATAGACCATACTGTGAATAAATAATATAACTGGATCCACTTTAAATAATTGATTGAATAGATATCTGAAAATATATAAGAAATGTTATATTGATATACTATCATTCATTCCAACCAGTTATATATCTAATGGTCATCTTAGGGTTATGGTTTATCGTGAAGTGTGTTTGAGTTTTGTTTCAAAAGTGATTATGGAAATCGAAAGTAATGTGTTTGGAAAGAAGTCTCATGAAAAGATCAGTCAAGAAACATAGAGAAATACATGACTTCTGGAGAAGGAAGTGATTGAAAGTGAAACAAAGGCCTATAAATTTTCTAAATAGTGGATGAAATATATATCCTATGATGTGCATAAACTGAAGAAATATTAATGTACCAGTGTTGAATAAAAATGAACGTCAAAATACACATCATGTCCCATAGGAATCTACTTGCAATGATGTGAAACTGGGTCAGTTACTGTAGAAATATTAGAATTTGTATGCACCTTTCACTGAAGTTAGATTTCAGTATTAGGAAACAAATATGTATTTCAGGTTGATGAATATTTCTGAGAATAATCTTGTGAAAAGTTGATTATTAATCCACATACATGAATATGAATAAATTTAGGGAGCGTATAGAAGACACATATATATAATATTTTGAGAAATCTGGAGAGTTTGTGTGTGTGTGTGTATATATATATATATACACACACACAAACAAAGACAGACATTAAAAAGTAGCAATATATATGTCAATCGAAATTCACCATGAAATATATATCATTCACAGATCCAAAAACATTCATTTTACTGAACATGGATTTATGTATAATGTTGTTCAACTAGGAAGCTCACCCATAGCTTGAATTTTTAGTTCCAAAAGCGTTTAGGAGGAGTGATCTCTTCTCACCATTTGTATCTGCCATGTCAGGCACCTCACAAAAATATACGCGTGTTATCAGGTAGGATTCTATATGTGCATATAAAAATACATGGGCTGAATAGGCTACAGAGAAAGGGAGACAGGAATTCACATATTTATTAACTTTAAAAATACATGGAGAACTATTTCAATTAAAAGTTGACTAGATTTATAACACCTACCCTTTATCTTGCAAAAGGCAAATCCAATATACACCATGCCTCCTCTGAACTGCTTGTATTTCAATTCTGTTTGGGTTATTTTTCTCCATCATATTAGTATTAGTAGTTAGAGTTTAATAGTTATGGGTTATTGTCAGAGATTTAGTATTTTGAATGGAAAATTGGAAAATGAATCCATTGTGTATTCAAATATGTGGTATACAATAATCTTCCCACTCTCATCCAGAACAATGCCTTGATATAACCTTTGCCTCAAGTGAGACACAATTAGAGGAGAAGAGTTAGAAATTCTGTGAATACATATCTGGAATGGAAAATGCTCAGGAGTTCACAACCTTGGAGGTGGTAGTGGAGTTTCCAAAGGTAAGGAACAGGGGTCATCACCCAACCTGATCTCTCATTAATATTGGGAGTCATCTTGCCAAAAAGCCATGAAAAGATAATTTTTGCTTTACTATAAATTACTGCAAATTCTGAACCTGCTTGGAATGGCTGCCCAGGCCTTGAACTCACCCATGGCTGGCTTTCTGACCATATCGCAGCCCTCTCTGAAACTTTAGTGACACCTCATAAATATTGGCCTTCCCTGGCCAGACAACGACCCTCTCTGAGGCTCTAATGGTCCTCATAATTTCTGATGCTGGGGCCAGCAAAAAAAAAAAAAATGTAAACTACAATTAGTGTGATGCTTGTCAAAGTTCTGTTTTCTGAAACATCCATTTGGTGTAACTTTTTGGGCTATAAAGCTGGGGTGTAGGAAAGGTGGGGATGCTGTCTTTTTCCTGCCAATTTGAGAAAGAGAGTCAGCCCGGCCAGTTGAACTAAAAAGCTTGCCTTAATTTGATTTTAATTGGGGTGAGTTGAGTGGTTTTTTCTTGCGTCCTGGTCTAACATTTTGGAGTTCCCCAGCGAGATGACCCGACCAGATCACAAGATCAGACTGCTGGAAATTCTGAAGCTGGCCTTTCCTCCAGGGCTCAGATCTGGAGAGCCACGTTCCAAGGCCTTGGAGTGAACCTTTGGTCCAGGGAGGACTGCATTGAACCATCACACTAAAACTATTAGCAAGCACCTGGTGGAGGAAGCCTCCTTAGTTAAGTGGTGCCTTTATAACATCTGATATCAGGTTAAGGAAGATGTCTTCTGATGACAGAGAGTTGGCCTGGGGAGGCTCACATATACTCCTGTCCGGGACAGTAACAAGAATTGTCCTGTCCTCTGTTCTGTTCTGTAGGGAATTTCTCTGAAAGAGTAGAAAGGTGCAGTCAGGCACGCAGGAGCTCCTACCCCAGAGCTTCAGCAAGACGTTTCATTGCTCCTCCGTTTTTCTGTATCTTCGTCAGGTTTCTGTTTCTTTGTGATTTTTTCTAAGTTTTATAGGTTTTTGTTTGTTTGTTTTTGTGCATCTTGTTGTGTGATTTCTGTGGTAAAAACTTAAGGATATTGGACATAAAAATGGGTAATAAAGCAAGTAAGCCTGACACCCCTTTGGACTGTGTTCTAAGAAACTGTGATGAAGTTTACCCCCCTTTGTTAAGCAGGATAAGAGAAGCCCTTAGCTGGCTGCCTGGAGCACACCCACTGCACAGGGCAATGCCTGCTGGCGACCTAAGAACAGAGTATCTCCCAGGTTAACAATGGAAACTCCTTTAAAACCCCTTGACGCTCCATGACAAGAGAGTCACAACCTTTGGGCAGAGTTCCCTGTGTTTCTGCTTTGTTAGAAAAGCAGTAAACCTCCCTTTTTATTTTTCTCAAACCCTGTCCTCATTATTAAATAGGCATTAATTCGCTTCAAGGTCAGGAACCGAAATTTAAGTTACAAATTTTGATACCCCCCCTCACGCCCAGAAACTTTTTGAGAGCTGACTACTGAAATGTTAGGAGATGGAGCATGCTTGGGGTGGAACCAAACCAGAGGAGCTAATCCTGTAAGTAAAAGGAGGGTCTGAGGGACAACCAGCAGCTGCCAAAGCCCTGTTGCTTCAGGGAATTCCCTCCTTCCTTCCCTGCACTGTAAGAATTATGCCACCCCTGTCTTCTTAAAAAACAGAAAAAGAAAAAGGGGACACTAAATGCAGTAAAGTCACCATGGAGACCCTTGATATTACATTTCAGGTTGCCACTCTGTGAAAACATCTGATCCCTTTGTGGGGACATCTATCGTGCCACTGGTGTAGGAGATTTTTCTCTTATCTGCTCTGTTTTTAAGGCTTCTGTCTGTCATCCATAATCTGGAGCTCCTTTCTGTCTGTCTTGTGTCTTTGTTTCTGGCCCTTTAAGACATGTGGAATAATGTGCTGATATTATAAATTGTTTCTTGGGAATGATCTTAGCTCAATGTGTGTTTAAATGATGATGTTTTATTGTAACAATCTGGTATCTGAATGGGTTTTTGAAGCATTGCTCAATCTTGCAGTTAAAAGTCGGGTTTAGGTAATTGTTTACTTTATGATTTCAGATAATTCATGCCAGATAACTTAAATACTTAGGATGGAAAACTAAAGAACTCTACTTACAAGTTGGCAAGTAACTTCCCAAACATTCAGTTTTATTTTTCACCAATTTTGAATTGGGTAGACTGGGAAAATGTCACAGTGTGTACCAGTGCATTCACTTGGGCAAGGATAGTAAATCATAGTAAGGTATCTGTTGACAAAACAAGATGTAAAAATATAAAATTTTGTGAATTTTATCTTAAAATTGTATCAAATTTTCAACACCCGACCCTGAAAATTATGGTTAAAATGCCTTAGGCCTGAGGTGTCTGCTCAGAATAGCAGTTTTTCCCTGCTCCTTCCAGATCTCAGCCAGGACTTATGTTGAAATGCAAATGAAAGAAGCCTGCAAGCTCAGTAGGAGACTGATCTGAGGCCTAAGGGCGGAAAAAGTTAAATTGTATGGTATTTACTAATTACTGGCCAGTCATTTTTTCCAGGACTCTAATTTTTTTCCTTAGATTCTTTATTTTCTTTGAGCTCATGATTTTGATCATACAGACCTAGGTTAATGTTTTTCAGATCATTTCTATCTTTGACCAACAGTGGAGTTTTTGAAACATTGCAATGAAGATTTCACCTGCAAAAAGCTACAAGGCCTTTACTATTATTATGTGTGCACACTTTTGTTATGTGTTGTATGTCTATATATACATATATCCATATATCATATATATGATATACAAATTAACATATATAAAAAGCGCTCATAAAAAAAAGCACTCATAAAAACAAATTTTAAATAGTGGATTCAAAGATCTTTAATTCTTCTGATTTAATTGGTTCAATTTAAATTAAATAAACAGATAAAAATAAATGTCTTTAAATTTAAGCTTACAAGTTTTTCTAGGTGTTCAGAAATCTAATAAAATATTAATGGCGACAAAGATCTAATATGCCTTGGTTCTAGGACTTTTCCTTCAACAAGAAAATGGTTTACACTGTTCAATACATTTGTCTGATATTTTGATAAATAAATAATGTAAATTTGATATGGGATTACTCATTCATGAGTACTTTTGTTAGATATCTGATTGATTTACTAAGGTCTCTATAAGTTTGTCCTAAAGTCTGTATAAGATTGTAAAAATCAGTCATGTGTTAAAGAGACAAAAATTTCTTAAAACATAAGTTTACCCATAACATTGTGTTTATTATGTTTTATTTTTTTAGAGCAAGCAACCATAGAAATTAAACAACTCATTAAATATGAACTGTTATTTCAGAGCACTGTACTGCTATTTCTTTAAAAGCTAAACTTGGTTAATGTAGAAACATCAATGCAATTGTGATGCTATTAATGTGCTCATATCTTCCAGGTATACAAGTCTGTAAGGTAGAAACTTTAAAAGAGCATTATATCAAGCTGGTGTTCTGAAGTTGTATGGTAAAAATTATATTGGGGATTTATTTACCTGTTATCAATAAGATATGTAAACTTTTATGTTACTTTTTACATTGGAGAATAATTTATATGTATTTTTTAAGTTAATGAGAGCCTAATCTATGTAAAGGTTAAAAAGTTTCAGCCTTTCTTTAATTCATGTTTTAAATGTTATAACATATGGTGTTAACTAATGTTCATGTGACCTCAAACAATTTATGTAAACTTTGTAAAATGATATTTTAAAAACAAAGATTAGCTTTAGAACTAAAACACTTAAGATTTATAAAGAGCACTGGCTTACCTGAGATAAGGCTCTGTGTCCCATCTTACTATATGTGAGAATGACTACAAAAGCAGTAGGTCAGATGTTATTTTATTTAAAGTTATGTTCAAAAGTTGTTTTTTTTTTTTGGGGGGGGGGTCAAGATTACTAGCATCTCAAACAGGGGATATAATGTATAACTCAGTCAAAAAATTCAGGGTAGCTATTACAAGAACTAAGTATGTTTCCTCTTGTTAATTTTATTTTGTAATTTCCTTATAGGTGATATAAAGATTTCCTGTTAGTGTTTTACAGAAGTGTTGCTTTAAGAACACAACATGAGTTAATTTAAGATAATAAGCCATCACCTACAAGACAGACAGAATAATACAGATCCCAATGAATTAAAAGATAAATAATATTAAATTATAGACATTAAAGCCCAGTACTCTTAATATAAGGGTGTTAAAATTTATTTGATGGATGTTTAAAATTAGGATTTAAAATTAAAGTTAAATGAATAGGGACAAGAAAACCAAAATTTGGCTCTTGCCCTCTGAGTCAGTGTGTATCCAGAGAACGCAGGACTTTTCTAAAGAGCTTTGCAACTCTGAACCACATAATCTCCTGATCAGGGAGATTAATAAGACCACTGGAGAACAGAAAGCCAATCAGTGCATTTGCAAGAAGAGGAGAGTCATCAGAGAAGGGAGACATCCCTGATGCTTCCAAGGGAAGCCACATGGAAAAGCAAGACCTGGACCCACCTAGTGCAAATGGCACTAGCAGAACTGAGAAGCTGCTCTCATGTTTTCCCAGGAATGACTCCCATAAAAGCTCAGCTGACTGTTCACAATATATAGAAACAAAAGTCAGTTTGACTGCTTCATCTTAAAAACTTAGAAAAGACAGTTAAAAACAAAACATAGCCATTCCTGGGCATTTTATATAATAATAGTAATAATAATTTATTAAGGTATACACTTCATGTTAGCCTCCCAAAATAAGTAAGACTGGAGGCTACAAAGAAGGATTCTCAGAAAGGAATGCCTGATAACTGTAAAATGAGACTCTCAAGAGGAGCTGCCAGAGGCAGAAGTTTTTAGTTTAAGGCCTACAGATATTCTTAACCTAAACACATAGGCTTGGTATTTGTTAGTATGATTATCCAGCCCTGAGTAAGAGAATTAAAGGTTTCTCTATTAGACACAGAGGTCATACTAGTAAAAGTATTTTGCAAGATCAGATGACATTAAATTATTAATCTGTATCTTATGGGGAGGGACAAATGTAACACTAAAAGTTAAATATTGACTTGATAGTCCTGATAACTGGGGATATTAAAGACTGGTGAGGGAACTTCTATACAGTGACATGTTTCAGCTGCTGCAACATTTATTAAGTATTCATGTTTTTTGTTTCTCTCATAGAAGAACCCATCCCCAGATGACTTAACTACCTGTTCTTCCCCATCCAGACTTCAAACCGAAGTGACTTCTAAAAGGCGACTCATGTCCCTCAGGTGGTGCCCCTTCACGTCACCCTCTCTCAGCTCAGAAGAAGCCAAAATGAGTGACACCTCTCTTCTTACAACAATGGAGACAAAATTAATAGAATATCAATATAAGTAATTAATTAATTCAGGTAAAATCAGGGAGACCTGTATTTGGTTGAGTTAAAAATATAGGGAGACTGTTACCTGAGCGATTAAAATTCCCACAGTGCTCTTCCCTTACCCTATCAAAGATTAGAAAGGCACTCATTAGAAATGGGGGGAATGATAGACCCAACCTGATCTTTTATTAAAATTGGAGCCATCTTGCCACAAAGCCATGAAAAGATAATTTTGGCTTAACTATAAATTACAGCAAATTCTGAACCTGCTTGTAATGCCTGCCCGTGCCTTGAACGCACCCATGCCTGGCTCTCTGACAAGATAACAGCCCTCTCTGAAACTGTATTGAAACCTTATAAATACTGGCCTTCCTTGGCCAGACGACACTCTCTGAGGCTCTAATGGTCCCCATAAATTCTGATGTTGGGGCCAGCAAAAAAAAAAATGTAAACTACCATTAGTGTGATGCTTGTCAGAGTTCTGTTATCTGTAACCCCCATTTTGTGTAACTTGCTGGGCTATAAAGCTGGGCTGCAGGAAAGTTGGTGTTGCTCTCTTGTTCCCGCTGTTTTGGGAGGGAGAGGCAGCCGGGGTGGTGGAAATAATAAGCTTGTTTTAATCTGATTTTAATTGGAGTCAGTGGTCTTTTCTTGCGACCTGGTCTAAAAGGTAAACACTCTACAAACATGGAGCTCTGCCGGACTAAAGACTTCTTGAGAAACTGCCTCTCTGAGGATGGGCACTTGACATATATGTTGTTGTCAGGAGCTTCAGCTTTCATTCTAATGAGACCATCAAAGCTGGGTCTGCATCTATGTGTCCTGGAGGACATTGTTTCTATTTTTCCAAAGAACATGAGGCAGCAGTGCTGACTTCTCTCTGTAGGTAAACTGTGGCCACTGAAAGCTAAGTGTCTCCGCCTGTGGACTGTGAAGCCATTTGGACATCCTCCACTTTTCATGGTGTTTCTTTCTACTACACTGGGAGTTTGGTATTTGCTTCACGAAATACAAAGAGTTCAACTGGGACACAGCGCTGGAGGGAGTCCTGTCACTTGTGGTGGGTCAGGGTCTGCAGGAGAATGCACCAACCAGGCTTCTATTCCACATAGCTTACCCTTTTGACCATAGCAACCTGATTCTGAACATTGCCCTGAAACATCTCCATATTACAAGATGCCTTTTACGGAGAGGTTTCAGACATATAAGTGCTTCCTGTCTGCACCATGTCAGCCACAAGTCATTTGGAAGTCAATGGCAGATCCACATGGCCCAACCACAGATGTTTTATCACACACCTGCACACAACAGCTCTGGACCCACTACTCAGCAGGCCCCAACATACTGGCATCTCTGTTCTACACCATTTTCATGAAACCCAGTCAATCAAGGCACTCTCTGGTATACTCATGATCAGCAACAGGATATCCAAATATTCTCCAGTGCCAGGTAGTCATGGGAATTTCAAAAATTTCAGAGTATTTATCTAGCCATTTTCAAAGATGAAGTTGGAGAAACTGTGGGTTTCAATTCATTAAGGAACCATTAAATTTTGAGGAAGCACATTTCAAGGAATGCTCTGGAAAACTCTCACAGGCAAGGCTTCCCAAAGAGTGGCCAAAAGGTCACATGAAGCCAGGCCCATTGAGGTCTACAATGTGAGGTCCATGTGTGTTTTGACTCTCAACTATGGCTGCCAAGTTTTTCAGAATAAAATCATGTGATATCCTGGCTGAGATTCCCAGTGCTCCGTGGAAAGCCACTCTGGGCTTAGATCTCAGTTTCCAAGGGCGACTTTCATGCGTGGCCTCCTAAAATCCCAACACAATTAAAGGCAGTACTTCTCTGACGTCAGTTCCATAACGCAGTCTCTAAGAGGAATCACACCAGAGTTCAAGCCCAGGTGGATCCAGGCATCTCTTACAACCACCACACAAATGACCACAATTAAAACTAAAACACTCCCACATGGCCCTCATCTTCTTCCACATAGACACTCATCATAAACTCTGGCTGGAGGTTTCCATGAAGGGCACAGCCCAATACACTATTCAAAATAAGCACCCTTGCCCCTCATTTGCCTAAAGTCAGGGTGGCCTGGACACCCTTCTTGTGAACCAAGAGTAATCAAATAGGCCTGCTCTATAACTGCTCCGCTTCTCCAATTTGAGGCCACTGACTGTCTGGTATAGATTCTTTATGTAAATTGGTTTCATGAGAAAACCCAAGCACCTATCGGCTAGCCTCTGCAGGGCTTTGAAGAACTGATTTGACCCAAAGATCCCTATTCTCACTTGATTTAGCTCAGGAAGCTTACATAGGAAAGCGAGAGACTTCATTCACAATGATTGCTCTTTTGGCCATTTTGGTTTTGGATGCACACTTGGAAACTTTCTTTAGATCCATCAGATGCTGAGAATCTAATCCACTGCTGTCACACCGGGCCAAGTGGCTGATTCAGACACATCCCTTTCCAAAGCAATTAAGCAAAGAGCCACAGGTGATGCCCATTCAATTCCATTTGAAAACTGTTTTCTTCAGGCTTCACAAAGGGGTGGACTGAGGCAAAGACCTTCCTGCCATTCAGGGTAATAGAAACATAAGTAAGCAAATGGCCCAAAGCAGGGTTTCTCCACTGAGACTTTACTGGTCACACTGATATCTGAGTTTTCTGAGATGCTCCCATTCCTTTCAGCTATCCAGTACATGGCCATGTCACAGAGCTTGGAGGTGGTACACATCTTGGACACCAAACCATGAGGCTATTCTGGAGAGTGTCCAGAATTCAGGAAGAAAAGAGGATCTTAGGAAGATAGTAAGTGTTCCCCATCCATAAGGCAAGCCTCTCTCCATTCTTAAATTGGGCAGGATTAATGCTGGGAAGCTTTCTAGTAGACAGGACACAACCATTGATGCATTTGCTTTTCAAATGTCTACAACACGGATACAGTGGGATACACAGACATAGAAACACTTGTGTTTTCAAACGACTTTCTAGAAACTTTCCAGTCCAAACCTAACAACCTCCTTTCCTACCTATTCTCAGACCATGAGATAAAACCACAAACTCACACCGACACCCACAACGACACCTCCTTCCCCCAAGTATGTCTGTGACTATCCTGAGGGTCCTCTGACTGGTGGGCCATACTATGTTCCCCCGAAATGACCTGTCCTGTCTCAGATCTGGTCTTTTTTGCCAACTCTTTGAAGTTGTCAGGAGCAATGGTTGAGCCACTACCTGCTTTCTCAGAAAAGGCCGCTCTTCAGAGCTCTCCTGGAATTTGGCCATCATCACATAAGTAGGTACCAAGAAAGACTGACTCTGTCCTTGATAAATCCAAACAATTGAGACCACTGGGACTGGGACTGGGACTTGCTCTAGGTGCCTGGATTCCTGGATCCCAAGTTCAGAGAGTTCCATCACCAAGAAAGTGTGGGAGGTCACTTCCTTCAGGAACTGAATGAGGTTACTGCCTTGGAAAACCACTTTGTCCTAACAGTTGCTTCCAATGGTCCAATGAAATGAAGGCTGCCCCTACTTCCTGTGACACTTTCACAAATTAGAATGGTATATCCACCATAGGCACCCAGGAACAGCTCTGTACACAGGCCTGGTTTGATCCATTTAATCTACATTAAGAAGAGAGAGGCTGATTCAGACACATTCCTTCATTCTGACCAGGTTGTTTGACATAGAAGTTGACATGGAGTTGATTTTTCCTCTCTCAGGTCCTTCATAGGTGAAAAGGTCGGTCAAAAGTCGGAGGAAAAGACATATCAGGAGACTGTCTCATGCCACAGCAAAGGGTTTATTGGGGTCCAGCATGCTGGGGCTCAGAGCCAACTTCAGAGAAGCAAAGAACAAAGAGCTCCAAGAACAACTTGAGCAGAATTTATATACATTCTTTAGAGAGGGCAGGGACTTTACATACATCATAGACTCCTTTTGCAAATCAACATATACCACGGGAAAATCAAATAACAACTCTAAAATATGATTGGCACATTCATTGGCCGGAACAGGTCGGGTAGGGGGTGATTGGTTAGTCCTGAGAAGGGGTATACGTTTAAACTGATTGGTTGAAGCCCTGAGATGTAGACGTGGTGAGCTGCAAGGTTTCTGGGAAGGGGTTGTTAAGTAACTAGGTGGTCAGGGAAGATTTCAACACATATCTAATGGGCAGTTCCGGGAATTGTCTTAAGTGCCACAGGAATTTCAGGTTCTGAGTTCTGCTTGGAAACTTTACGAAACCTGGTTCTTCATGTTTCAATTTCAATTTCTTTTATTCTTTCATTTCCCACTCCTTTTTCTTACTACTTTTAATCATAAAAGTAATGAATCATAATTATTGCGGGGTCTCACATTGTATTTCTGCCAGTGGAGCGTATTTCTGTCTGATTACCATGAGTTTTTCCTGCCCAATTTGAGCCTGGAGAAAGGAAACTATGCAGTTGAGCAAACAAGGTCCCACATTTAGCAACACCATAAAGATGATCAGGGGTCCAGCTAAGTCTGATAGGAGTGTAGTTAACCAGGGGGACTGGGTAAACCATAACTCAAACCACCCTTGTTGAATCTCCCTATCTCTCTGGTGCTCTTCAAGGCATTTTCTCAATTTACACATGGATTGTTTTACAGCTTCAGTATGGCCAGCATAAAAACAACATTCTTCTCTCAGTGCAGCACAGAGGCCCCCCTCCCTCATGAAGAGGAGGTCTAATCCTCGCCTGTTCTGTAAAACAACTTCAGAGAGAGAGGTTAAGGATCCTGCAGCGCTGTGATGGCAGTCTCTAACGTCTTCAAGTCTTTATCTATTGCTGTTTCTAATCAGGCCATTTGTTGTGACCCACGGATCATAGAAGCTGTCCCCGTACCCACTCCTGCAGCAGCTCCTATCCCCAATAGGATGGCTAGAGTAAGGGACACTGGCTTCCGGCAAAATCGGGTTGTTTGTCCCCCTAGTACACCCTCAAATGATTCTGCATCATAATAGAGCACCCTGGGGAGTATCTGCACCATTACACAATAGTTTACAGAGCTGTCCAATACCTGGGCTGAAATGCAAGGAGTTCTGACTGTGTGGAGTTCAGTACAATAAAGGTTCCTTTAATTCGTTTCCAGGGGGAGAAGTCAGCTGTACTCTGGACTGCGGAAGTAGGCAAGACGGAAACCGGGAAGTATGAGATGGTAGAGGGGTTCTGGTAGATCTAGGCATGGAAGGTTTAGGAGGCTTAATTCCTGGCTTGAGGGGATTGGGCTCTATTGCTGTGGGATTTTCTTTCTTTTTAAGCCGGATGGTGAACCAGTGACCAAAGTCATAACGAGGACCATAAATATAGAATCGCATTCCCCACGTATTTCCCATAGGCCATGTTGTTCCGAGGTAGCCCCTTCTTTTGCAAGTGAAAGTCATATTGAGAAGGTAACATAGACTATTCTTTCCACAGTGAGTTTTTGACACCACTTGGCTAGCAGCACATTTCTTGGGTTCAATCAAGGTGTCATTTCTTCCTACCTGAATCATACTGTCTGGGGAGTTTGGGTTCCACCATGCAGCTCCTGTTTGTTCACAACCCCAAGATCTACAATAAAAGTCACTGGGTCCTCCACAGGTTTGGGCCTGTTTGCGACTTCGGAAATCAGCTGGGCACACATAAAAATCAAGACTGGCTAGTTTACACATGAGCTGGGGGAGATAATATCCATAATTCATGGGGTAAGGTGGTCTATGTTGACCTGGTTTGGGGTTGAGTGGGATCTCTCTGGGGGACCTCTATGTCCGGGAGATCCCAGTCAGAGAGGCCTATGTGAAGCTGACAAATGTCCGGGTGGAGAGATGGCCACCAAGTCCATAAAGTGGCTGTATGTGAAATAGACCACACTACTTGCCCAGTAGGATTTATAACTTGCCATTGTTGCTGAACAGGCTGATGGGGATTAGGACTGCTGGTGGTCAGGGGAAGAATCCATAGCCCTACCCACATGACAGACACGCAACTTGAGACAGTTACCAGTCTGTTCCAGTTTCCAGCCAGAGTCTGGACAGGGTGCAGGCTTGAGATGGGAGGCATTGATCCAGGAAGTGATCCCATCCACTTTCACACTGTGGGTGTTATAAGCAGCACCCGGTATGGTCCTTTCTAGCGGGGTTTCAGGCATGACACCTGATGCCACCTCATGTAGACGAAGTCTCCCACTTGATATCGATGTGGGCTTCCCTCATCTCCATGTTCATAAGCAGTGGCCAACTGTTTCCACAGGTATTGTTGGGTGCTGGGTTTGTTCAAGGGCTTTAAGTCTGTCAAGCAAGGGGGTGTGAAAGGAATCATTAAGTCTCAGAGTTGGGGTTAGGTCCCTTACTGGAGGAGGGGCACCATAGAGAATTTCATAAGGGGTGGGTTTACACAAAGAGGCAGAGGGTGTATTTCTGGCACGAAACAGTGCTTAAGGTAGGAGCATAGTCCAATTTTTTATGCCGGTCTCCAAGCTTTATTTCGTTAAGGTCTCTTTGATGGTTCTATTCATCCTTTCTACCTGTCCTGAGCTCTGGGGTCTATAAGCACAATTTAACTTTCAATTAATCCCCAGGGTCCTGGCGAATCCCTGACTTACCTGGGCCAGGAATGCCAGTCCATTATCGGACCCTATTACCTTAGGCAGGCTGAACCTTGGAAAAATGTCTTATAGAATTTTTGACCACCCTCTGAGCCTTTTCTTTCTTCATGGGGAAGGCTTCAACCCATCCTGAAAAAGTATCTACAAAGACTAGGAGATATTTAAGTCTATACCTTGCTGGCTTAATTTCAGTAAAGTCCACTTCCCAGAATTGTCCTGGTCTGGTTCCTCGTAAACGCTTTTCTGCAGGAAGCTTGGATGGGTAAGCATTAACTAATTGACAGACTTGACAATCTCTAGTCACCTGCTCAGCTATTTCTTTCCTCTGTGAGTCAGTCTATAATTAGTCCTTTCTTTGGTCCTTTAAGAGTGCCTATAACTTCTTTGAGCCTAAGTGGGTGAGTTGGTGTACGTCTTTGACATAAAGGTGGGCTTTTTGAAATTGTAAACTTGGCTCTGTAGGTTCCCAGAGTTCTGTATCTGTCTCCTCAGATGATAAGTTGCCTGAATGTTCCAGTGTGGCCAAGTCTCCTGATTTTTGTCCCCCCCGGTGTGGAAAAAGTTTACAGAGTCACTCCGTTTAGGGCTGCCAATTAAGCTTCCTCATCTGCTCTTCTGTTTCCAACCGCCACGGGGTCGTTTCCCTTCTGGTGCCCTGGACAGTGCACTATAGCTAGTTCCTTAGTGCCGTGCACTTCTGAGAGAAGGTGGAGGATCTCATCTTTGTTCTTTATTTCTTTCCCAGCAGAGGTTAATAGCCCCCTTTGCTGGTAAGTAGCCCTGTGCACATTAGCATTAGCAAATGCATAGCGGCTATCAGTGTATATGGTGGCCCTTTTGCCTGTTGCTAGTTCCAATGCTTTCGTAAGGGCAATCAGTTCTGCCTTTTGGATTGATGTCTCTTCTGGGAGACCAGAGGACCAGATGACATTAGTTTTGCTAACTACTGCTGCTCCAGCCCGCCGCTTACCATCTTGGAGGAAGCTGCTCTCTTCTGTAAACCATGCGACTTCTGGGTGAGGCAGTGGCTGCATCCTTCAAGTCTCGTCCTATACTGGTTTCCTCTGCTAGTATGTGTTGACACTCAGGAGCGATGAGTCCTGATGATTCTTCTGGCAGCAGTGTAGCCAGGTTGAGTGGAGCAGGGGGTCCCAGAGTTATTCTGTCTTTGCTAATCCAGAGGCTCTGGTAGTGATTTATTCTGGAGTTTGATAGCCACCTCTCTGGAGGCTGACAGATGATGCTCTCCAGGGCATGGGAGGCTACAATGGTTAGCTTCTGTCCAAATGCTCATTTATGAACATCTTTTTTTAGAAAGGCTGCCTCTGCTATAGCTCTTAAGCAATGGGGCCACCCGCTAGTCACTGGGTCCAGTTTTTTTTTTTTTTTATAAGAATGCTACCGGCCTTTTCCAAGGTCCCAAAATCTGAGTGAACACTCCCAGTGCTATTCCTTTCTTTTCCTCGATGTAGAGAGTGAAGGGTTATTCTACATCTGGGAGTGCTAAAGCTGGAGCAGATAGCAGCGCCTCTTTTTGACATTATCAAAAGCTTGTTGGTGCTCGGGGGTCCATTTGAAATGGGCATCCCCTTTTATAAGCGGGTATAAAGGGGCAGCCAGAGATGCGAACCCAGGAATCCATAACCTGCAAAAGCTGGCAGTCCCAAGAAACTCTCTGAATTGTCTCTTATTAGATGGGGGCTGTATCTGCACAACGGTTTGTTATCTGGGCTCATTGAGCCATCGTTTGCCACCCCTAAGAGAATAACCCAGGAAAATTACTTCTTGCTGACAAATTTGGTCCTTTTTGCAGAAGCCCTAAATCCAAGCCGAGCAAGCTCAGATAATAGTGCTTGGGTTCCTGACTCATAGTTCTCCTTGGTGTCAGCTGCCAGTAGCAGATCATCCACATATTGGAGTAGGGTGACTTTGGGGTGTGCAGTTCTGAAGCCCTGTGGATGGCTTCATCAAAGAGAGTGGGGGAGTTTTTGAACCTCTGTGGGAGTCTAGTCCAGGTTAGTTGGCCATATGTTCCAGTTTCTGGGTCTATCCACTTGAAAGCAAACAGAAACTGATTGTCCTTATGTAGGGGCAAGCAGAAGTAAGCATCTTTTAAGTCCAGCACAGTGTACCATTCCCGCTCCAGATTCAGAGTGCTAAGCAAATTCTATGGATTGGGTACTGTGGGGTGAATGTCCTGCACTCTGTTGTTGATCTCTCTTAGGTCTTGAACAGGACGGTAGTCCCCAGTTCCTGGCTTTCCTACTGGTAGCAGGGGGGTATTCCAGGCTGATTGACAGGGCCTGAGGACCCCAAGGGCCAATTATTTCTGAATATGGGGACTTATCCCATCCTTAGCTTCTTTGCTGAGAGGATATTGCTTAACACTGATTGGAGAGGCAGAGGCTTTTAATTCTAGTACTATTGGAGGTTGTTTTATTGCTAGACCTAACCCAGCAGTTTCTTCCCAGGCATTAGAATAATCTTTTATCCATTTCTGTGGTAGTTTGCCTCTCTGATCAGTACTAGGTGGCGCGAAGAGTTGATGTTCATCTTCTACGGACATAGAGAATGCTGTGACTATGGGAGTTTTTACTGAAGGCTTTAGAACATCCACTTGGGGACCATCAGGGTTAAAGGTTATTTTAGCCCCGAGTTTGGTAAGCAGATCCCTGTGCATCAATGGGGCTGGGCATACTGGGATTACTAGGAAAGAGTGGTGGACTTCTCCTTTGCCTACATCCATAATCATCTTAGTTTTCCAAGCCCGATATGTACTGCCATTATCCCCTTGAACAAGGGACCATTTATTTTATAGGGGCCCAGTGGGGTCTTAAGGGCTGAGTATACTGCTCCTGTATCCACTTCAAAGATCACTGGAGTCCCCTCCACTTCAAATGTTACCCTGAGCTCGGGGAGGGGATCTGAGCCCCGACATTCCTAGTCCTCTTCTAGAGTCAGCATGGCGGGCTGGCGTGGCTGCTTCTTTTTGGTGTACTCTTTGGCCCAGTGTCCTTTTTCTTTACAGTAGACACATTGATCTGAGGCCAGGGGCAGCCTTTGGCGTGAGCCCAAGTATCCCTTCCTGACTCCCTGCTTTTTAACTTCTGGCGTATTTGCTGCTGTGAACAAAACCTTAGCCAATGTTTTAGTCTGCCTTTTGCTCCTTTCATCCTCCTTTTGTTCCCTTTCCTTCTCTCTCCTCTGTTCCCTCTCCTCCTCAGTTTCTCTCTTATAATATACTTTCTCAGCTTCTCTGACTTAATCTCTTAAGGTCGTATCTTGTAACCCATCTAGACATTGTAACTTTCTCTTAATATCTTGGGCAACCTGCTCAATACAGGCCATTGTAATAGATGCCTTTTGGTCCTCTACCTGAGGATCAAAAAAAGTATATTTCTTATATTCTTCCATAATTCTCTCCAGAAACATAGAGGGAGATTTATTAGGCCCTTGGATAGTCTCTTACTTTGGCCAAATTGGTCGGCCCTCTGGCGGCCACTCGGAGACCCGCTATTAGAGCCCGGCGATAAGTGGACAGATGCTTCCTACCTTCAAAGGTGTTGGGGTCCCAGTTGGGTGGGTTCATGGGCCCATAGGGACGGAGAGAGAGTATCACAGGGGATTCTGAGTTTTCTATTATTTGTCGCCGGTGGGTTCCTTTAGGTTGCCCAGCTTCCTCCAGAGGAGGAGGGGCTGCTGTTACGGGGAAGTCTCCTGGAGGGCTTGGGTCTGGCCAAATTGCCTCTAGCAGTGGAGAGGCTGAGTCAGCGGTGGGAGGATCATCAGGAACTGTGTTGGGGGTTGGGGAGGGAGAGTAGAGGATGAGGAGCAGGAGGAGTGTCCAGTCTTGTGACTCAGAGAGAATGGAAGGAAGAGGGGGAAGAGCGGAAGGTTTGAATGATAGGATCCTGGGGGAAGGGGTTTATGGCTGTTGATCTGAGTGGCCACGTGGCCCCGGCTGAATGAAAATATCTCTGACTTTTCGGATTAGAGGAAAGTGGAAAGATCCTTCTGGGGGCCATCCGACTTCGAGGATGGGCCATTCTGAAGCACAGAGAGGCTGCCAGGAACGGCGTATTACTGAAAAAGAAAGATTCTGGGCCCTTGAGCGGACATCATTCCAATGATCAAGGGTCAGAGACAGAGAAGAGGATGTGCTTTGTCCCATAATGGGAGTTACTCAAACATGGACAGTGAAGACACAAACGCAACACAGAAAAAGACAAACAGTAAACGTTTAAGATGAGTTCAAGACAAAGATTAGAACTGAGTAACTGATAAATCTTGATGGGTTAGACAAAAAAGACAGACAGTAAACTCAACATGAGTTCGGGACAATGAACAAAACTGAGTAGCCGGCAAAACCTGATGGGCTGGCAAACCGAATCCTGAAGCAAAATATAAACGAATTGAGGAAACTACTATTCCTGGATTTCCCTAGTCCTCTGGAGTGTCCCCCAGAAATGTGACCTTGGGCTCTGTGAAAGGTCTGTCACAACATAGGAGAGAGGTAATGCTCTTCACGAACAGCCACATTGCCATGCCCTAACTTGAAACCCGAAACCAGAAAGAGGCTCCTTACTTATCCCAAAAGGAGTCCCTTGAGGTCTTTCGTCCACCGCTGCCAGATATCTCACCTGGGGCCTCCAGATAAATAGGTGCAGCGAACGTCAGAGGAAAAGACAACAAAGAGGCTTTCTCATGCATCAGCAAAGGGTTTATTGGGGGTCCAGCATGCTGGGGCTCAGAGGTCACTTCAGAGGAGCAAAGAACAAAGAGCCCCGAGAACAACTTGAGCAGAGTTTATATGCATTCTTTAGAGAGGGCAGGGACTTTACATACATCATAGCCTCCTTTAGGAAATCATCATGTACCACGGGAAAATCAAATAACAACTCTAAAACATGACTAGCACATTCATTGGCGGGAAAAGGTCGGGCAGGGAGTGATTGGTCAGCCCTGAGAATGGGTATACATTTAAACTGATTGGTTGAAGCCCTGAGATGTATACGTGGTGAGCTGCACGGTTTCTGAGAAGGGGTTGTTAAGAATTTCAGGTTCTGAGTGCAGCTTGGAAACTTTACAAAACCTGGTTGTTTACGTTTTGATTTCAATTTGTTTTATTCTTTCAGAACCTTACAGTGGAAGGCGAGAGACTTCATCCACAATGACTGCTCTTTTGGTCATTTTGGTTTTGGATGCACACATGGGATCTTTCCTTAGATCCGTCTGTTGCTGATAATCTCAGCCACAGCCTCACACAGGGCCAAGAGCCTGATTAAGACACATCCCTTTCCATAGCTATTACTTCTCTGAGGTCAGTTATTGAACTCAGTCTATGAGAGAAATCACACCAGTGTTCAAGCTCAGGTGGGCCCACTCATCTCTTCCAACCGCCAAAAAATGACCACAATTAAAACCAAAGCACTCCCACATGGCACTCATCTTCTTACATATATACACTCATGATAAACTTTCACTAGAGGCTTCCATGAATGGCGCAGCCCAAAAGAGTATCCAAAATAAGCTCACTTGCCACTCATTTGCCTAACCTCAGGGTGGCCTGAACACCCTTCCTGTGAACCAGGATTGATTACATAGTTATTCCTGTAATACTGCTCTGCTTCTCCAATTTGATGCCTACTGACTGTCAGGTATAGATTCCTTATGTGATTTGGAGTCATTAGGAAACCAAAGCAACTTTGCAAGGCTTGGAAAAAATCATTTGACCCAAAGGATCCTTTTTCTCACTTGGTGGAGGTCAGGAACCTTACAGAGGAAGGCGAGAGACTTCATCCACAATGACTGATCTTTTTGCCATTTTGGTTTTGGATGCACACATTGGATCTTTCTTTATATCCATCAGGCGCTGCTAATCTAAGCCACAGCCGCACACAGGGCCATGAGGCTCATTCAGAACATCCTTTTCCAAAGAAATTAAGCAAAGAGCCACAGGTGATGCCCATTCATTTTCATTTGAAAACTGTTTTCTTCAAGATTCACAAAGGGGTGGCCTGAGGCAAAGACCTTCCTGACTTCAGAGCAACAGAACATTAAGTAAGCAAATCCCAATGCAAGGTTTCTCCACTGAGACTTTACTAGTCATAATGATATCTGAGTTTTCTGAGATGCTTGCCATTCCCTTAAACTATCCAGTACATGGCCATGTCACAGAGCATGGAGGTGGTATATATCTTGGACAAAAAACCATGAGCCAATTCTGGAGAGTGGCCAGAATTAAGGAAGAAAACAGGAAGTTATTAGGTGTTGCCCATCGAAAAGGCAACCAGCAGTCCTTTTTTAAAATGGGCAGGATTAATGCTGGGAAGCTTTCTACTAGACAGGATACATCCATTGATGCATTCTTTTTTCTAATGTGTACAACCAAGAACACAGTGGGATACACAGACACAGAAACACTCACCTTGTCAAAGGACTTTATTGAAACAGTCCACTCTAAACCAAACAAACCGCCTTTCCTACCTATTCTCAGAACATGAGACAAAACCACAAACTCACACCAACACTCAAAAAGGCACCTCCTTCCCCAAGTAAGTCTGTGAGTATGCAGAATGTCCTCTGACTTGTGGACCATAGTATGTTCCCCCGAAATGGCCTGTCCTGTCTCAGATCTGGTCTCTTTGTCCATCTCTGTGAAGTTGTATGGAGGCTGTGCTGACCACTACCTGCTTTCTCAGGAAAGGCCCGTCTTCAGAGCTCAACTTGCATTTGGTCATCCCCAAACCATTAGGTACCAAGAGAGACAGACTCTCTCCTTGGTAATTCCAAAAAAGTGAGACCACTGGAAATGGGACTGGGCCTGGCTCTGGATGCCTGGCTTCCTGGATCCCAAGTTCAGAGAGTTCCATCACTAAAGAAGTGAGGTAGGTGAATTCCTTCAGGAGGGGAATGAGGTCACTGCCTTGGCAACCACTTTGTCCTTACAGTTGCTTCCAAGGGTCCCATGAGATGGAGGCTGCCCCTACTTCCTGTGAAACTTTCAGAAGTTAGAATGGTAAATCAACCATAGACACCCAGGAGAAGCTCTCCACACAAGGTTGGTTTAATCCATCTTTTTTATATCAATAGGAGAGAGGCTGATTCAGACACATCCCTTCATCCTGACCAGGTTGTTTGCAATGGAAGATGACTTTTGCTCTCTCAGGTCTTTCATAGCTGCCTACATCTTCTCCAGGGATCATTTCTGCATCAACCTTGAGGTTCTCAGCAGGTGGAAGATCCCCTACATTCCTGTATTGTAAGACCAACACTGTCCCTGCTCTTTTGTAAAGTTAGATTGAGGGAACAGTGTATGGTTAGGGTTAATAATATATTCTATTTGGGTTAGGAAACATTCTGCGGGATAAATAATGGTATTAGGAACCTGCGATATTCACAAGAATATATAGGTGAAATATAGGTATAAAACCTGAAATCTAGGTACGATTTGAAGCCCAGAAGGGAATTGGGCCCTTTAGTGGAATACTTAGCTTTGAATTATGTTCTACACAGATGTCTCAGAAAAATCGATATGCAATGGCAGAGGACCTTGTACCTTGGATGAATAAATGTCCTAGAGAACATCCAGTCAAAAAGGAATAGTAGGCAGGATTAGGAAGGTAGTCACTAGGTTTAGAAAAGAGAGTGAGTATAGGATTTGGACAAAAGGTTCATTAGCAATAGGGTTTCGCGTAGAGAGTGAACGTAAATATGAGCACATATGAAGAGTCAGTCACAATGATGAACTGGGAAAAATATGTAGGAAAGCAGATATCAATAGAGACATTAGGAAATCAGTCAAAGTATAATGTGAGTGATAGAGTTAGACATTTTCAAATTGGTTGAGGTTGAATATTTAATCTTAGGAAGAAAGACATATATAGTCACCAAGAGGATTGACATTTTAGAGCATTAGGCAACCTGGACATGGTTGTTTTTAATAATCCATGCTCACTTTCCATTTTGCTTTGGTGAAAGGTTAATAAAATAGGCACTTGCCACTTCCTGTTTTTCTGTATGCTTAACAAAACACTGTTGAAATCTTGAGAACTCTTTGCTAATTTTGTTCCCAGAATGTGCTATCCCCAACTGCCAAACTGCAGAATATACTCCCTCACCCCGTTGCACGCAAACTGAACACTCGCCCTGACCCATCAATAAATTTCCCTTCCTGCCCTGTCCAAGGAAAGTATATTAGCTCTGTTAAAGCTGTTCCCAGGGCTCTCTGCTCTATTCAAGTGAGCTCTGAGCCCCAGCATGCTGGACCCTCAATAAACTCTTTGCTGTGGCTGAGTGAAAATGGTATACTGTTCTGTTCTTAAAAGATGCTTTCTTTTGCTTGCCTCTGCATAAAGATAGTCAGTTACTGTTTGCTTTCGAGTGGGTAGTCCCAGAAACCGGAACGTCTTGTCAACTACTTGGACTAGACTCCCACAGGGGTTCAAAATCTCCCCCACTCTCTTTGATGAAGCCCTTCACAGAGATCTCAACAACTTCAGAACTACACCCAGAAGTCACCCTGCTTCAATATGTGGATGTCCTGTTCCTGGCAGCCAACACCAAGGAAAACTGTGAGTCTGTGACCCAAGCACTATTATCCGAGCTTGCTCAACTCGGGTATAGAGCTTCGGCCAAAAAGGCCCAAATTTGCCAGCAAGAAGTAATCTTCCTGGGGTATTCCCTTAGGCACGGTAAATGATGGCTCACTGAGGCCAGGAAACAAAACGTTGTGCAGATACCACCCCCATTTAACAGGAGACAACATAGAGAGTTTCATGGGACTGCTGGCTTTTGCAGGTTATGGACCTGGGTTTGTGTTCTTAGCCTCTCCTTTATACCTGCTGTTAAATGAGAATCCCCAATTCCAATGGATCCTTTGAGCACCAGCAAGCTTTTGATAACATCTAAGAACACTGACACTGAACACCTCAACTTCACTGAGCCCAGCCTGCAATTTCAGAAAGCCCTACACTATGTTAAAAATGTACATCAACTCAATCAACTTGGTTCAAAGAAACTGCAGACATTCCTGTAGGATCAAGAACAGAGTTTTAGACTAACTCACTCACAGTGAAAGGAAATAACTGAATGGGTAACAAAAGCCTGTCGGTTTTGTCAATTGGTTAATGCTTACCCTTCCAAGCTTCCTGCAGGAAAGCACGTACGAGGAACCAGACCAGTACAATTCTGGGAAGTGGACTTTACTGAAATTAAGCCAGCGAGGTTTGGACTTAAATATCTCCTAGTCTTTGTAGATACATTTTCAGGATGGATTGAAGACTTTCACACACACACACAAAAAAAACAACAACAACAAAAAAACGGCACAAATGGTGGTCAAAAAGATCCTGAAAGATATTTTTCAAAGGCCAGGTAAATCAGGGGTCACCCAGGACCCTGGGGATTAATTGGAAGTTACATTGTGGTTATAGACCCCAGAGCTCAGGACACGTAAAAAAATAAATAGAAGCATTAAAGAGACCTTAAAGAAATTAAGCTTAGAGACAAGCATAAAAGATTAGACTATGCTCCTGCCTTATGCACTGTTTCATGCAAGAAATACTCCCTTTGTCCCTTTGTTTCTTTGTGTAACATCACCCCCTATGAAATTCTCTATGGGGCCCCTCCTCCAGTAAGGGACCTAACCCCAACTCTAAGACCTAAGGATCCCTTCCACACACCCTTGCTTGACAGACTTAAATCTCTTGAAAGAACTCATCTATACCTGTGGAAACAGCTGGCCACTGCCTTCCAACCTGGGGATGAGGAGACTCCACATCAATATCAAGTAAGAGACTTCCTCTACATAAGAGGACATCAGGTGTCATCCCTGGAACCCCGCTGGAAAGGACCATACTAGGTGCTACTTATAACACCTACAGCGGTAAAAGTAGACGGAATCACTTCCTGGATCCATGCCTCTCATCTCAAGCCTGAAACCTGTCCAAACTCTGGCTGGAAACTGGAAGAGACTGGTAACCATTTCAAATTGTGTATTCGCCACATAGATAAGGCTATAGACTCTCCCCTTGGCCACCAGTAGACCTAACACTCATTAGGCCTTTCAGCAGCAATGGCTGATCACAAATCCTACTAGACAAAAAGTATGGTCTATCTTGCATACAGCCCCCTTAGGGACCTGGTGGCCATCTCTCCCCCCAGACATTTGTCAGCTGGCTATAGGTCTTTCCTATTAGGATATCGTTGATGAAGAGGATCCCACTAAAACTTCATTAAATCCTTTCCGTACCATAGATAATGGAAACAAACATTATGGTTGTAGGGACAGGCAAGCCAGATGCAGGTTGGCTAGCCTATATTAGTATGTTTGCCCTGCAGACTATCAAAGCCACAAACTGCCACGGCTGTGTGGGGGAAAAGCCGACTTCTTCTGTAAGTCATAGAAATTTGAGCATACAGGTGCTGCCTGGTGGAACATAAAATCCTCATCAAATTCAATACACAGCATTGACCATTTTACCACTTAGACATCCAAAACCGATGGTCCCCAAAGGAGTCTCTAGATCCTCTAATTCTGTGTGACCTTATTAACTTCTGCAAGTTCTCAAAAGTGTGAAAGGAAATTCCCCTATGTGGAGGCCTTTTCCCTCTTTCGCTCACATCATAAACTATGCTTCTCCAATAGTTCCTCACCCTCATCTTTCTGCTCCAGACTCTCTGCTGTCAGTCCCACCTCAGCAAGCTGATTTCTCTTCTCCAATTACTAGATCAAAAACCCAAATCTCCACTGGTTCTCAGAGCATTGCCCCCTTGCTGAGTTAGCAGGTACTGAGGTACCCATCCACCCACTCACTCCTCTCTTCTCCTGTCAGTGCCCACACCGGGTCCCACCAGGTCCTCTTACCAGCTAACCCAAGGCTCAAACCAGCTTAGGAGAGCCCTCAGACCCCTATCAAAGATGTAATGAAAATGACCTTTAAAGTTGCTTTGTTATCACTAAAAACAGGTTACTAAGAATTTAACGTGCCTCACAGGCTTTTCGGGATACTCACTCCCGTCTTCCCCTCTGCGCTACCGGTTCTACTGCTCAAGTTTTTGTTGCAATAAAAATCCCAAACCCCTTTCCCCTTATTCTTTTATATCTCTCCTGCCTCATTCTCAGATCCATGGAGCTGCTCTCACCCTCCAACTTCCAAGTCTTTCCCCTCTGTACTAGGCCCACAGAAAAATCTTAACTGAACTTCTCCAGAAGTCTTCACCATGGATGACTTTAGGACTTTCAGGAAAAGAGTCCCTATAAAAGAGTTCAGTGTAGATAAACTTCCTCTTTTTCTGTTGCCCTGTTCTACTTGGCTACTGGCTGCAAAAATCAGCACTCCTAAGCCTGACACCCCTTTAATAGTTTTTCACACAGTATGTGAACAAGGCCTCTGCTCTTGAGCTGGGGCTTCATAGAGATGGCTATATTTCCAAGATAAAAAATTACCAACTGGGCTCCATGGTAACAGCTGCAGGGGGATAAAAGAAAAGGAAGAAAAAGCTCTCCCCTTTTCATGTGTCCTTGAATAGTTAACTTGCCCACAATAGAGGAAAAAAACAGAAAAAATATCTTCTTTTTGTGAAGTTCTGCAGACTGTGAACTTCTTAGTCCCTTCCCTTTCATGTTGGGTACAAAATTCTGAAACTACCTAAACTTGGGTTTCAGGGAGTTAATTGATTACAACAGAAGCAATGCCGGCTGAATCTGGTTGCAACCAAATAGGACTGTTTCCCTGTCTTCGGTGCTATCTTAGGTGCCTTGCCTTGTCCGTCCCTACAACAGTATAATTCTATATACTTAAACATTGTTTATGTTTTAATGAAATGGTCAACAGATGTGATTAATTGTGTAATGGTGAAGATGTTTCCCAGATTGCTCTATAATGACCCAGGTTCATTTGAAGTTCAAACAGGGGGCCATACAACCCGGTTCCACTGGGAACATATATCTCTTACTTTAGCCATCATATTAAGAAGTGGAGTTGCTGCAGGGGTAGTCACAGGAACCACTGCCCTGGTCCATCGTACACAACAAATAACCCAAATAGAATCAGCAATAGACCAAAACTTAAAGATATTAGAAACCTCCATCACAGTTTGCAGGAATCTTTAACCTCTCTCTCTGAAGTTGTTTTACACAAAAGTCGAGGGTTGGACCTCCTCTTCATGAGAGAAGGGTGCCTTTGTGCTGCATTGATGTAAGAATGCTGTTTTTATGCCGACCATATTGGAGTTGTAAAAAAACCTATGAGTAAAATAAAAGGATGCCTTGAAGAGTGTCAACGAGAGAGAGAGAGGCCCCAAAAGGGTGGTTTGAGTCTTGGTTCACACAGTCCTCCTGGTTATCTACGCTTCTATCAATGCTGGCCTGTCCAATAATAATCTCCATATTATTGCTAACTATAAAACCCTGTTTGCTCAACCGTGTAATTTCTTTTCTCAAAGCTCAAATTGGACAAGTTAAACTTATGGTAATACACCACTAGCAGACATAGAATGTGACACCCCCCAATGATCACTTTTATGATTAAAATTAGCCAGAAGAAGAAGTGGGGAATGAAAGGTTAATAAAAAAGGTATTTGTAACTTCCTGTTTTTCTGTATGCTTAACAAAACACTGTTGAAATATTGAGAACTGTTTGCTAATCTTGTTCCCAGATTGTGCTGTCCCCAACTTCCAAATTGCAGAATGTATTCCCTCACCCGGTTACACGCAAACCGCCCACTCGCTCTGACCCATCAAGAAATTTCCGTCCCTACCCTCTCCAAGGAAAGTATATAAGCTCTGCTTAAGCTGTTCTCAGGGCTCTCTGCTCTATTATTGTGAGCTCTGAGCCCCAGCATGCTGGACCCCCAATAAACCCCTTGCTGTGGCATGAGACACTCTGAGACACATGAGTGTTTCTTCCACCATTTCTGGGAGCAATATTTTGAAGACATATAAATGGGTATTGGGGGTACAAAGAGGTATACACTCTGTCAATGAATATAGAGATAATGCATGAATAGACCATAAGTGAATAAATAATATAACTGGTTCCACATTAAATAACGGATTGAATTGATATCTGAAAATATATAAGAAATCTTATATTGATATACAATTATTCATTCCAACCAATTATACATCTAATATTAATATTAGGGCTACGGTTTATCATTAAGATATGTTTGTTTTGCTACAAATTGATTACGGAAATCGAAAATAATGTGTTTGGAAAGAGTCAGTCACAATGCTGGCAATATGTGAACAAGGCCATGTGGGAGTGTTTTCATTTTAATTGTGGTCATTTGTGTGGCGGTTGGAAGAAATGACTGGGTCCACCTGGGCTTGAACTCTGGTGTGATTCCCCTTAGAGACTGAGTTCTAGAACCGACCTCAGAGAAGTATTGCCATGAATTGTTTTGGGATTTCAGGAGGTCACGGATAAGAGTCGCCCTTGGAAACTGAGATCTAGGCCCAGGGTGGCTTTCCACAGAGCACTGGGAATCTCAGCCAGGATATCACTTGATTGTATTCTGAAAGACATGGCAAATAGTTGAGAGTCAAAAAACACATGGACCTCACATTGTAGGTCTCAATAGGACTGGCTTCATGTGACACTTTGGCCACTATTTGGGAACCTTGCCTGTGAGAGTTCTCCAGAGCTTTCATTGAAATGAGTTTCTTCACCATTTAACGGTTCCTGAATATATTGAAAACAACAGTGCTTGCAACATCATCCTAGAAAAATGGCCAGATAAATACCATGAAATTTTTGAAATTCCCATGACCTGGTGGCACTGGAGAACTTTTGGATGTGCTGTTGCTGATCTTGAGTATGCCAGACAGTGCGTTGATTGACTGGGTTTCATGAAAATGGTGTAGAACAGAGATGCCAGTAATTTGGAGCCTGCTGAGTAGTGGGCCTAGAACAGTGTTGGGAAGGTGTGTGATAAAACATGTGGTGGGGCAAGGTGGATCTGCCTTTGGCTTCCATATGGCTTGTTACTGACATGGTGCAGCCAGCAGACCCTTCTTTGTAAAGGCATCTTGTTATATGGAGAGGTTTCAGGGCATTGTTCAGAATCAGGTTGCTATGGTCAAGGGGGCAAGCTATGTGGGATAGAAGCATGGTTGGTGCATTGTCCTGCAGACCCTGACCCACCACTCGTGACAGAAATCCCTCCAGTACTGTGTCCCAGTTGAACTCCATGTATTTATTAAAGCAAATACCAAACTCCCAGTGCAGCAGCAAGAAACACCACGAAAATTGGACGATGTCCATATGGCTTCACAGTCCACACTCGGAGACACTTAGCCCCCAGTGTCCACAGGTTACCTACAAAGAGAGAATTCAGCACTGCTGCCTCATTTTCATTGGAAAATAAGAAACAATTTCCTCCATGTCACATAGATGCAAACCCAGCTTTGATGGTCTAAGTACAAAGAAAGCTAAAGCTTCTGACAACAACATATATTTCAAGGGCCCAACCTCAGAGGTAGTTTCTCAAGAAGTCTTTAGGCCAGCAGAACTTCATGTTTGTGTTTACCCTTTCTCTTTCTTTTCGAAAATCATCTACCACCTCCATCAAGTGAGAATAATGATCCTTTGGGTCAAATGAATTCTTCCAAGCCATGCACAGGCTAGCCCATAGGTGCTTGGGTTTTCTCTTGACTCCAATTCACATAGAGAATCTAAATGCCACAGTCAGAAGGCCTAAAATTGAAGAAGTGGAAAAGTATTAATGGCAGACCTATTTGATCACTCCTGGCTCACAGTAAGGGTGTCCAGGCAACCCTGACTTTAGGCAAATGAGGTTTAAGGGAGCTTATTTTGGACACTCTCTTGGGCTGCGCCCCTAATGGAAAACTCCAGCCAAAGGTTATGATGAGTGTCTATATGGAAGAAGATTAGGGCCGTGTGGATTGTTTTGGTGGACCCAGTCATTTCTTCCAACCACCACACAAATGACCACAATTAAAACCAAAACACTCAACACTCATTTGACCCAAAGGATCATTATTCTCACTTGATGGAGGTCAAAAACCTTACAGAGAAAGGCGAGAGACTTCATCAACAATGACTGTAATTTTTGCCATTTTGATTTTGTAAGCACACATGAGATTTTTCTTTACATCCATCAGGTGTTGGGAATCTACGCCACAGCCTCACACAGGGCCAAGAGGCTGATTCAGACACATCCCTTTCCAAAGCAGTTAAGTAAAGTGCCACAGGTGATGCCCATTTATTTCCATTTGAAAACTGGTTTCTTCAGGCTTCAAAAAGGGGTGGCCTGAGGCAAAGTCCTTCCTGACATTCAGGGCACAAGAACAATAGGTAAGCAAAAGGCACAAAGCAGAGTTTCTCCACTGAGACTTTAGTGGTCACACTGATATCTGAGTTTTCTGAGATGCTCGCCATTCCCTTCAGCTATCCAGTACATGGCCTTATCACAGAGCTTGGAGGTGGTAAATATCTGGGACAGAAAACCATGAGCCTATTCTGGAGTGTAGCCAGAATTCAGGAAGAAAACAGGAACTTAGGAAGTTTGTAGGCGTTGCTCTTTGATAAGGCAAGCCACAGTCCATTCATAAATTGCACAGGATTGATGCTGGTAAGCTTTCTACTAGACAGGACACATCCATTGATGCATTCTCTTTTCTAATGTCTACAACCACAGACACATTGGGAAACACAGACATAGAAACACTTGCCTTGTCAAACGACTAAATAGAAACAGTTCACTCCAAACCAAACAAAGCGCCTTTCCTACCTTTTCTCAGAACATGAGACAAAACCACAAATGCACAACTAAAACCACAAATGCATCTCCTTTCCCCAAGTAGGTCTGTGACTATTCGGAGTGTACTCCCACTGGCGAGCCTTACTATGTTCCTCTGAAATGGCCTGTCCTGTCTCAGATATGCTCTCCTTGGCCAACTCTGAAAATGTCAGGAGCCCGCGGTGAGCCACTACTTGCTTTCTCTGGAAAGGCCAGTCTTCAAAGCTTTCCTGGCATTTGGCCATCCTCACATCAGTAGATACCAAGAAAGACTGACTCTGTTTTTGGAATATCCAAACAAGTGAGCCCACTGGGACTGGGACTGGCTCTGGGTGCCTGGCTTCCTATATCGCAATTTCAGAGAGTTCCATCACCAAGGAAGGTCACTTTCTTCAGGAACTGAATGAGGTCACTGCCTTTGCAACCACTTTGTTTACAGTTGCTTCCAAGGGTCCCATGAGATGGATGCTGCCCCTATTTCCCATGACACTTTCAGAAGTTAGAGTGGTATGTCACCCATAGGCACCCATGAACAGCTCTCCACACAGGCCTGGATTGGTCCATCTTCTGTACATTAAGAACAGAGAGGCTGATTCAAACACAACCCCTCATCCAGACAAGGCTGTTTTCCATGGAAGATGACTTTTGCTCTCTCAGGTCCTTTATAGCTGCCTACATCTTCTCCAGGGATAATTTCTGCATGGACCTTTGAGGTTTTCAGCAGGTTGTATATCCCCTACATTCCTTATTGTAAGATCAACACTGTCCCTGCTCTTCTATTAAGTTAGAATGTGGGAACAGTATATGGTTTGGGTTAATAACATGTTCGATTGGGGTTAGGAATCATTTTGCTGGATGAATAATGGTATTGAAAACCTGTGATATTTATAAGAATATAGAGGTGAAATATATGTATGAAAACAGAAATCTAAGTAAGATTTGAAGCCCAAAAAGGGATTGGGCCCTTGATTGGGAGACTTAGCTTTGAATTATGTTCTGCACAGATGTCTCAGATGAATCAATACACAATGGCATCGGACCATGTACCTTGGATAATTGAATGTTGAAGAGATCTTCCATTCAAAAAAGGATAGTCAGTAAGATTTGGGAGATAGTCGGTAGACTCAGAGAGAAGAGAGAGTATAGGATTTGGACAAAAAGTTGTCTAGCAATTGGGTTTCAGGTAGAGAGTGAATGTAAATGTCAGCACAAATGCACAGTCAAAATGATTAACTGGGAACTTATGAAGGAAAGCAGATATCAATAGAGACATTAGGATGTCAGGCAAAGTTTAAAGTGAGTGATAGGATTAGACATTTTCAACAGGGTTGACTTTGAATATATAACCTTAGAAAGAAACAAATATGTAGTCAACAATTGGATTGACATTTGAGAGCATTAGGCAACATGGACATGGATGTTTTTAGAAATCCATGCTCACTTTAAATTTAGGCCTTGGTACAATCATAAGTGTGACCTTTACTTTATTTTCCAGAATATTACTGTGATAAAATGTATATGTAGATCAGGTGACATGAGTATTTCTTCCACCATTTCTGGGAGCAATATTTTGAAGACGCATAAATGAGTATTGGGAGTACAAAGAGGTGTACCATCTCTCTATGAATATAGAGATAATGCAAGAATAGACCATACTGAGAATAAATAATATAATTGGTCCACTTTAAATAACGGACTGAATTGATATCTGAAAATATACAGGAAATCTTATATTGATATACAATCATTCATTCCAACCAGTTATACTTCTAATGGTAATATTAGGGTTATATTTTATCATGAAGAGTGAATGAGTTTGGCTTCAAAAGTGATTATGAAAATAGAAAATAATGTGTTTAGAAAGAAGTCTCATGAAAAGTCTTGTCAAGAAACATGGAGGAATATATGTGTTCTGAAGAAGGAAGTTATTAAAAGTGAAACAAGTGCCTATAAATTTGCTAACTTGTGTATGAAATATATATCTTATAATGGGCATAAACTGAAGAAATAGTAATGTACCGGTGTTGACTAAAAATGAACATCAAAATACATATCATGTTCCATAATAATCTACTTGCATTGATGTGAAACTGGGTCAGTTACTGTAGAAATATTAGGATTCGTATGCACCATTCACTGAAGTTAGTTTTCAGTTCTAGGAAACAAATATGTATTTCAGGTGGATGAATATTTCTGAGAATAATCTTTTGAAAATTTGATTATAAATCCACATACATGAATACGAATGAATTTAGGGAGTGTACAATAAGACACATATATTTCATATTTTGAAAAATTCGAAGAGTGTATATATATATATATATATATATATATATATATATACATATGTATACAGACATATGTATACACACATATGTATACACACACACACACACACACACACATTGAAAAGTAGCAATATATATGCCAATCGAAATTCATCATGAAATGTATATCATCCACTGATCCAAAAATATTCATTATACTGAACATGATTTTATTTATAATGTTGTTCATCTAAGAAGTTCACCCATAGGTTAAATTTTCAGTTCCAACTGTGTTTAGGAGGAGTGATCTCTTCTCCCAATTTGTATCTGCCAAGTCAGCCACCTCACAAGAATGTACATGTGATAACAGGTACGATTCTATATGTGCATATGAAATTACATGTGCTGAATTGGCTACAGAGAAAGGCAGAGAGGAATTCACCTATTTGTTTCCTTTAAAAATACATGGATCTTCTATTTCTCTCTTTTGGGTTCTGTAGTTTTCATTGAATAAGTCTTTCACCTCTTTTGTTAGGTTGATTCCCAAGTATTTTATTTTATTTTTTTTTTTTTGAGGATATTGTGAATGGAGTGTTTTTACTCATTTCGGATTCAGAAGTTGTGTCACTGATACACAGAAATGCCTTTGATTTATGCGTGTTGATTTTATATCCTGCCACTTTTCTGAATTCATTGATTAGTTCTAGTAGGTTTTTGAAGACCCTTTTGGGTCTTCTAGGTATAGAATCATGTCATCCGCAAACAGTGATAATTTAAGTTCTTTTCCTATTTTTATGCCTTTAATTTCTTTCGTCTGTCTAATTGCTCTGGCCAGTGTTTTGAGAACTATTTTGAATAGAAGTGGTGATAGAGGGCATCCCTTTCTTGTTCCTTATTTTAGAGGGAATGCCTTCAATTTTTCTCCATTCAGAATGATGCTAGCCTGAGGCTTAGCATAGATAGCTTTCACAATGTCGAGGAAAGTTCCTGTTATCCCTAGTTTTTCTAATGTTTTGAATATAAAGGGATGCTGTACTTTGTCGAATGCTTTTTCTGCACCTATCGAGATGATCATATGGTTCCTATCTTTAAGTCTATTTATGTGGTGAATAACATTTATTGATTTCCGTATATTGAACCATCCTTGCATCCCAGGGATGAATCCTACTTGATTATGGTGCACAATTTTTTTGATGTGTCTTTGTATCTGATTCACCAGAATTTTATTGAGGATTTTTGCATCTAGGTTCTTCAGAGATATTGGTCTGTGGTTTTTTTTCTTTGAGGTGTAATTGTCTGGTTTTGGAATTAGGGTGATGTTGGCCTCATAGAATGAATTTGGCAAAGCTCCCTCTTTTTCCACTTCCTGAAATAACTTGAAAAGTATTGGTATTAATTCTTCTTTAAAGGTTTTGTAAAACTCTGCTGTATACCCATCCGGTCCTGGCCTTTTCTTGGTTGGTAGTCTTTTGATTGCTTCTTCAATCTCATCCATTGATATTGGCCTGTTCAAATTATGTGTATCCTCCTGACTCAGTCTGGGCAAATCATAGGATTTAAAAAATTTATCGATGTCATCACTCTATTCTATTTTATTGGAATATAGGTTTTCAAAATAATTTCTAATTGTCTTCTGTATTTCTGTAGCATCTGTTGTGATCTTGCCTTTTTCATCCCGTATGTTAGTAATTTGAGTTCTCTCTCTTCTTCTCTTCGTTAGCATGGATAAGGGTCTGTCGATCTTATTTATTTTTTCGAAGAACCAACTTTTAGTTTTGTCATTTTCTTCAATAGTTTCTTTTGTTTCAATTTTGTTGATTTCCGCTCTGATTTTAATTATTTCTTGCCTTCTACTACATTTGCTGTTGTTTTGTTCTTCCTTTTCTAGGGCTTTGAGATGAAGTGTGAAATCTTAGTAGATGGAAAAGTATACCCTGTTCATGGATAGCAGAACTAACATCATCAAAATGGCGATATTACCAAAAGTTCTCTATAGATTTTAATGCAATGCCAATCAAAATTCCACCAGCATTTCTTGTAGAAATAGAGAAAGCAATCATGAAATTCATATGGAAAAATAAAAGACCCAGAATAGCAAAAGCAATTCTAAGCAGGAAGTGTGAATGAGGCGGTATAGCGATACCAGATTTCAAACTATATTACAGAGCAATTGTAACAAAAACAGCATGGTACTGGTACCAAAACAGGCGGGTGGACCAATGGTACAGAATAGAGGACACAGAAACCAATCCACAAAGCTACAACTATCTTATATTTGATAAAGGATCTAACCAAAACAGGCGGGTGGACCAACGGTACAGAATAGAGGACACAGAAACCAATCCACAAAGCTACAACTATCTTATATTTGATAAAGGATCTAAAAGCATGCAATGGAGGAAGGATAGCATCTTCAACAAATGGTGTTGGGAAAACTGGAAATCCATATGCAACAAAATGAAACTGAATCCCCTCCTCTCGCCATGCACAAAAGTTAACTCAAAGTGGATCAAGGAATTAGATATCAAATCAGAGACTCTGCGTCTGATAGAAGAAAAAGTTGGCTCTGATCTACATATTGTGGGGTCATCCTCCAAATTCCTTAATAGGACACCCATAGCACAAGAGTTAATAACAAGAATCAACAAATGGGCTTACTTAAACTGAAAAGTTTTTTTCTCAACAAGAGAAACAATAAGAGAGGTAAATAGGAAGCCTACAACATGGGAACAAATTTTTACTCCTCACACTTCAGATAAAGCTCTAATATCCAGAGTATACAAAGAACTCAAAAAAATTAGAGAATAATATAAAAAAATAACCCAATCAACAAATGGGTCAAAGATCTGAACAGACACTTCTCAGAGGAAGACATACAATCAATCAACAAGTACATGAAAAAATGCTCACCATCTCTAGCTGTCAGAGAAATGCAAATCAAAACCACCCTAAGATACCATCTCACTCCAGTAAGATTGGCAGCCATTAGGAAGTCAAACAACAACAAGTGCTGGTGAGGATGTGAGGAAAAGGGTACTCTGGTACATTGTTGGTGGGACTGCAAACTGGTGCAGCCAACTTAGAAAGCAGTATGGAGATTCCTGGGAAGGCTGGGAATGGAACCACCATTTGACCCAGGCATTGCCCTTCTCAGTCTATGCCCTGAAGACCTTAAAAGAGCATACTACAGAGATAATAGCACATCGATGTTCATAGCAGCACAATTCACAATTGCTAGACTGTGGAACCAACCCAGATTCCCTTAAATCGATGAGTGGATAAAAAAAATGTGGCATTTATACACAATGGAGTACTACACAGCACTAAAAAATGACAAAATCATGGAATTTGCAGGGAAACGGATGGCATTAGAGCAGATTATGCTTAGTGAAGCTAGCCAATCCCTAAAAAACAAATTCCAAATGTCTTCTTTGATATAATGAGAGCAACTAAGAACAGAGCAGGGAGGAAGAGCAGGAAGAAATGATCAACATTATTCAGAGACATGAGGTGGGAGGGAAATGGAGAGAAAAGTGAAATTGCATGGAAATGGAGGGAGATCCTCAATGTTATACAAAATTATATATAAGAAGTTGTGAGGGCAAGGGGAAAATAAACAAGTAGGAAAATGAATTATAGAAGATGGGGTAGAGAGAGAAGATGGGAGGGGAGGGGAGGGGAAGGTGATAGTAGAGGATAGGAAAGGTAGCAGAATACAACAGATACTAATAGGGCATTATGTAAAAATGTGGATGTGTAACCGATGTGATTCTGCAATCTGTATTTCAGGTAAAAATGGGAGTTCATAATCCACTTGAATCTAATATATGTAATACAAGATGTCAAGAGCTTTGTAATATTTTGAACAACCAATAAAAAAAACACATGGAGAATTATTTCAACAAAAAATTGACTAGATTTTTAACTCCTACCCTGTATAATGCAAAAGGCAAGTCCAACTATACACTATGCCTTGTCTGAACTGCATGTATTTATATTCTGTTTGGGTTATTTTTCTCCATCATATTAGAATTATTAGTCAGAGTCTAGTACGGTATGGGTTAGTTTCAGGGATTCAGTATTTTGAATGGAAAATAGGAAAATAAATCCAATGTGTATGTGAATATGTGCTACACAAAAATCTTCCCACTCTCATCCAGAAAAATGCCTTGACTTTACCTTCGCCCCAAGTAAAACACAATTAGAATGGAAGAGTTAGAAAATCTGTGAATACATATCTGGAATGGAATATGCTCAAGAGTTCACAACCTTGAAGGTGGTAGAGGAGTTTCCAAAAGTTAGGAACAGATAAATACTCCACAAAAATGGAGCTCTGCTGGACTAAAGACTTCTTGAGAAACTGTCTCTGAGTTTGGGCACTTGAAATATTTGTTGTTGTCAGGAGCTTTAGCTTCCTTTGTAGAGAGACCATCAAAGCTGGGTATGTATCTAAGTGACCTGGAGGACATGGTTTCTTATTTTCTAATGAACATGAGGCAGCAGTGCTGAATTCTCTCTTTGTAGTTAAATTGTGGCCACTGGGGGCTAACTCTTTCGGTGTGGACTGTAAAGCCATTCGGTCATCCTCCACTTGTCGTGGTGTTTCTTGCTGCTGCAATGCGAGTTTGGTATTTGCTTCACAAAATACAAGGAGTTCAACTGGGACACAGTTCTAAAGGGAGTTCTGTCATGTGCGGTGTTTCAGGGTCTGCAGGATAATGCACCACCCAGGCTTCAATCCCACATAGCTTGCATCCTTGACCATAGCAATCTGATTCTGAACATTGCCCTGAAAACTCTCCATATAACAATATGCGTTTACATAGAAGGGTGTGCTGGCTGCACAATGTCAGTCACAAGCCATTTGGAAGCCAATGGCAGATCCACATGGCCCCACCACAGATATTTTCTCACACACCTGCACACCACATCTCAAGGCCCACTTCTCATCAGGCCCCAACTTACTGGCATCTCTGTTCTTACACCATTTTCATGGTAATGGGAATTTCAAAAATTTCATGGTATTTATCTAGCCATTATTCAAGAATGATGTTGGAGGCATTGTGGGTTTAAATTCATTCAGGAATCATTAAATGGTGAGGTAGCTCATTTCAATGAAAGCTCTGGAGAAATCTCAGAGGCAAGGCTTCCCAAATAGTGGCCAAAAGGTCACATGAAGCCAGGCCTATTGCTGTCTACAATGTGAGGTCCATGTGTGTTTTGACTCTCATCTGTGGCTGCCATGTCTTTCAGAATAAAACCATGTGATATCCTGGCTGAGATTCCCAGTGCTCTGTGGAAAGCAAACGTGGGCCTAGATCTTGGTTTTCAAGGGCGACTCTCATGCGTGGCCAACTAAAATCCCAACACATTTCATGATTATACTTCTCTAAGGTCAGTTCCAGAACTCAGTCTCTAAGGGGAATCACACCAGATTTCAGCCCAGGTGTACCCATTCATATCTTCCAACTACCATCCAAATGACAACAATTAAAACCAAAACACTCCCACATGGCCTTCACCTTCTTCCATATATACACTCTCATCCTAAGCTCTGTCTGAAGGTTTCCATGAGCGGTGAAGTCCAAGACAGTTTCCAAAATAAGCTCCCTTGCCCCTCATTGGCTAAAGTTATGGTGGCCTGGACACCCTTCCTGTGAACCAGGTGTGATCAAATAGGCCTGCCCTTAATACGCCTCTGCTTCTGCAGTTTGAGGCATACTGACTGTCAGGTATAGATTTTTTATGTGAATTGGAGTCATGAGAAAACCCAAGAACCTATGTGCTTGACTCTCCAGGGCTTTGAAGAACTCATATGACACAAAAAAACCCTAATCTCACTTGATGGAGGTCAGGAGCCTTACAGAGGAAGGCGAGAAACTTCATGCACAGGGACTGCTCTTTTGGCCATTCTGGTTATGGATTCACACACGGAATGATCCATCAGGTGATGAGAATCTAAGCCACAGCCTCACACAGGTCCAATAGGCTGATTCAGACACATCCCTTTCCAAAGCAATTAAGCAAAGAGCCACTGGTGATGCCCATTTATTTCCATTTGAAAACTGTGTGCTTCAGGCTTCACAAAGGTGTGGCCTGAGACAAAGAGCTTCCTGACATTCTGGGCAAATGAAAAATAGGTAAGCAAATGGGCCAAAGCAGGGTTTCTCCACTGAGACTTTACAAGTCACACTGATGTCTGAGTTTTCTGAAATGCTCCAATTCCCATATATTAAATTATGTAGAGACATTAATGAACAAGAGCACGTTGTGGCAGCTGCAGTAAAACAGGATTTAGAACAAGGGCAAGTCGTGGCAGCTGCAGTAAAACAGGCTTTAGATGCCAGGACAAGAACATGCTACAATTGTGAACAAACAGGACATTTTAAAAGGAATTGCCCCATAGGAAGAGGGTTTAACAAAACTAGGTATCAAAGGAGTAGAATACGGGGTATTTGCCCACAATGCCATAGAGGGAGACATTGGGATAATGAATGCCATTCTCAAACTACGATAGAGGGTAGTACATTATCAAAAAACGAACAAGGACCAGGTGTTTATCCACGATATCGTGGAGAAAGTCATCAGGTTACGTTGCCAGAAAATGGACAGGGGGACCCAATGCTCTGGGGCCCCAAACCACAAATATACGGAGCATTGGAGGAACGCAGCAACCCCATCAGGGTAGTGCCCAGGACACATTGTCCATCAGATCCCTCAACAGACAAACCAGAGGGAGTGCAGGGTTGGACATCTGCACCTCTGTAAGAGCAGTACTAACTTCAGAGATGGGAGTTCAAATCATTCTCTCAGGGGTAAAAGGACCTCTTCCCCAAGGAGCAGTAGGCTTATAATTGGGATGCAGCTCTTCTACTCTAAAAGGACTTATGATAAGTCCTGGGGTAATTGATCCTAATTATGAAGGTGAAATAAAAATTATAGCCAGTTCTCCAAAGGGTATATCAGTAATTTCATCAAGAGACAGAATAGCACAGTTACTAATAATACCAAGCCTACATGATAAATTTTCCAGTCATGCTGTAGAAAGAGGTTCCAAGGGATTAGGCTCCACAGTTGTAGATTGGGCTATGTTTTCTCTAAATTTAGATTCTCGCCCCATGCTAAAATTAAATATTCAAGGACATGAATTTAATGGGCTACTGGATACAAGTGCAGACATTAGCATCATCTCTCCTTAAGAATGGCCAAAACATTGGCCATTACAACCATCCACTCAAACACTTCAAGGCCTAGGATTGGCAACTAATCCCCATAGAAGAGCAATGGTATTATTTGGAAGGATCCTGAAGGATGTGAAGGAACTATACAACCATATGTATGGATCATCTTCCCGTAAATTTATGGGGATGAGATGTCCTAGATCAATTAGGTTTGAAATTAACAAATAACAACAATCAAAATGTACCCACAATTATGGTTAGACAAGGTTTTAGGAAAGGAAAAAGATTAGAAAAACAATATCAAGGTATAGCAGCCCCAATACCAGTAGATCAAGGAACAGACAGAAATGGGTTGGATTTTAAGAAAGGGCCACTAAGACAATAAAAATTACTTGGAAATCAGAAAGACCAGTATGGGTTCCTCAGTGGACCCTGACTAAAGAAAAGGTACAAGCAGCCAATGATCTGGTCAAACAACAATTACCAGAAGGACATATACAACCATCTATATCTCCCCATAATACTCTCATTTTTGTCATCAAAAAGAAATCTGGTAAATGGAGATTGTTGCAAGATTTAAGAGGCATTAATAATGAGATGGTTATTATGGGACATGCTCATTCGGGGATTCCTCAATTGTCTGCTTTGCCAAAACTTGGTGTGATTTATTTATAGATATTAAAGTTTTTTTTTTTTCATTTCCAATTCATCCTTAGGATAGTCCACGTTTTGCATTTACTAACATTTACTAACCCTGCACTGAATCATGAAGGTCCTGATCAGAGATACAAATTGAAAGTACTCTCTCAAGGGATGGCTAACAGCCCAACTATGTGTAAAATTTATGTTAACGAAGTAATCCAGCCACTTAGAAATCAAAATCCTGAACTACAAATATTTCACTATATGGATGATGTATTATTAGCACAGAAAGCTAAAAACACATTGCTAGAATGTTATGCCACACTTAAAAACTTATTAAAAATATATACTTGAGATAACAATAGATAAAGTAGAATTAAATTTTCCAATTAATTATTTAGGAGTTCAATTATCCTCAACCATGGTCTGTCCACCAAAAATTCAAGTATGAATAGATCAACTCAAATCACTTAATGATTTTCAAAAGTTATTAGGAGACATAAATTGGATAAGGCCTTATCTAGGTATATGCACAGTAGAGTTGAAACCTTTTTTGATATCCTAAAAGGTCCATCAGATCCAAATTCACCCCGCATGTTAACGCCTGAAGCAAGAAAGGCATTAAAAATTATTGAAACATATATGGAAAATATGCATTTGGATAGAATTGATATAAGTTTGCCTTTATTATTTATTGTACTACCAACAAAAAATATTCCTACAGGAGTATTTTGGCAAGAAGCTCCATTATTATGGATATATTTATCTTATTCTCCTAACACTACTCTTACTCGGTATACTGAGGCTGTAGGACAATTAATACTGAAAGGAATAAAAGCAGCAAAGGGAGTGTTCGGAATTTCTCCCAATAAAATTATTACTCCATATACTCTGAATCAAATTGATGAGTTAGTTAATAAGTTAAATACTTGGGCAATAATCATGTGCAAATCTAATGTTTCATTTGATAACCTCTTACCATCTAATCCTTTAGTGTCTTTTTGATCATCGCATCCTGTAATTTTTCCAAAAATGACAAGAAAAATACTTATCATGAATGCTCCAAATATATTCACTGATTGGTCAAATAATGGTACAGCAGCAATAGTTACACCTGATCAAACATTTACATTTCTAGTACCCAAACAAACATCTCAAAAGGTCAAGCTTAATGCAGTATTACAAGCTTTTGTGATGTTTAAGTATTCTGTATTTAATTTCTTTTCCGATAGTCAGAATATAGTTAATGCTATAGTATCCCTTGAAGATGCTGGTAGGATTTCCCCTTCCTCTACTGTTTTCTCTTTGCTTTCCACTATACAAAGTCTAATCTTGGACAGAAAAGATCTGTTCTTTATAGGAAATATCAGAACACATACACAATTGCCTGGAGCCCTTAGTTTGGACAATGATTTAGCAGATAAAACTACATATGACATACATATTTTCTCTAAAGTTGAAGAAGCTACAAATTTTCATAAAAATTTCCATGTCAATGCTTATAGTTTACAAAAGTGCTTTAAAATAACTAAGGAACAAGCTAGACAAATAATAAAACAATGTCAAAATTGTGTGACCTTTTTACCACAAGTTAATCTTTGAGTCAATCCTAGAGGATTGATACGTAACCATATTTGGCAGATGAACGTCACAAACTTGCCAGAATATGTAAAATTAAAATTTTTGCATGTTACAGTTGATACTTCTTCTGGATTTTTGATGGGCTCCCTTCTTGTCGTAGAAAAAATCTAAAGATGTTATAGCTCATTGCTTACAAAATGTTGCCACAGTGGGTGTTCCAAAACAGTTAAAAACAGATAATGCCCCTGGTTATACTTCTACCTCTTTTAAACAATTTTGCTCATCATTTGGCATCACTCATATAACAGGAATCCCATACAATCAGCAGGGACAAGGCATAGTTGAAAGAGCACATCAAACTATTAAAACATACTTACTAATGCAAAAAGAAGGAATTGGGAAGGGGTATATATTCCCCAAAAATAATCTTAAAATAACCAATTTTACTCTAAACTTTTTAAATTTGGATTCATCAGGGCTTAGTGCTGCAGAAAGGCATATATGTCCAAAAAATGTGCATTAGCCCAAGGTATTTGGAAGGATATTCTAACAGGACAATGGAAAGGTCCTGACCCAGTAACTGTCTGGAGTCAGGGGTCTGTTTGTGTGTTTCCAAAGGGAGAACAGGAGCCGAATTGGATTTCAGAGAGATTAACTAAAGAGATTTCTACAGACCAAAAAGAAGATGATTTGGCTCAAATCAATTACAGCTGATATCCAGATCTCCAGTTGGCTATTCTTACATCTGTGAGAGAACCAGGATGTTTTTTTCAATATCTATTTTATTATTGCCCTTTCCCATCTCATGAAGTTCTATTTTGTTTTTTGAGCTCATACAGACCTAGGTTAATGTTTTACTGATCAGTTCTATTTTTGGACTATAGAGTTTTTAGACATTGCAATGGAGATGTCACCTGTAAAAAGTTATAAAGCCTTTACTATTATGTTATGTGTTGTATGCATTATATTCTGTGTGCACACTTGTGTTTTGCATTATATGTTTGAATGTACATATCCATATATCATATATGATGAGGGCTTATGAAAAAAATGGATCCAAATTTTTTTTTTATTCACGTGATGTAAATATTTTAATTTAAATTGGGTAAACACCTGTTGAGGATTGTTTTAAAATGTGAACAAAAAGGGAGGTTAACAGATCTGTTTGTTTACTTTAACCTTTCCTTTTCATTATATTTAATAATTCTCTTCGAGACAATGTAAATTGTTAAGAAAATTGTTTTCTTTTAGTGCCTTCTGGAATGTTACATAATTTTTTCTTTAGGCATTATTGCCAGAATTCCTATCTTTATCCCAGTGCCTGTGAAGACAAAAATAAAACCAATCTATAGCTTCTGCAATAGCCATCACTGAACTGCTTTTAGAACTTGCCTGGACTATGTATCCCTTGTATGCATTGTGAACTCACCTGCATGCATTGTGAACTATCTGTTGGTGCAGCGACTTGTGGTAGTGTTGGGGTATTTCTCTGATGATGTCATCAGTGGTACAATTTTTTCAAAAAGAGCCATGAATTGGCTTGGTGTATCTTACTCCCTTCTGCTTGTTATGGTCGTTCAGCTAAAATTTGCGGGCCAACAGAGGTGAGGCAAAGAACCTCACTCCCCAGCTGGTACAAAAACCTCTCCACAGGTGTGGCTGTATACTGGACCTGTAGTCAGTGACGGGTAAGATCCAATTGCAATGGTACCAACCTAAGAGAGGAGGCTGACACCTTGAGGTCAGCTCATTCAATAATGGGTAAGGACCATATGTACTATTGGACAACCTAAGGCAGGCATGGTCCCTAAGCCACATGCTTGTTGTTTAAACAGAGAGGGGGAGATGTTGAGAGCCACAGCCCAAGGGGCCAAAGGAAACTTTCAGACTGCCAGCTGATGGTTGGCTCACAGCGGCCCCAGCAACATATAGCTGATTGGCTCCTCTGCAGTGATGCCCATTGGGCTGTTTCCCCACCCTTTCAAACTACGGAGCTGCTCATGGGGGACTTTTTTGGCTCTGCCCAAATTACCCAGTCAATCGACCTCAAGAGCAGGAGGAGTGGGGAGGTTGAGAGCTTGTGGGAAGCCAGTGGTGGCAATTGTGCTCTGAGGGTATTTCTTGAGGAGCTATTTTTTTGGCGTGTGTGGTTCTAAAAATAAAGTTAGTTTCTTTTGACAAGTGGCTCCTGAATTGTGCCCAGCCAGACTGTGGCAATCATAAATTGACGGAGAAAAATAACCGAAACAGAATAGAAATACAAGCAGTTCAGAGAAGGCATGGTGTATAGCTGGATTTACCTTTTGTATGATAAAGGGTAGGTGTTATAAATCTAGTCAATATTGAATTGAAATAGTTCTCCGTGTGTTTTAAAGTTAACAGATATGTGAATACCTGTCTCCCTTTATCTGTATCCTATTCAGCACATGTATTTTTGTATGCACAGATAGAATCCTACCTGGTATCACATGTACATTTTTGTGAGGTGGCTGACTTGGCAGATACAAATTGTGAAAAGAGATCACTACTCCAAAACGTTGTTGGAATTGAAAATTATAACTATGGGTGAGCTTCCTAGTTGAACAAGATAATACATAAATCAATGTTCAGTAAAATGAATATTTTTGGATCTGTGGATGATATATATTTCATGATGAATTTCGATTGGCATATATATTGCTACATTTTAATGTCTGTGCGTGTGCGTGTGTGTGTGTGTGTGTGTGTGTGTGTGTGTGTGTGTGTATATATAGATATAGATATAGATATAGATATAGATATATATATACTCTCCAGATTTTTCAGAATATAAAATATATGTGTCTTATAATACAATCCCTAAATGCATTCATATTCATGTATGTGGATTTATAATCAAAAGTTCACAAAATTATTTTCAGAAATATTTATCCACCTCAAATACATATTGTTTCCTAGTATTGAAATCTAAATTCAGTGAATGGTGCATAGAAGTCCTGGTTTTTCTACAGTAACTGACCCACTTTAACATCAATGCAAGTAGATTACTATGGTACATGATGCGTATTTTGACGTTCATTTTTATTCAACACTGTTACATGACTATTTCTTCAGTTTATGCACATAATAGGATATATATTTCATTCACAAGTTTGCAAATTTAAAGGCATTTGTTTCACTTTCTATCACTTCCTGCTTCAGTACACATGTATTCCTCCATGTTTTTTGACTGGTTTTTTCATGAGACTTCTTTTTATTTTAGGTTTCAATAATCACTTTTGAAGCAAAACTCACACACTCTTCATGACAAACCATAACCCTAATATTACCATTAGATGTATAAATGGTTGTAATGAATGTATGTATATAAATATAAGATTTCTGTATATTTTCAGATATCAATTCAATCCATTATTTAAAGTTGGAACCAGTTTTATTATTTATTGACAGTATGGTCTATTCATTCATTTTATCTATATTTGTAGACACAGGGTACACCTATTTGTACACCCAATACTAATTTATACACCTTCAAAATATTGCCCACAAAATTGGTGGAAAAAATACTCATGTCACCTGATCTAAATATACACTTTATCACAGTAATATTCTGGACACAAAATGCAAAGTTCACACTTATGATTGTACCAAAGCCTAAATGGAAAGTGAGCATGGATTACTAAAAACAACCAAGTCCAGATTGCCTAATGCTCTCAAATTTTAATCCTATTGGTGCTAAATATTTGTTTCTTCCTAAGATTGTATATTCAACCTCTACCCTGTTGAAAATGTCTAATCCTATCACTCAATTTATACTTTGCCTGATTTCTTAATGTCTCTATTCATATCTGCTTCCCTATATATTTTAGCCAGTTCATCATTGTGACTGACTCTTCACATGTGCTGACATTTACATTCATTCTCTACTGGAAACCCTATTGTTAAAGAACTTTTGGTCCAAATCCTATACTCACTCTTTTTCCTAAACCTACTGGCTATCTTTCTAATCCTACCGACTACCCTTTTTGAGTGAATGTTTTCTTCTACATTCAATCATCCAATTTACAAGGTCCTATGCCATTGTTTATCAATTTATCTGACACATCTGTGCAGAAGGTATTTCAAAGCTAAGTATCCCAATCAAGGGCCCAATGCTCTCCTGGGCTTCAAATCTTACCCAGACTTCTGTATTTATACTTATATTTCACCTATATATTCTTGTAAATATCATAGGTTCCCAAAACCATTATTCATCACGCACAATGTTACCTAACCCAAATTGAACCTGTTATTACCCTAACCGTACACTGTTCCCTCAATATAACTTTACAGAAAAGCAGGGACAGAGTTTGTCTTACAATACAGGGTTGTAGGGGATCTTCCACCTGCTGAGAACCTCAAAGGTCCATGCAGAAATGGTCCCTGGAGAAGTTGTAGGCAGCTATGAAGGACCTGAGGGAGGAAAAGTCAACTTCCATGGTAAACAACCTGGTCAGGATGAAGGGAGGTGTCTGAATCAGCCTCTTTCATCTTCATGTAGAGAAGATGGACCAAACCAGGCCTGTGTGGAGAGCTGTTCCCGGGTGCCTATGGTGATATACCATTCTAACTTGTGAAAATGTCACAGGAAGTAGGGACACCCTTCACCTTATGGGACCCTTGGAAGCAACTGTTAGGACAAAGTGGTTGCCAAGGAAGTGACTTCATTCACTTCCTGAAGGAAGTTACCTCACATAACTTCCTTGGTGATGGAACTCTCTAAATTTGGGATTCAGGAAGTCAGGCAACCACAGCCAATCCAAGTCCCACTTGTTTGGGTTAACCAAGGACAGACTCAGTATTTCTTGGTACCTAGTGATGTGAGGATGGCCAAATGCCAGGAAAGCTATGAAGAGGGGCCTTTCCTGAGAAAGCAGGTAGTGGCTCACCACTGGCTTCTGACAACTTCACAGATTTGGCCAAGGAGACCAGAACAGAGACAGCACAGTCCACTTCGGGGCAATATATTATGGCCCACCCATCAGAGGACACTCCAGATAGTCAGAGACCTACTTTGGGGAAGGAGGTGCCTTTTTGAGTGTGGGTGTGAGTTTGTAGTTTTCTTTCATGTTCTGAGAATAGGTAGCAAAGGCAATTTGGTTTGGAGAGGACTGATTCTAGTATGTTCTCTGACAAGGTGAGTGTTTCTATTACTGTGTATCCCACTCTGTCCGTGGTTGTAGTATTAGAAAAAGAACGCATCAATGGATGTGTTCTGTCTAGTAGAAAGTTCCCAGCATTCATACTGCCAATTTATGAATGGACTATGGCTAGTCTTATCAATGGGCAAAACCTACTATCTTCCTAAGTTCCTGTTTTCTTCCAGAATTCTGGCCACTCTCCAGAATAGGCTCATGGTTTTGTGTCCAAGATATGTACCACCTCCAAGCTCTGTCACATGGCCATGTACTGGATAGCTGAAGGGAATGGCAAGCATCTCAGAAAACTCAGATATCAAGGTGACCAGGAAAGTCTCAGTGGAGAAACCCTGCTTTGGGCCTTTTGCTTGCCTATTTTTCTGTTGCCCTGAAAGTAAGGAAAGTCTTTGGCTCAGGCCACCCCTTTGTGAAGCCTGAAGAAAACAGTATTCAAATGGAAATGGATGGGCATCACCTGTGGCTCTTTGCTTAATTGCTTTGGAAAGGGATGTGTCTGAATCAGCCTCTTGGCCCTGTGTGAAGCTTGGGCTTAGATTGTCAGCACCTGATGGATCTAAAGAACGATCCCATGTGTGCATCCATTACCAAAATTCAAAAAATCAGTCATTGTAGATGAAGTCTCTCACCTTCCTCTGTTAGGTTCTTGACCTCCATCAAGTGTGAATAGGGACTCTTCGGTCAAATGAGTTCTTCAAAGCCCTGCAGATGTGCTAGTGTTTTCTCATGACTACAAACCACATAAAGAATCTATACCTGACAGTCAGTAGGCCTCAAATAGTAGAAGCAGAGCAGTAATAATGGCAGGCCTATTTGATCTCTCCTGGTCCACAGGAAGAGTGTCCAGGCCACATTGACTTTAGGCAAATGAGAGGCAAGGGAGCTTATATTGGACACTGTCTTGAGCTGCGCCACTCATGAAAACCTCTAGCCAGAAGTTATTATCAGTGTCTATATGGAAGAAAATGAGGGCTACGTGGGAGTGTTTTGGTTATAATTGTGGTCATTTTTGTGGCAGTTGGAAGAGATGAGTGGGTCCACCAGGGCTTGTACGCTTGGGTAATTCCCCTTATAGACTAAGTTCTGGAACTGACCTCAGAGAAGTATTGCCATGAATTGTGTTGGGATTTTAGGAGGCCACGCATGAGATTCACCCTTGGAATCTGAAATCTAGTCCCAGGTTGATTTTCCACAGAGCACTGGGAATCTCAGGCAGGATATCACATGATTTTATTATGAAAAACTTGGCAGCCATAGTGGAGAGTCAAAACACAAATGGACCTCACATTGTAGAGTTCAATGGGGCTGGCTTCATGTGACCTTTTAGCCACTCTTTGGGAAGACTTGCCTGTGAGAGTTCTCCAGAGATTTCATTGAAATGAGCTTCCTCAGCATTTAATGGTTCCTGAATGAATTGAAACCCACAGTGCCTACAACTTCATCCTTGAAAAATGGCTAGATAAATACCATGAATTTTTTGAAATTCTCATGACAAGGTGGTACTGGAGAAACTTTGGATGTCCTGTTGATGATCATGAGTATATAATACAGTGCCTTTATTGACTGGGTTTCATGAAAATGTTGAATAAAAGTGATGCCAGTAAGTTGGAGCCTCCTGAGTAGTGGGCCTGGAGTAGTGGTGTGCAGGTGTGTGATAAAACATCTGTGGTGGGGTCATGTGGATCTTCTATTGGCTTCCAAATGGCTTGTGACTGACATAGTGTAGCCAGCAGACCCTTATATGTAAATGCATCGTGTTATATGGACATTTTTCAGGGCAATGTTCAGAATCAGGTTGCTATGGTCAAGGGGGCAAGCTATGTGAGATACAGGCCTGGTTGTGCATTCTCCTGCAGACCCTGACACACCACACGAGACAGAACCCCCTCTAGTACTGTGTCCCAGGTGAAATCCTTGTATTTCAAGAAGCAAATACCAAACTCCCAGTGCAGCAGCAAGGAACATCACGAAAATTGGAGGATGACCAAATGGTTTCACAGTCCACACAGGGAGACACTTAGCCCCCAGTGGCCACAGTTTACCTACAAAGAGAGAATTCAGCACTGCTGCCTTATGTTCATTGGAAAATAAGAAACAATGTCTTTCAGGTCACATAGATGCAGAACCAACTTTAATGGGCTCAGTACAAAGAAAGATAAAGCTCCTGACACCAGCATATATTTCAAGTGCCCAACCTCAGAGGCAGTTTCTCAAGAAGTATTTAGGCCAGCAAAGCTAAATTTTCGTGGAGGGTTTACCCTGTCCATTTCTTTTGTAAACTCCTCCACCACCTCCAAGTTTGTGAACAACTGAGCATATTCCATTCCATATATGTATTCACAGATTTCCGAACTCTTCACCTCTAATTGTGTCTTACTTGGGGCAAAGGTAATGTCAAGGCATTGTTCTGGATGAGAGTGGAAAGATTTTTCATAGCACATAATTACATACACATTGGATACCTTTTCCAATTTTCCATTCGAAATACTGAATGCCTGACACTAACCCATAGCCTACTAGACTCTGACTACTTATCCTAATATGATGAAGAATAATAATCCAAACAGAATAGAAATACAAGCAGTTCAGAGGAGCATGGTGTATAGTTGAATTTGCATTTTTCATTATGTACTGTAGGAGTTACAAATCTAGTCAATATTTTGTTTAAATATTTCTCCATGTGTTTTTAAAGTTAACAAATATGTGAATTCCTGTCTCCTTTTCTCTGTAGCCTATTTGCACATGTATTTTTATATGCACATATAGAATCCTACAAGGTACAACACGTACATTCTTGTGAGGTGGTTGACTTGGCAGATACACATTGTGAGAAGAGATCACTTCTCCTAAACGCTGTTGGAAGTGAAAATTCGACCTCTGGGTGAGCTTCCTAGTTTAACAACATTACACATAAATCCATGTTCAGTAAAATGAATATTTTTGGATCTGTGGATAATACATATTTCTTGGTGAATTTCGATTGGCATATATATTGCTACTTTTTAATGTCTGTGTGCGTGTGTGTGTGTGTATGTGTGTGTGTGTGTGTGTGTGTGTGTGTGTATGTGTATATATATATACAAACTCTCCACATTTTTCAAAATATGAAATACATGTGTCTTATTATACATTCCCTAAATTCATTCATATTCATATATGTGGATTTATAATCAACTTTTCACAAGATTATCCTCAGAAATATACATCCACCTGAAATACTTATTTGTTTCCTAGTACTGAAAACTATCTTCAGTGAATGGTGCATACAAATCCTAATATTAATACAGTAACTGACCCAGGTTAACATCAATGCAAATTGATTTTTATGGGACATGATGTGTATTTTGACGTTCATTTTTATTCAAAACTGGTACTTTACTATTTATTCAGTTTATGCACATGATAGGATATATATTTCATCCACAATTTCGCTAATTTAGAGGCATTTGTTTCACTTTCAATCACTTCCTGCTACAGAACACATGTATTTTTTTCATGTTTTTTTACTGGTCTTTTCATGAGACTTCTTTCCAAACACATTATTTTCGATTTTCATAATCACTTTTGAAGCAAAACTCACACACCTTTCATGATAAACCATAACCTTAATTTTACCATTAGATCTATAACTAGTTGGAATGAATGTACGTATATCAATATAAGATTTCTTATATATTTTAAGATATGAATCCAATGCATTATTTAAAGTGGAACTAGTTATATTATTTATTCACAGTATGGTCTGTTCATACATTAGCTCTATATTCATAGACACAGTGTACACCTCCTTGTACCCCCAATACTAACTTGTTACTATTCAAAATATTGCTCCCAGAAATGATGGAAGAATTACTCCTGTCACCTGATCGACATATACATTTTATCACAGTAATATTCTGGACACAAAATGCAAAGGTCACACTTATAATTGTACCAAAGCCTAAATTGAAAGTGAACATGGATTACTAAACACAGCCATGTCCAGGTTGCCTAATGCTCTCAAATAACAATCCAATTAGTGACTACATATTGGTTTCTTCCTAAGATCATATATTCAAATTCAACCCTGTTGAAAATGTCTAATCCTAACACCCACTTTATGCTTTGCCTGATTTCGTAATGTCTTTATTGATATCTGTTTTCCTACATATTTTTTCCGGTTCACCATTGTGACTGACTATTCACATGGGCTGACATTTACATTCACACCTATTCACACCTATTGAAACCCTATTGCTAAAGAATATTTTTTTTCCAAAACCTATACTCACTTTTCTTCCTAAACTTAACGACTGTCTTCCTAATCCTACCGACTATCCCTTTTTGACTGACTTTTCTCTTCTACATTCAATCATCAAAGTAAACATTAGGCGAGCTTCGAAAGAAGAGACCACCAAAAGACTATCTCATGCAACAGCAAATGGTTTATTGGGGGTCCAGCATGTGGGGGATCAGAGCTCACTTGAATAGAGCAGAGTGCCCTGAGAAGAGCTTAAGCAGAGCTTATATACTTTCCTTGGGGAGGGCAGGGAGCGAGGTTTATTGATGAATAAGGGCGAGTGGGCTGTTTGCGTTCAACCGGGTGAGGGAGTACACACTGCAGTTTGGCAGTTGGGGACAGGACATTCTGGGAACAAGATTAGCAAACAGTTCTCGAGATTTCAACAGTGTTTTGTTAAGCATACAGAAAAAAAAGTGACAAGTACGTATTTTATTAACCTTTCATTCCTCACTTCTTCTTCTGGCTGCTTTTAATCATAAAAGTGATCATTGGGGGGTGTCACATTCTATGTCTTCTAGTGGGGTATTACCATAAGTTTAACATGTCCAATTTGAGCTTTGAGAAAAGAAATTACATGGTTGAGCAAACAGGGTTTTATAGTTAGCAATATTATGGAGATTATTTTGGACAGGCCAGGGTTGTTAAAAAGTAGTCAAACAGGGGGACTATGTGAACCAAGACTCAAACCACCCTTTTTTGTCCTCTCACCCTCTGATTGACGCTCTTCAAGGTGTCTTTTTAACTTACTCATAATTTTTTTTACAACTCCATTATGCTCGGAATAAACACAACATTCTTCCCAGGAAGTGACTAGTACCTATTTTATTCATCTTTCACTACCGACTATCCCTTTTTGACTGGATGTTTTCTTCAACATTCAATCATCCAAGGTACAAGGTCCTATGCCATTGTATTTTGATTAATCTGACACATCTGTGCAGAACCTAATTCAAAGCTAAGTATCCCAATCAAGGGCCCAATGCTCTTCTGGGCTTCAAATCTTACCTAGATTTTTGTTTTCATACATATATTTCACCTATATATTCTCATTCATATCGCAGGTTTCCAATACCATTATTCAACCAGCAGAATGATTCCTAACCCAAATGAAGCATGTTATTAACCCTAACCATACAATGCTCACTCTATCTAACATTGCAGAACAGCAGGGACAGAATTGGTCTTACAATACAGGAATGTAGTGGATCTTCCACCTGCTGAAAACCTCAAAGGTCCATGCAGAAATGATCCCTGGAGAATATGTAGGCAGCTATGAAGGACCTAGGAGAGTAAAAGTCATCTTCCATGGCAAACTACCTGGTCAGGATGAAGGGTTGTGTCCCATTCAGCCTCTCTCTTCTTAATGTAGACAAGATGGACCAAGCAAGGCCTGTGTGGAGAGCTGTTCCCGGGTTCCTATGGTTGATATACCGATCTAACTTGTGAAAGTGTCAGAGGAAGTATGGAAGCAACTGTTAGGACAAAGTGGTTGCCAAGGCAGTGACCTCATTCAGTTCCTGAAGGAAGTGATCTCACCTCACTTCCTTGGTGATGGAACTCTCTTAACTTGGGATCCAGGAAGCCAGGCATCCAGAGCCAGTCCCAGTCCCAGTCACAGTGGGATCACTTGTTTGGATTTACCAAGGACAGAGTCAGTCTTTCTTGGTACCTACTGATGTGAGGATGGTCAAATGCCAGGAAAGCTCTGAAGAGGGGCCTTTCCTGAGAAAGCAGGTAGTGGCTCACTGCTGACTCCTGACAACTTCACAAAGTTGGCCAAGGAGACCAGACCTGAGAAAGGACAGGCCATTTTGGGGGAAAATAGTATGGCCCAGCAGTCAGAGGACACTCCGGATAGTCACAGAATTACTTGGGGAAAGTAGATGCCTTTGTGGGTGTCAGTGTGGGTTTTTGGTTTTGTCTCATGTTCTGAGAATAGGTAGGAGAGGCAGTTTGTTTGGTTTGCAGTGAACTGTTTCTACTAAGTCGTTTCACAAGGCATGTGATTCTATATCTGTATACCTCACTGTGTCCGTGGTTGTTGACGTTAGAAAAAAGAATGCATCAATGGATGTGTCCTGTCTACTAGAATGCTTCCCAGCATTTATCCTGATGAATTAATGAATGGACCAGGGCTTGCCTTATCAATGGCCAACACCTGCTATCTTCCTAAGTTCCTGTTTTCTTCCTGAATTCTGGCCACTCTCCAGAATAAGCTCATGGTTTTGTGTCCAAGATATGTTCCACCTCCGAGCTCTGTCACATGGCCATGTACTGGATAGCTGAAGGGAATGGTGAGCATCTCAGAAAACGTAGATATCAGTGTGACTACTAACCTCTCAGTGGAGGAACCCTGCTTTGGGCCTTTTGCTTATCAATTCTTCTTTTGCCCTGAAAGTCAGGAAGGTCATTGCCTCATGTCAACCCTTTGTGAAGCCTGAAGAAAACAGTTTTCAAATGGAAATAAATGGGCATCACCTGTGGCTCTTTGCTTAATTGCTTTGGAAAGGGATATGTGTGATTCAGGCTCTTGGCCCTGTGTGAGCCTGTGACTTAGATTGTCAGCACCTGATGGATGTAAAGAAAGATCCCATGTGTGCATCCAAAACCAAAATGGCCAAAAGAGCAGTCATTGTAGATGAAGTCTCTCGCCTTCCTCTGTATGGTTCCTGACCTCCATCAAGTGAGAATAGGGATCCTTTGGATCAAATGAGTTCTTCAAAGCCCTGCAGAGGCTAGCCAATTTAGGCTTGCGTTTTCTCATGACTCAAATACACATAAAGAATCTAAACCCCACAGTCAGTAGGCCTCAAATTGGAGAAGTGGAGCAGTATCAAATGCAGGCCTATTAGATCACTCCTGGTTCACAGGAAGGGTGTCAGGCCACTCGAACTTTATGCAAATGAGGGGCAAGGGAGCTTATTTTGGACACTGTCTTGGACTGTGCCCCTCATGGAAACCTCTAGCAAGAGTTATGATGAGTGTCTATATGGAAGAAAATGATGGCCATGTGGGAGTGTTTTGGTTTCAATTGTGTTCATTTGTGTTGCGGTTGGAAGAGATGACTGTGTCCACATTGGCTTGAACTCTGGTGTGATTCCCCTTAGACACTGAGTTCTGAAACTCACCTCAGAGAATTATTGAAATGAATTGTGTTGGGATTTTAGGAGGCCATACATGAGAGTCGCCCTTAGAAACTGAGATATAGGCCCAGGGTGACTTTCCACAGAGCACTGGCAATCTCAGCCAGGATAATACATGATTTTATTCTTAAAGACTTGGCAGCCGTAGTTGAGAATCAAAACAAACATGGACCTCACAGTGTAGAACTCAATGAGCCTGGCTTCATGTGACCTTTTGGCCACTCTTTGGAAAGCCTTGCCTGTGAATGTTCTCCAAAGCTTTCATTGAAATGAGCTTCCTCACCATTTAATGGTTCCAGAATGAATTGAAACCCACAGTGCCTCCAACTTCAACCTTGAAAAATGCCCAGATAAATACCATGAAATTTTTGAATTTCCCATGACCAGGTCGCACTGGGGAACCTTTGGATGTCCTACTTCTGATCATGAGTGTATCAAGCAGTGCCTTGATTGACAGGGATTCATAAAAATGGTGTACAACAGCGATACCAGTAAGTTGGAGCCTGTTGAGTGGTGGGCCTAGAGCAGAGGTGGGAAGGTGTATGATAAAACCTCTTTGTGGGGCAATGTGGATCTGCCATTGGCTTCCAAATGGCTTGTGACTGACATGGTGCAACCAGCAGAATGTTCTATGTAAAAGCATATTGTTATATGGAGAAGTTTCAGGGCAATGTTCAGAACCAGGTTGCTATTGACAAGAGGGCAAGCTATGAGGGATAGAAGCCTGGTTGGTGCATTCTCCTGAGAACCCTAAACCACCGCACATGACAAAACTCGCTCCAGCACTGTGTCCCATTTGAACTCCTTGTATATCATGAAGCAAATACCAAACTGCCAGTGCAGCAACAAAAAAACACCATGAAAATTGGAGGATGACCAAATGGCTTCACAGTACACATGGGGAGAAACTTAGCCCATATTGGCCACAATTTACCTACAAAGAGATAAATCAGCACTGCTGCCTCATGTTCATTGGAAAATAAGAAACCATGTCCTCCAGGTCACAGAGATGCAGACCCAGCTTTAATGGGCTCACTACAAAGAAAGCAAAAGCTCCTTACAAAACATATATTTCAAGTGCCCATACTCATTGGCAATTTCTCAAGAAGTCTTTAGGGCACCAGAGCTCCACGTTTGTGGAAAGTTTACCCTATCCCTTACTTTGGGTAACTCCTCTAACACCTCCAAGGTTGTGAACTCCTGAGCATATTCCATTCCAGATATGTATTCACAGATTTTCTAACTCTTCTCCTCTCATTATGTATTACTTGGGGCGGAGGTAATGACAATGCATTGTTCTGGATGAGAGGGGGAAGATTTTTGTGTAGCACATATTTGCATACACTTTGGATTAATTTTCCAATTTTCCATTCGAAATACTGAATCCCTGACACTAACCCATACCCTAATAGACTCTGACTGCTTATCCTAATATGATTGAGAAAAAGAACTCAAACAGAATAGAAATAAAAGCAGTTTAGAGGAGGGGTGGTGTATTGTTGGGCTTGCCTTTTGCAATATATAGGGTAGGAGTTATAAATCTAGTCAATTTTTAATTGAAGAAGTTCTCAGTGTGTTTTTAAAGTTAACAAATATGTGAATCCCTGTCTCCGTTTATCTGTAGCCTATTCAGCACATGTATTTGTATATGCACATATAGAATCCTACCTGGTATCACACATATATACTTGTGAGGTGGCCAGCTTGGCAGATACAAATTGTGAGAAAAGATCACTCCTCCTAATCGCTGTTGGAACTGAAAATTCAACCTATGGGGGAGCTTCCTAGTTGAACAACATTATACATAAATCCGTGTTCAGTAATATAAATATTTTTTGGATCTTGGGACGATATATATATCACAATGAATTTTGATTGTCATATATATTGCTACTTTTTAATGTCTCTGTGTGGGTTTTGTGTATATATATATATATATATATATATATATATATATATATATATATACTCTCCAGATTTTTCAAAACGTGAAATATATGTGTCTTATTATACACTCCCTAAATTCATTAATGTTCATATATTTGGATTTCTCATCAACTTTTCACAAGATTATTCTCAGAAATATTCATCCACCTGAAATACATATTTGTTTCCTAGTACTGAAAACTAAATTCAGTGAATGGTGCATACAAATACTAATATTTCTACTGTAACTTACCCAGTTCAACATCAATGCAAGTAGATTCCTATGTTCCATGATGTCTATTTTGACGTTCATTTTTATTCAACACTGGTACATTACTTTTTCTTCATTTTATGCACATCAAAGGATATATATTTCTTCCACAAGTTAGCAAATTTATAGGCATTTGTTTCACTTTCAATCACTTCCTGCTTCAGAACACATGTATTCCTCCAGGTTTCTTGACAGTTTTTTTCATGAGACTTCTTTCCAAACACATTATTTTCGATTTCCATAATCACTTTTGAAGCAAACTCAAACACCCATCATGATACACCGTAACCCTATTATTACCATTTGATGTATAACTTGTTGGAATGAATGATTGTATATGGACGTAAAATTTCTTATATATTTTCAGATATCAATTCAATCTATTATTAAAAGTGGAACCAGTTATATTATTTATTCACAGTATGGTCTATAAAGGCATCATCTCTATATTCATAGACACAGGGTACACCTAAATGTATCCCCAATACTAATTTATAAGTCTTTAAAATATTGTTTTCAGAAATGGTGGAAAAATACTATAGTCACCTGATATACATATACATTTCATCACAGTAATATTCCTGACACAAAATGCAAGGGTCACACTTATGATTGTACCAAAACCTAAATTGAATTTGAGCATGTATTACTAACAACATCCATGTCCTGGTTCCCTAATGCTATCAAATATCATTCCTATTGGTGACTACATATCTTTTTCTTTCGAAGATTATATATTGAACCATAACCCTGTTAAAAATGTCTTACCTACCACTCACTTTGTACTTTGCCTGTTTTTCTAATGTCTCCATTGATATCTGCTTTCAAACACCTTTTCTCCAGTTCATCATTGGGAATGTCCCTTCAAATGTGCTGACATTTACATTCACTCTCTCACCAAAACAGTATTGCTAAAGAACATTTGGTACAACTCCTAGACTCACTCAAATGTGTTCTTCAAAGCCCTGCAGAGGGCAGCCCAGAGGTGCTTGAGTTGTCTCATGACTCCAATTCACATAAAGATTCTAAACCCCACAGTCAGTAGGCCTCAAATTGGAGAAGCAGAGCAGTATTAATTGAAGGTCTATTTGATCACTCCTGGTTCACAGGAAGGGTGTCCAGGCCACCCACCCTGACTTTAGGCAAATGAGGGGCAAGGGAGCTTATTGTGGACACTGTCTTGCACTGCGCCCCTCATGGAAACCTCTAGCCAGAGGTTATGATGAGTGTCTATATGGAAGAAGATGAGGGCCATGTGGGAGTGTTTTGGTTTTAAATGTGGTCATTTGTGCGGTGGTTGGAAGCGACGACTGGGTCCACCTGGGCTTGAACTCTGGTGTGATTTCCCTTAGGAACGGAGTTTTGGAAATGACCTAAGAGATGTATTGCCATGAATTGTGTTGGGATTTTAGGAGGAGAAGCATGAGATTCGACCACGCATGACAGTAGGCCTCAAATTGGAGATGCAGAAAAATTTGTCCAAATCCTTTACTCACTCTTCTTTTTAATCCTACCGTCTAACTACCTAATTCTAGATAAATACCACGATATATTTGAAATTCCAATGACCAGGTGGCACTGGAGAATCTTTGGATGTCCTGTTGCTGACCATGAGTGTACCAGACAGTGCCTTGATTGACTGGGTTTCATGAAAATGGTTTAGAACAGAGATGCCAGTAAGTTGGAGTCTGCTGAGTAGTTGGCCTAGAGCAGTGGTGTGCAGGTGTGTGATAAAAAGTCTGTTGTGGGGTCATGTGGATCTTCCATTGACTTCAAAATGGCTTGTGGCTGACATAGTGTAGCCAACAGACCCTTATATGTAAAGGCATCTTGTTATATGGAGAGGTTTAAGGGCAATTTTAAGAATCAGGTTGCTATGGTCAAGGGCACAAGCTACGTGGGATAGAAGACTTGTTGGTGCATTTTCCTGCAGACCCTGAACCACCACACCTGATAGAACTCCCTCTAGCACTTTGTCCCAGTTGAACTCGTTGTATTTTGTGAAGTAAATACCATACTCCCAGAGAAGCAGCAAGAAACACCACAGAAAGTGGAACATGACCAAATGGCTTCACAGTCCACACAGGGAGACACTTAGCCCCCAGTGGCCACAGTTTACCTACAAAGAGAGAATTCAGCAACTGCTCCCTCATGTTCATTAAAAAATAAGAAACCATGTACTCCAGGTCACATAGATGCAGACCTAGCTTTGATGGTCTCACTACAAATGAAAATAAAGCTCCTGAGAAGAACAAATATTTCAAGGGCCAAATCTCAGAGGCAGTTTCTCAAGAAGTCTTTAGGCAAGCAGAGCTCCATGTTTGTGGAGTGTTTACCCTGATCCTTACTTTGGAAACTCCTCTACCACCTCTAAGGTTGTGAACTCGTGTGCATCTTCCATTTCAGATATGTATTCACAGATTTTCTAACTCTTCTCCTCTAACTGTGTCTTATTGGGGCAAAGTAATGTCAAGGCATTGTTCTGGATGAGAGTGGGAATATTTTTCTGTGGCACATATTTGCATACACATTGGATCCATTTTCCTATTTTCCAATCAAAATACTGAAACCATGACACTAACCTGTACCCTACTAGACTCTCACTACTGATCCTAATATGATGGAGAAAAAAAACCCAAACAGAATAGAAATACAAGCATTTCAGTGGACGCATGGTGTATATTTGCACTTGCCTTTGGCATGATAAAGGGTAGGTGTTATAAATCTAGTAAATTTTTGGTTAAAATAATTCTCCATGTGTTTTTAAAATTAACAAATATGTGAATTACTGTCTCCCTTTCTCTATAGACTACTCAGCACATGTATATTTATATGCACATATAGAATCCTACCTGGTATCACAGGTTAATTTTTGTGTGTTGTCTGACTTGGCAGATACAAATTGTAAGAAGAGATCACTCCTCCTAAACGCTGATGAAACTGAAAATTCAACCTATGAGTGAGCTTCCTAGTTGAAAACATTATACATAAATCCATGTTCAGTAAAATAAATATTTTTGCATATGTGAATGATATATATTTCATGATGAATATCGATTAGCATATGTATTGCTACTTTTTAATGTCTGTGTGTGTGATATATATATATATATATATATATATATATATATATATATATATATATATATATACATTCTCCAGATTTTTCAAAATCTGAAATATATGTGTCTTGTATACACTCCGTAAATTCATCCATGTTCATGTATTTAGATTTAAAATCAATTTTTCTCAAGATTATTCTCAGAAATATTCATACACCTGAAATATATATTTGTTTCCAAGTACTGAAAACTAACTCCAGTGAAAGGTACATACGAATCCTAATGTTTCTAGAGTAACTGACCCAGTTTAACATCAATGCAAGTAGACTCCTATGGGACATGATGTGTATTTTGACGTTCATTTATTTCAACACTGGTACATTACTATTTCTTCAGTTTATGCACATCATAGAATATATATATCAACCACAAATTCACAAATTTGTAGGCATTTGTTTCACTGTCAATCACTTCCTGCTTCAGAACACATGTATTCTTCCATTTTTCTTGACTGGTCTTTTCATGAGACTTCTTTCCAAAACTATTATTTTTTAGTTCCATTATCAGTTTAAAGCAAAACTCACACACCCTTCAGGATAAACCATAACACTAGTATTACCATTAGATGTATGACTGGTTGGAATGAATGTATGTATATCAATATAAGATTTCCTGAATATTTTCAGATATCAATTCAATCCATTACTTAAAGTTGGAACAAGTTAGATTATTTATTCACAGTATGGCCTATTCATGCATTATCTCTATATTCATATACACAGGGTACATCTCTTTTTGCCCACAATACTAATTTATACATCTTCAAAATATTGCTCCAAGAAATGGTGGAAGAAATACTCATGTAACCTGATATACATATACATTTTATCACAGTAATATTCTGGTCAGAAATGCAAATATCACACTTATGATTGTATCAAAGCCTAAATGGAAAATGAACATGGCTTACTAAAAACACCCATGTGCAGGTTGCCTAATGCTCCCACTTGTCAATCTTGTTGGGGACTACATATTTGTTTCTTTCTAAGATTATATATTCAAACTCAATCCTATTGAAAATGTCTTATCCTATCACTCACTTTACACTTTGCATAATTTCCTAATGTCTCTATTGATAGCAGCTTTCCTACATATTTTCCCCTGTTCATTATTGTGACTGACTCTTCACACGTGCTGACATTTACATTCGCTGTCTACCCGAAACCCTATTGCTAAGAAATTTTGGTCCAAATTCTATACTCACTCTTCTTTCTAAACTTACCAACTGTCTTCCTAATACTACCGACTATCCCTTTTTGCCTGGACGTTCTCTTCAACATTCAATCATCCAAGGTACAAGGTCCTATAACATTGTATATCGATTTATCTGAGACATCTATGCAGAACATAATTCAAAGCTAAGTATCCCAAATGAAGGGTCTAATGCCCTTCTGGGCTTCAAATCTAACTAGATTTCTGTTTTCATACTTATATTTCACCTATATATTCTTGTAAACATTGTAGGTTCCCAATGCCATTATTAATCCAGCAGAATGACTCCTCACCCAAATTGAACCTGTCATTAACCCTAACCATACACTGATCCCTCAATCTACCTTTACAGAAGAGCAGGGACAGAGTTGGTCTTACAATACAGGAATGTAGGGGATCTTCCACCTGCTGAGAACCTCAATGGTCCAAGCAGAAATGATCCCTGGAGAAGTTGTAGGCAGCTTTGTAGGATCTGAGAGAGCAAAAGTCATCTTCCATGGCAAACAACCTGGTCAGGATGAAGGAATGTGTCTGAATGAGCCTCTCTCTTTTTAATGTAGAGAATATGGACCAAACCAGGACTCTGTGGAGAGCTGTTCCTGGTTTCCTATGGTTGATATTCCATTCTAACTTGTAAAAGTGTCACAGAAAGTAGGGGCAGCCTCTATCTCATGGGACCCTTGGAAGCAACTGTTAGGGCAAAGTGGTTGCCGAGGCAGTGACTTTATTCAATTCTTGAAGGAAGTGACCTACCTCACTTTCTTGGTGATGGAACTCTCTGAATTTGGGATCCAGGAAGCCAGGCACAAAGAGCCAGTCTCAGTCTCAGTCCCAGTGGGCTCACATGTTTTGATTTACCAATGACAGAGTCAGTCTCTCTTGGTACCTAATGATGTGAGGATGGCCAAATGCCAAGAGAGCTCAGAAGAGGGGACTTTCCTGAGAAAGCACGTAGTGACTCACCGCTGGCTCCTGACAAGTTCACAGATTTGACCAAAGAGACCAGATCTGAGACAGGACAGGCCATTTCATGGGTACAAAGAATGGCCAACCAGTCAGAGGACACTCAGGATTGTCACAGACCTCCTTGGGGGAAGGAGGTGCCTTTGTGGATGTGAGTGTGAGTTTGTGGTTTTGTCTCATGTTCTGAGAATAGGTAGGGAAGGCAGTTTGTTTTGTATTCAGTAGAGAGTTTCTAGTAAGTTGTTTGACAGGGCGAGTGTTTCCATGTTTGTGTATTACACTGTGTCCGTGGTTGTTGATATTAGCAAAGAGAATGCATCAATGGATGTGTCCTGTCTAGTGGAAAGCTTCTCAGGTTTAATCTTTTCCAATTTATGAATGGACTGCGGCTTGACTTGTGGATGGGGAACACCTACAATCTTCCTAAGTTCCTGATTTCTTCCTGAATTCTGGCCACTCTCCAGAATAGGCTCATGGTTTTGTGTCCAAGATATGTACCACCTGCAAGCTCTGTGACATGTCCATGTACTGGAGAGCTGAAGAGAATGGGGAGCATCTCAGAAAACTCAGATATCAGTGTGACCAGGAAAGTCTCAGTGGTGAAACCCTGATTTGGGCCTTTTGCTTCCCTATTGTTCTGTAGCACTGAATGTCAGGAAGGTCTTTGCCTCAGGCCACCCCTTTGTGAAGCCTGAAGAAAACAGTTTTCAAATGAAAATGAATGGGCATCACCTGTGGCTCTTTGCTTAATGCTTTGGAAAGGGATGTGTCTGAATTAGCCTCTTGGCCTTGTGTGTGGCTGTTACTTAGATTCTCAGCACCTGATGGATCTAAAGAAAAATTCCATGTGTGCATCCAAAACCAAAATGGCAAAAAGATCAGTCATTTTGGATGAAGAGTCTTGCCTTCCTCTTGCCTTGATAGAGGTCAGTTTTCTGACCTCTGTCAAGTGAGAATAGGGATTCTTAAGAGTCAAATAAGTTCTTCAAAGCCCTGCAAATGTGCTTGGGTTTTCTCATGAATCCAAATCACATAAAAAATCTATACCTGACACTCAATAGTTCTCAAATTGGAGAAACATAGCAGTATAAAAAGCAGGCTTATTTTATAACTCCTGGTTCACAGGAAGGGTGTTTAGGCCACCCTGATTTTAGGCAAATGAGGGGCTAAGGAGCTTATTGTGGATACTTTTTTTGGCTGCGCCCCTTATGGAAACCTCCCGTCAGAGGTTATGATAAGTGTCTATATGGAAGAAGATGAGGGCCATGTGGGAGTGTTTTGGTTTTAATTGTAGTCATTTGTGTGGCAGTTTGAAGAGATGACTGGGTCCACCAAAGCTTGAACTCTGGTGTGATTTTCCTTAGACAGTGAGTTCTGGAACTGACCTCAGAGAAGTATTGCCATGAATTGTGTTGGGATTTTAGGAGGACACGCATGAGTGTCGCCTTTGGAAACTGAGATATAGGCCCAGGGTGGCTATCCACAGAGCACTGGGAAAATCAGCCAGAATATCACAAGATATTATTCTGAAAGACTTGGCAGCCATTGTTGAGATCAAAACACTCATGGACCTCAATTGTAGACCTCAATGGGCCAGGTTTCATGTGACCTTTTGGACACTCTTTGGGAAGCCTTGCCTATGAGAGTTCTCCAGAGTTTTCATTGAAATGAGCTTCCTCACCATTTAGTGGTTCCTGAATGAATAGAAACCCACAGTGCATCCAACTTCATTATTGAAAAATGGCTAGATAAATACCATTAAATTTTTGAAATTCACATGACCAGGTGGCTTGTAGAACCTTTGGATGTCCTTTTGCTGATCATGAGTGTACCAGACAGTGCCTTGATTCATTGGGTTTCATGAAAATGGTGTAGAACAGAGATGCCAGTAAGATGGAGCCCGCTGAGTAGAGGGCCTAGAGCAGTGGTGGGCAGGTGTGTGATAAAAAATCTGTGGTGGGGCCATGTGGATCTGCCATTGGATTCCAAATGTCTTGAGATGGACATGGTGCAGGCAGGAGACCATTATAAGTAAAGGCATCTTGTTATATGGAGAGGTTTCATGGTAATATACAGAATCATGTTGCTATGGTCAAGGGGGCAAGCTATGCGGTACATAGGCCGGTTTGGTGTATGCTCATGCATACCCTGACACACCGCAAGTGACAGAACTCCCTCCAGCACTGTGTCCCAGTTAAACTCGTTGTATTTTGTGAAGCAAATATCAAACTCTCAGTGCAGGAGCAAGAAACACCAGGAAAAGTGGAGGATGACCAAATGGTTTCACAGTCTACACAGGGAGACACTAGGCCTCCAGTGGCCACAGTTTACCTACAAAGAGAGAATTCAGCACTGCTGCCTCATGTTCATTGGAAAATCAGAAACCATGTCCTCCAGGTCGCATTAGATGCAGACCCAGCTTTGATGGTCTCACTACAAAGAAAGCTAAAGCTCCTGACAACAACATATATTTCCACTGCCCAAACCCAAAGGCAGTTTCTCAAGAATTCTTTAGGCTCACAGAGCTCCATGTTTGTGGAGTGTGTACCCTGTCCCTTACTTTTGGAAACTCCTGTACCACCTCCAGGGTTGTTAAGTCCTGAGCATATTCCATTCCAGATATGTATTCACAGATTTTCTAACTCTTTTCCTCTAATGGGTCTTACTAGGGGCGACGGTAAAGTCAAGGCATTGTTTAGATGAGAGTGGAAATATTTTTGTGTAGCACATATTTACAAACACATTGAATTTATTTTTCAATTTTCCAATTAAATTACTGAATCCCTGACACTAAAACCTACCCTATTAGACTGTGACTACTAATACGAATAAGATGGAGAAAAATTACCCAAACAGTATAGAAATACAAGCAGTTCAGAGGAGGCATGTGGTATAGTTGGACGAGCCTTTTGCATTATATAGGGTAGGAGTTATAAATCAAGTCAATTTTTTGATGAAATAGTTCTCCATGTGAATTTAAAGTTAACAAATATGTGAATTCCTGTCTCCCTTTCTATGTAGCCAATTCAGCACATGTATTTTCATATGCACATTTAGAATCCTACCTGGTCCCACACGTACATTCTTGTGAGGTGGCTGAATTTTCAGACACAAATTGTGAGAAGAGATCACTCGTTCTAAATGCTGTTGGAAATGAAAATTCAACCTATGTGTGAGCTTCCTGTTTAAACACAATTATGTATAACTTGTTGTAATGAATGTATGAATGTATGTATGAATCCATATAAGATTTCCTATATTTTTTTGATATCAATTCAATTCACTATTTAAAGTTGGAACTAGTTATATTATTAATTCACTGTATGGTCTATTCATACAATATCTCTATATTTATAGACACAGGGTACACCTATTTGTACCCCCAATACTAATTTATACATCTTCACAATATTGCTCCCAGAAATGGTGGAAGAAATACTCATGTCACATGATATACATATACATTTTATCACAGTAATATTCTGGACACAAAAAGCAAATGTCACACTTATGATTGTACCAATGTAAAGGTCATTTGAGTGTCGGAGGAAGAGACCACCAAGAGATTGTCTCATCCAACAGCAAAGAGTTTATTGGGGGTCCAGCATGCTGGGGCTCAGAGCTCAGTTGTATAGAGAAGAGAGCCCTGAGAACAGCTTAAGCAGAGCTTATATACTTTCCTTGGAGAGGTCAGGGAGGGAAGTTTATTGATGGGTCAGGGCGAGTGGCCGGTTTACGTGCAACCGGGTGAGGGAGTACATTCTGCAGTTTTGCAGTTGGGGACTGCACATTCTGGGAATAAGATTAGCAAAGAGTTCTCAAGATTTCAACAGTGTTTTGTTAAGCATACAGAAAAACAGAAAGTGACAAATACCTATTTTATTAACCTTTCATTCCCCACTTTTTCTGGTTACTTTTAATCATAAAAGTGATCATTGGACGTTGTCATATTTTATGTCTGCTAGTGGGGTATATTGTTGTCTGATTACCAAAAGTTTAACTTGTCCAAATTGAGCTTGGAGAAATGAAACTACTAAATGGTGGAGCAAGCAAGGTCCTACAGTTAGCAATTAATGAGGATTATTAATGGACCATCCAGGGCTGATAAAAGCGTAGTTAACCAGGAGGACTATGTTAACGAAGACTCAAACCACCCTTTTGGGGCCTCTCTCTTTCATTGACGCTGTTCAAGGTGTCTTCTTAATTTACTCATAGATTCTTTTACAACCAGTATGGTCGGCATAAAAACAACATTGTTCCCTCAATGTAGCATAAAGGCCCCCTTTTCTCATGAAAAGGAGTTCCAACCCTCGCCTGTTCTGTAAAACAACTTTAGAGAGAGAGGTTAAAGATTTCTGTAAACCTGTGATGGAGGTTTTTAATATCTTTAAGACTTTGAATACTGCTGCTTCTAATTGGGTCATTTGTTGTGTCCCATGGACTAGGGCAGTGGTTCCTGTGCCCACCCCTGCAGCAATTCCTATTCCTAAAAGGATGGCTAAAATGAGGGAAACAGGTTCCTGGCAGAACCGGGTTGTATGCCCCCCTATTTGAACTTTAAATGATCCTGTGTCATGGTAGAGCATTCTGGGAAACATGTGCACCATTACATAATTGATCACATCTGTTGACTATTTTATGAAAACATAAACAATGTTTAAGTATATAGAATTATACTGTTTTAGGTATGGAAAAGGCAAGGTACCTAAGATAGAATGGAAGACAGGGAAACAGTTATATTTAGTTGCAACCTGATTTAGAAGGCATTGCTTCTGTTGTAATCAATTAATCCCCTGAACCTCAAGTTTAGTTAGTTTCATAATTTTGTACCCAACATGTAAGGGAAGGGGTTCAGAGGTTCACAGTCTGCAGAAGTTCACAAAAAGCAGTTTTTGTTTCTGTTTTTTTCCCTCTGTTCAGGGCAAGTAACATTTTTAAGGACACCTAGGAGGGGAGAGCTTTTTTCTTCTCTTTTTTTTTCTCCCTGCCAGCTGCTACCATGGAGCCCAGTTGGTAACTTCTTTATCTTAGAAATGTAGCCATCTCTGTGAAGCCCCAGCTCAAGGACAGGGGCCTTGTTCACATATTTTGTGAAAAACTAGTAAGGGGGTTTCTAGTTTAAGAGTGTTGATTTTTCAAGCCAGTGCCCAAGTAGAACAGGCAACATGAAAACAGAAAGTTTATCTACATTGAACTCTTTTATAGGGTCTCTTTTGCTGAAAGTCCTAAAGTTAGCCATGGTGAAGACTTCTGAAGAAGGTCAGTTCAGACTTTTCTGTGGGCCTGGTACAGAGGGGGAAGACGGGGAAGGCGGGGGGTTAGACCCGGTTCATGGATCTGAGTATGAGGAAGGAGAGATATAAAAGAATAATAGGAAAGGGGTGTGTGATTTTCCTAGCAACAAAACTTGAGCAGTAGAACAGATAGTGCCGAGGGGAAGACTGAAGTGAGTATCCCAAAAAGCCTGTGAGGGGTTTTAAATTCTTAGTAAACTGTCTTCAGTGATGACAAAGCAACTTTAAAGGCCATTTTCATTACATCTTGGATAGGGATCTGAGGGTTCTCCTCAGCTGGTTTGAGCTTTGGGTTAGCTGGTAAGAGGACCTGGTGGGACCTGGTGCAGGCACTGACAGGAGAAGAGAGAAGGGAGTGGGTGGAGGGGTGCCTCAGTACCTGCTACCTCAGCAAAGTGGCAATGGTCTGAGAACTAGCGGATGTTTGGGTTTTTGATCTAGTAATTGGAGGGGAGAAATCAGGTTGCTGAGGTGGGAGTGAGAGCAGAAAGTCTGGAGCAAAAGGCTGAGGGTAAAGATCTATTGCAGAAGAATAGTTCAGGATGTGAGCAAAGGAGGGAAAAGGCTTCCACATAGGGGAATCTCCTTTCACCCTTTTGAGCACTTGCAGAAGTTAAAAGGGTCACACAGAATTTGAGGATCTAGAGACCCCTCTGTGGGCCATCAGTTTTCTTTCTCTAATTGGTAATATGGTCAATGCTGTGTACTGAATTTGATGAGCAGTTGTTTTCCACCAGACACCCTCTGTATTCTCACATCCCCATGACTTACAGAAGAAGTCAGCTTTTCCCCCACACAGCCATGGCTGTATGTGGCTTTGATAGTCTGCCTGGCCAACATAGTAATCTAGGCTAGCCAACCTGCATCTGGCTAGCGTGTCCCTACATCCATAATATTTGTTTCCATTATCTATGGTACAGAATGTATTTAATAGAAATTTAGTGGGATCCTCTTCATCAGGAATATCCCAATAGGAAAGACCTATAGCCAGCTGACAAATGTCTGGATGGAGAGATGGCCACCAGATTCCTAAGTGGGCTGTATGCAAGATAGACCATACTTCTTGTCTAGTATAATTTGTGATCAGCAATCGCTTCTGAACGGGCTGACTAGGGTTAGGACTATTGGTGGCCAAGGGGAGAGTCTATAGCCATATCCATATGGCGGATACACAATTTGAAAGTGTTACCAATCTTTTCCTGTTTCCAGCCAGAGTCTGCACAGGGCACAGGCTTGAGACTTGAGGCATGGATAAAGGAAGTGATTCCGTCTACTTTTACCGCTGTAGGTGTTATAAGTAGCACCTGGAATGGTTCTTTCCAGCGGGGTTCCAGGGATGACACCTGATGTCATCTTATGTAGATGAAGTCTCTTACTTGATAATGATGTGGAGTCCCCTCGTCCCCAGGTTGGTAGGCAGTGGCCAGGTGTTTCAACAGGTATCACTGAGTTCTTTGGAGAGGTTTTAGTCTGTCAAGCAAGGGTGTGTGGAAGGGATCGTTTGGTCTTAGAGTTGGGGTTAGGTCCCTTACTGGAGGAGGGACACCATAGAGAATTTCATACGGGGTGAGGTTACACAAAGAAACAGAGGGAGAATTTCTTGCATGAAACAGTGCATAAGGCAGGAGCATAGTCCAATCTTTTATGCTGGTCTCTAAGCTTAATATCTTTAAGGTCTCTTTAATGGTTTTATTTATTTTTTACCTGTCCTGAGCTCTGGGGTCTACAAGCACAATGTAACTTCCAATTAATCTCCAGGGTCCTGACTAACCCCTGACTTACATGGGCCATGAACGCCGGTCCATTATCAGACCCTTTTACCTTAGGCAGGCCTTATCTTGGAAAATATCATTCAGGATATTCTTGACATCATTTGCGCCGTTGATTTTTATTTTGTGGGAAAGGCTTCAATCCATCCTGAAAATGTATCAACAAAGACTAGGAGATATTTAAGTCCATACCTTTCTGGCTTAATTTCTGTAAAGTCCACTTCCCAGAATTGTCATTGTCTGGTTCCTCGTAGGTGCTTTCCTGCAGGAAGCATGGAATGGTAAGCATTAACCTATTGACAGACCCTTCAGGCTTTTGTTAACTGTTCAGATATTTCCTTTGGCTGTGAGTCAGTTAATTGAAAACTCTGTTCTTGATCCTTCAGGAATGGCTACAGTTTCTTTGAATCAAGGTGAGTGAGTTGATGTACATTTTTAAAGTAGTTTAGGGCTTTCTGTAATTGAAGGCTGGGCTCAGTGAAGTTGAGGAATTCAGTGTCAGTGTCCTTAGATGTTATCAAAAGCTTGCTGGTGCTCAGGGGTTCATTGGAATTGGGCATCCTCATTTAACAGCGGGTATAAAGGAGAAGCTAAGAACACAAACCCAGGTATCCATAACCTGCAAAAGCCAGCAGTCCCAAGAAACTCTCTTGAGTTGTCTCCTTTTAGATGGGGGTGGTATCTGCACAACATTTTGTTTTCTGGGCTCAGTAAACCATCATTTACCGCCCCTAAGAGAATACCCCAAAAGATTACTTCTTGCTGGCAAATTTGGGCTTTTTTGCCAGAAGCTCTATCCCGAGTTGAGCAAGCTCGGATAACAGTGCTTGCGTTGCAACTCACAGTTTTCCTTGGTGTTTGCTGTCAGTAGCAGGACATCCACATATTGAAGCAGGGTGACTTAGGAGTGTGTAGTTCTGAAGTTGTTGAGATCTCTGTGGAGGGCTTCATCAAAGAGAGTGGGGGAGATTTGAACACCTGTGGGAGTCTACTCCAAGTTAGTTGACAAGACGTTCCAGTTTCTGGGTCTACCCACTTGAAAGCAAACAGCAACTGACTATCTTTATGCAGAGGCAAGCAAAAGAAAGCATGTTTTATGTCCAGAACAGTATACCATTTTCACTCAGCAAAAACAAAGTGTTTATTGAGGCTCCAGCATGCTGGGGCTCAGAGCTCACTTGAATAGAGCAGAGAGCCCTGAGAACAGCTTAATCAGAGCTTATATACTTTTCTTGGAGAGGGCAGGGAGGGAAACTTATTGATGGGTCAGAGCAGGTGGGCGGTTTGGTACAAACGGGTGAGAGAGTACAATCCTCAGTTTGGCAGTTGGGGAGAGCACATTCTGGGAACAAAATTAGCAAACAGTTCTCCAGATTTCAACAGTGTTTTGTTAAGCATACAGAAAAACAGGAAGTGACAAGTGCCTATTTTATTAACCTTTCACCAAAGCGAAATGGAACGTGAGCATGGATTACAAAAACAACCATGTCCAGGTTGCCTAATGCTCTCAAATGTCAATCTTATTGGTGACTACATATTTCATTCTTCCAAAGATTATATTTTCAACCTCAACCATGTTGAAAATGTCTAATCCTATCACTCACTTTATACTTTGCTTGATTTTATAATGTCTCTATTGATATCTGCATTCTTACATATTTTCCCCAGTTCATCATTGTGACTGACTCTTCACATGTGCTGATATTTATGTTCACTCTCTACCCAAAACATGAATGCTAAAGAACTTTTGATCTAAATCCTATACTCACTCTTTTTCCTAAACGTACCGACTATCTTCCTAATCCTACTGACTATCCCTTTTAGACAGGAAGTTCTCTTCTACATTCAATCATCCAAGGTACAAGGTCCTATGCCATTATATATTGATTTATCTCCGACATCTGTGCAGAACCTAATTCAATGCTAAGTATCCCAATCAAGGGCCCTTCCGGACTTCAAATCTTACCTAGATTTCTGTTTTCATAATTATATTGAAAGTTTAATAAAATAGTGTTTGCCAAGGAACTGACTTCATTCAATTCCTGAAGGAATTGAAATACCTCACTTCTTTGATGATGAAACTCTCTGAACATGGGATCCAGGAAGACGGGAACACACAGCCAGTCCCAGTCCCAGTCCCAGTGGGCTAACTTGTTAGGATTTACCAAGCACAGAGTCTGTCTTTTTTGGTACCTACTGATGTGAGGATGGCCAGCTGCCAGGAGAGCCTTCCCTGAGAAAGCATGTAGTTGTCAGCGCAGGCTCCTGACAACTTCACAGAGTTGGACAAGAAGATCAGATCTGAGACAGGACTGGCCATTTCGGGGGTACATAGTATGGCCCACCAGTCAGAGGACACTCTGGATAGTCACAGAATTACTTGGGGGAAGGAGGTGCCTTTTTGAATGTGGGTGTGAGTTTGTGGTTTTGTCTCATGTTCTGAGAATAGGTAAAAAAGGCGGTTTGCTTGGTTTGGAGTGGACTGTTTCTAGAAAGTCCTTTGACAAGGCGATTGTTTCTGTGTCTGTGTATCCCACTGTGTCCGTGGTTGTAGACATTAGAAAAGAGAATGCATCAATGGATGTGTCCTGTCTAGTAGAAAGCTTCCCAGCATTCATCCTACCCATTTTAGGAATGGACTGCCTGTTGCCTTATCAATGGGCAACACCTACTATCTTCCTAAGTTCCTGTTTTCTTCCTGAATTCTGGCCACTCTCCATAATAGGCTCATGGTTTTGTGTCCAAAATATGTAGCACTTCCAAATTTTGTGACATTACCATGTAATGGATAGCTGAAGGGAATGGCAAACATCTCAGAAAACTCAGATATCAGTGTGACCAGTAAAGTCTCAGTGGATATACCCTGCTTTGGGCCTTTTGCTTACGTATTACTCTGTTGCCCTGAATGTCAGGAATGTCTTTGCCTCAGGCCTCCCCTTTGTGAAGCCTGAAGAAAACAGTTTTCAAATGGAAATGAATTGGCCTCATCACTGGTTCTTTGCTTAATTGCTTTGGAAAGGGATGTGTCTGAATCAGCATCTTGGCCCTGTGTGAGGCAGTGGCTTAGATTCTCAGCACCTGATGGATCTAAAGAAAGATCCAATGTGTGCATCCAAAACCAAAATGACAAAAATATTAGTAATTGTGGATGAAGTCTCTTGCCTTCCTCTGTTAGGTTCCTGACATCCATCAAGGGAGTATAGGGATTTTTGGGGTCAAATGAGTTCTTCCAATCCCTGCAGAAGTGCTTGTGTTTAATCCTGACTCCAAATCACATAAGGAATCTATACCTGACAGTCAGGAGGCCTCAAGTTGGAGAAGAAGAGCAGTATTAATGGCAGAACTATGTGATTAATCCTGGTTCACAGGAAGAGTGTCCAGGCCACCCTGAGTTTAGGCAAATGAGGGGCAAAGGAGTTATTTTGGACACTCTCTTGGGCTGTGCCATTTAAGGAAACCTCCAGCCAGAGGTTATGATGAGTGACTATATGGAAGAAGATGAGGACCATGTGGGATTGTTTTGGTTTTAATTGTGGTCACTTGTGTGGCTGTTGGAAGAGATGACTGGGTTCACATTTTCTAGAACACTGGTGTGATTCTCCTCAGAGACTGAGCTCTGTAACTGACCTCAGAGTAGTAATTGTTTTGTAAATGGATATGTCTTAATCAGCCTCTTTGCCCTGTTTGAGGCTGCGGCTTTGATTATCAGCACCAGATGGATCTAAAGAAAGATCCCCTGTGTGCATCCAAAACCAAAATTGCCAAAAGAGCAGTCATTGTGGATGAAGTCTCTCGCCTTCCTCTGTAAGGTTCTGAAAGAATAAAAGAAATTGGAATTGAAATGTAAAGAACCCGGTTTTGTAAAGTTTCCAAGCTGCACTCAGCACCTGAAATTCCAGTGGCAGTTAAGAGAATTACCAGATCTGCACATGAAGTGTGTGTTGAACTCTTCTCTGACCACCTAGTTGCTTAACAACCCCTTCCCAGAAACCGTGCAGCTCACCACGTATACATCTCACAGCTTCAACCAATCAGTTTAAATGTATACCCCTTCTTGGGGCTGACCAATCACCCCCTGCCTGACCTGTTCCCGCCAATGAATGTGCTAATCATGTATTAGAGTTGTTATTTGATTTTCCCGCGGTATATGATGATTTGCTAAAGGAGGCTATGATGTATGTAAAGTCCCTGCCCTCTCTAAAGAATGTATATAAACTCTGCTCAAGTTGTTCTCGGGGCTCTTTGTTTTTTGCTCCTCTGAAGTGAGCACTGAGCTCCAGCATGCTGGACCCCCAATAAACCCTTTGGAGTTGCATGAGAAAGCCTGTTGATGGTTTTTTCCTCCGATGTTCGCCCCACCTTTTCATCTGGAGGCCCCAGGTGAGATACCCGGCGCGGCGGACGAAAGACCCCAAGGGACTTCTATCAGGGTAAGTAAGGCTCCTCATTCTGGTTTCAGGTTTCAGGTAAGGGCTTGGCAAAGTGTCTGTTGGTGAAGAGAATTAGCTCTCTCTGACGGTGGCTGACAGACGTGTCACAGAGCTGCAGGCCACGTTCCTGTGGGACACTCCAGGGGACGAGGGAAGTCAAGGAATAGTAGTTTCCTCAACTCGGTTATATTTTGCTTCAGGATTCAGTTTGCCAGCCCATCAGGTGTTGCCGGCTACTCAGTTTTGTTCATTGTCCTGAACTCATGTTGAGTTTAATGTATGTCTTTATTGTCTAACACATCAGGTTTTGCCAGTTACTCAGTTCTAATCTTTGTCTTGGACACATGTTAAACGTTTACTGTTTGTCTTTGTCTGTGTTGCGTTTGTGTCTTCACTGTCTCTTTTTGAGTAACTCCCATTATGGGACAAATCACATCCACGCTTCTGTCTCTGACCCTTGATCATTGGACTGATGTCCCCTCAAGGGCCCAGAATCTTTATTTTTCAGTAAAATGCCGGACCTGGCAGATGCTCTGTGCTTCAGAATGGCCCATCCTCAAAGTCGGGTGGCCCCCAGAAGGATCCTTCCACTTCCCTCTAATCCGAAAATCAGAGATATATTCTTTCAGCCGGGACCACGTGGCCACCCAGATCAAAAGCCATATACCCCTTCTCCAGGATCCTATCATTCAAACCTTCCACTCCCCCTTCTCTTCCCTCCATTCTCCCTGAATCACAAGACTGGACACTCCTTATCCGCTACCCTCGCTCCCCAACCCCGAACACGTTCCAGATGATCCTCCCGCCGCTGACTCAGCCTCTCTGCCACTAGAGGCAATTGGGCCAGACACAAGCCCTCCAGGGGACTTCCCCGCAGCAGCAGCAGCCCCTCCTCCCTTGGTGGAAGCTGGGCCATCTAAAGGAACCCGCCAGCGACAGATAATAAAAAAACTCAGAAGCCCGTGTGATGCTCCCTCTCCATCCCTATGGGCCCATGAACCGACCAAACTGGAAGCCCAACACCACTGAAGTTAGGTAGCATCTGTCCACTTATCACCGGGCTCTAATAGCATGTCTCTGAGTGGCCGCCAGAAGGCTGACTAATTTGGCCATGCTAAGAGAGATTATCCAAAGGCCTAATGAGTCTCCCTCGATGATTCTGGATAGAATTATGGAAGCATATAGGAAACATACTCCTTTTGATCCTCAGACAGAGGATGAAAAGACATCTGTTGCAATGGCCTTTATCCATCAGGCTGCCCTAGATATTAAGAGAAAGTTACAACGTCTAGATGGATTACAAGATACGACCTTAAAAAATTTAGTCAGAGAAGCTGAGAAAGTATTTTATAAGAAAGAAACTGAGGAGAAATGGGAACAGAGGAGAGAGAAGGAAAGGGAACAAAAGGAGGATGAAAGGAGCAAAAGGCAGACTAAAGCACTGGCTAAGGTTCTGGTCAGAGCAGTAAATAGTCCAGAAGTTAAAAAGCACGGAGACAGGAAGGGATACATGGGCCCATGCCAAAGGCTGCCCCTGGCATCAGATCAATGTGCCTACTGTAAAGAAAAAGGACACTGGGCCAAAGAGTGCCCCAAAAAGATGCCAGACCGCCGTGCTGACTCTAGAAGAGAACTAGCAAAGTCGGGACTCGGATCTCCTCCTCGAGCTCAGGGTAACATTTGAAGTGGAGGAGACCCCAGTGAACTTTGAAGTGGAAACAGGAGCAGTATACTCAACCTTTAAGACCCCATTGGGCCCCCTATCAAATAAATGGTCGCTTGTTCAAGGGACTAATGGTACTAGATAATGAGCTTGGACAACTAAGAGGACATTGGACCTAGGAAATGGAAAAGACCATCACTCTTTCCTAGTAATCCCAGAATTCCAGGCCCCATTGATGGGCAGGGATCTGCTTAAAAACTCGGGGCTAGAATAACCTTTAACCCTGATGGTCCCCAAGTGGTGTTTCTAAATGCTTCAGTAAAAACTCCCATAGTCACGGCTTTGACTATGTCCGTAGAAGATGAACATCAACTCTTTGCGCGCCCTAGAACTGATCAAACAGGCACACTATCCCAGAAATTGATAAAAGATTATCCAAATGCCTGGGCAGAAACTTCTGGGTTAGGTCTAGCCATAAAAAAAACCTCCAATAGTAGTAGAATTAAAAGCCTCTACCTCTCCAATCAGTGTTAAACAATATCCTCTAATCAAAGAAGCTTAGGATGGAATAAGGCCCCATATTCAGAAATACCTGGCTCTTGGGGTCCTAAGGCCCTGTCAATCGGCCTAGAATACCTCCCCTGCTAGCAGTAAGAAAGCCAGGACCTGGGGACTATCGTCCTATTCAAGACCTAAGAGAGATCAACAGCAGAGTGCAGGACATTCACTCCATTGTACCCAATCCACATAATTTGCTTAGCACTCTGAATCTAGAGTGGGAATGGTACACTGTTCTGGACTTAAAAGATTCTTATTTCTGCTTGCCCCTACATAAGGACAGTCAGTTGCTGTTTGCTTTTGAGTGGATAGACCCAGAAACAGGAACATCTGGCCAACAAACCTGGATTAGACTCCCACAGGGGTTCAATAACTCCCCCACTTGAACTCTGGTGTGATTTCCTTTAGAAAATGAGTTCTGGTTAATGAACTCAGAGAAGTATTGCCATAAATTTTGTTGGGATTTTAGGAGGCCATGCATGAGAGTCGCCCTTGGAAACTGAGATCTAGGCCCAGTGTGGCTTTCCACAGAGCACTGGGTATCTCAGCAGGGATATCACATGATTTTATTCTGAAAGACTTGGCAGCCATATTTGAGAGTCAAAACACAAATAGACCTCACATTGTAGACCTCAATGGGCCTAGCTTCATGTGACCTTTTGGCCACTCTTTGGGACGCCTTGTCTGTGAGAGTTCTCCACAGCTTTTATTGAATTGAGCTTCCTCACCATTTAATGGTGTGATGGGTCAGGGTCTGCAGGAGAATACAACAACCAGGCTTCTATCCCACATAGCTTGCCCCCTTGACCATTGCAACCTGATTCTGAACATTGCCATGAAACCTCTCCATATAACAAGATGCCTTTATATGAAGAGATCAAACATATAAGGGATTACAGGCTGCACCACGTCAGTCACAAGCCATTTGGAAGCAATGGCAGATCCACATGGCCCCACACAGATGTTTCATTACAAACATGCATACCACAGCTCGTGCCCTCAATTGAGCAGTCTCCAACTTACTGGCATCTCTGTTCTACACCATTTTCATGAAACCCAGTAAATCAAGGCACTATCTGGTACAATCATGGTCAGCAACAGGGCATACAAAGGTTCTCCAGTGTCACCTGGTCATGGGAATTTCAAAAATTTCATGGTATTTATCTAGCCATTTTTCAAGGATGAAGTTGGAGGCACTGTGTGTTTCAATTCATTCAGGAACCATTAAATGGTGAGGAACCTCATTTCAGTGAAATCTCTGGAGGACACTCACAGGCAAGTCTTCCCAAAGAGTAGCCATGAAGCCAGGCCCATTGAGCTCTACAATGTGATGTTTATGTGTGTTTTGACTCTCAACTATGGCTGCCAAGTCTTTCAGAATAAAATCATGTGATGTCCCTGCTGAGATACCCAGTGCTCTGTGAAAAGCCACCCTGGGCCTAGATCTCAGTTTCCAAGGGCGACTCTCATGCGTGGCCTCCTAAAAATCATAACACAATTCATGGCAATACTTCTCTGAGGTCAGTTCCAGTACTCAGTCTCTAAGGGGAAACACACAAGAGTTTCAGCCTAGGTTGACCTACACATCTCTTCCAACCCCCACACAAATGACCATAATTAAAACCAAAACACTCCCACATGACCCTCATCATATTCCATATAGAAACTCATCTTAACCTCTGGCTGTAGGTTTCCATGAGGGACGGTGTCCACAATAAGCTCCCTTGCCCCTCATTTGCCTAAGTCAGGGTGGCCTGGACACCCTTCCTGTGAACCAGGAGTGATCAAATAGGTCTGCTGTTAATACTGCTCTGCTTCTCCAATTTGAGGCCTACTGACTGTGGGGTTTAGATTCTTAATGTGAAACACATGAGAAAACACAAGCACCTCTGGGCTAGCCTGTGAAGGGCTTTGAAGAACTCATTTGACCCAAAGGATACCGATTCTCACTTGATGGAGGTCAAGAACCTTACAGTGGAAGGCGAGAGATTTCATCCACAATAACTGCTATTTTGGCCATTTTGGTTTTGGATGCACACATGGGATCTTTCTTTAGATCCATCAGGTGCTGAGAATCTAAGCCACAGCCTCACACAGGGCCAAGAGGCTGATTCAGACACACCCCTCTCCAAAGCAATTAAGCAGAGAGCCACAGGTGAGGCCTATTCATTTCCATTTGAAAAATGTTTGCTTCAGGCTTCACAGAGGTGTGGCCTGAGGCAAAGGCCTTCCTGACTTACTGGGGAACAGAACAAAAGTTAAGCAAAAGGCCCAAAGCAGGGTTTCTCCACTGAGACTTTACTGGTCACACTGATATCTGAGTTTTATGAGATGCTCGCCATTTCTTTCAGCTATCCAGTACATGGCCATGTCACAGAGCTTGGAGGTGGTACATAGCTTAGACACCAAACCATGAGCCTATTCTTGAGAGTGGCCAGAATTTAGGATGAAAACCGGAAGTATTGTCTATCTCACATACATCCCCCTTAAGCACCTGATGACCATCTCTCCACCCAGATATTTGTCAGCTGACTATAGGTCTTTCCTATTGGGATACCCCTGATGAAGAGGATTACTCTAAAATTCCATTAAATCCCTTCCATACAATAGATAATGGAAACAAACTTTATGAATGTAGGGACACGTGAGCCAGATGCAGGTTGGCTAGCCTAGATTACTATGTTTGCCTGGCGGACTATCAAAGCCATAAACAGTCACAGCTGTGTGGGGGAAAGCCGACTTCTTCTGTAAGTCATGGGGATTTCAGCATACAGGGACTGCCAGATGGAACCCAAACTCCTCATCAAAATTTGTACACAATATTGGCATTTTTACCAATTAGAAAACCAAAACTGATGGCCCACACAGGGGTCTCTAGATCCTCAAATTCTGTGTGACCTTTTTAACTTCTGCAAGTGCTCAAAAGGGTGAAAGGAGATTCCCCTATGTGGAGGCCTTTTCCCTCCTTTGCTCACATCCTTAACTATGCTTCTCCAATAGATGCTCACCCTCAGCCTTCTGCTCCAGACTCTCTGCTGTCACTCCCACATCAGCAACTTGATTTCTCCCCTACAATTAATAGATCAAAAACCCAAACCTCCGCTGGATCTCAGACCACTGCCCCCTTCCTGAGGTAGCAGCTACTGAGGTACCCCTCCACTCACTCACTCCTCTCTTTTCCTGTCAGTGCCCGCACCGGGTCCCAACAAGTCCTCTTCACAGCTAAACCAAATCTCAAACAAGCTGAGGAGAACCCACAGACCACTATCCAAGATGTAATGAAAATGGCCTTTAATGTTGCTTTGTCATGACTGAAAACAGGTTACTAAGAATTTAAAGTCCGTCACAGGCTTTTTGGTATACTCACTCCCGTTTCCCCCTCTGTTCTACATGTTATACTGTTCATGTTTTTGTTGCTAGGAAGATCCCAAAACCCTTGCCCATTATTCTTTTACATCTCTCCTTCCTCATTCTCAAATCCAAGGAGCTGCTCTCAGCCCTGCTTCCCTGTCTTCCTCCTCTGTACCAGGCCCATGGAAAAGTCTTAACTGACCTTCTCGAGAAGTCTTCACCATGGCTGCCTATGGGAATTTCAGGAAAAGAGTCCCTATAAAAGACTTCAGTGTAGATAAACTTCCTCTTTTTGTGTTGACCTGGTCTACTTGGCAACTGGCTAAAAAATCAGCAATCATGAGCTAGACACACCCTCACTAGTTTTTCACAAAATATGTGAACAAGGCCCCTGTCCTTGAGCTGGGGCTTCACAGACATTGCTACATTTTTAAGATAAAGAAGTTATAAACTGGGCTCCATGGAAACAGATGGCAGGCGGAAAAAGAAAGGGAAGAAAGAACTCTCCCCCTCCCAGGTGTTCTTGAAAATTTAACTTGCTCAGAACTGAGGAAAAAACAGAAACAAAAACTGCATTTTGTGAACTTCTGCAGACTGAGAACTTCTGAGCCTCTTTCCTTTCATGTTGGGTACAAAATTCTGAAACTACATAAACTTAGGTTTCAGAGAATTAATTGATTACAACAGAAGCAATGCCCTCTAAATCTGGTTGCAACCAAATAAGACTGTTTCTCTGTCTTTGGTGCTATCTTTGGTTCCTTGCCTTGTCCGTCCCTAAAACAGTTTAATTCTATATACTTAAACATTGTTTATGTTTTTATGAAATTGTCAACAGATGTGATTAAATGTGTAATGGTGCGGATGTTTCCCAGAGTGCTCTATCATGACGCAGGTTCATTTGAAGTTCAAATAGGGGGGCATACAATCCGGTTCCTCTGGAAACATATATCCCTCACCTTAGCCATTCCATTATGAATAGAACTTGCTGCAGGGGTGGGCAGAGGAACCACTGCTGTGGTCCATGGGACACATCAAATGACCCAATTAGGAGCAGGAATATATAAAAACTTAAATATATTAGTAACCTCCATCACAGCTTTGAAGAAATCTTTAACCTCTCTCTCTGAAGTTGTTTTACAGAACAGTCGAGGGTTGGACCTCTTTTTCACTAGAGAAGGGGGCCTTTCTGCTGCATTGAGGGAAGAATGTTGTTTTCATGTCGACCATAATGGAGTTGTAAAATAATCTGAGTAAATTAAAAAGATGCCTTGAATAGAGTCAAGGAGAGAGAGAGGCCCAAAAAGGGTGGTTTGAGTCTTGGTTTACACAGTCCCCCTGGTTAACTACGTTTTTATCAACCCTGGCCGGTGCAATAATAATACTCATATTATTGCTAACTATAAAACCCTGTTTCCTCAACCGTGTAATTTCTTTTCTCCAAGCTCAAATTGGACAAGTTAAACTTATGGTAGTACCCCACTAGCAAACATAGAATGTGACATCCCCCAACGATCATTTTTATGATTAAAAGTTGCCAGAAGAAGAAGTGGGGAATGAAAGGTCAATAAAATATATACTTGTCACTTCCTGTTTTTGTGTACACTTAACAAAACACTGTTGAAATGTTGAGAAATGTTTCCTAATCTTGTCCAAGAATGTGCTGTCCCCAACGGCCAAACTGCAGAATGTACTCCCTCACCCGGTTGAACGCAAACCACCCACTCGCACTGACCCATCAATAAACTTCCCTTCATGCCCTCTCCAAGGAAAGTATATAAACTCTGCTTAAGCTGTTCTCAGGGCTCTCTGCTCTATTCAAGTGAGCTCTGAGCCCCAGCATGCTGGACCCCAAATAAACCCTTTGCTGTTGCATGATGTATTTTGTTGGTGGTCTTTTCCTCCGATGCTCGCACGACTTTTACTTGGATGATTGAATGTAGAAGAGAACATACAATCAAAATCTGATAGTAGGAAGGATTAGGAAGAAGAGTGAATATAGGATTTCGAACAAAAGTTCTTTAGCAATGCGGTTTCGGTTAGACAGTGAATGTAAATGTCAACACAAGTTAAGAGTCAGTCACAATTATGAACAGGGAAAAATATGTAGGAAAGCAGATATCAATAGAGACATTATGAAATTAGGCTAAGTATAAAGTCACTGAGAAGATTAGACATTTTCAACAGGGTTGAGTTTGAATATACAATCTTAGGAAGAAACAAAAATGTACTCACCAATAGGACTGATATTTGAGAGCATTAGGCAACATGACATGGATGATTGTAGTAATCCTTTCTCACTTTCCATTTAGGCTTTGGTACAATCATAAGTGTGAACTTTGTATTTTGTGTCCAGAATATTACTGTGATAAAATGAATATATAGATCAGGTGACATGAGTATTTCTTCCACTTTTTCCAAGGGCCATATTTTGAAGATGTATAAATTAGTATTGGGGGTACAAAGAGGTGTACACCTTGTCTATGAATATAGAGATAATTCATGAATAGACCATACAGTGAATAAATAATATAACTGGTTCCACTTTAAATAATGGATTGAATTGATATCTGAAAATATATAAGAAATATTATATTGATAAACAATCATTCATTCCAACGAGTTATACATCTAATGGTAATAGTAGAGTTATGTTTTCTCATGAAGGGTGTGTCAGTTTTGATTCAAAACTGATTATGGATTTCGAAAATATTGTGTTTGGAAAGAAGTCTCATGAAAATACCAGTCAAGAAACATAGAGGAATTCATGTGTTCTGAATAGGAAGTGATTGAAAGTGAAACAAATGCAAATAATTTTGCTAACTTGTGGATGAAATACATATCCTATGATATGCATAACCTGAAGAAATAGTAATATACCAGTTTTGAATGAAAATGAACATCAAAATATACATCATGTCCCATAGTAATCTACTTGGATTGATGTTAAACAGGGTCAGTTACTGTAGAAATATTAGGATTAGTATGCACCATTCACTGAAGTTAGTTTTCAGTACTAGAAAATAAATATGTATTTCAGGTGGATGAATAATTCGAGAATAATCTTGTGAAAAGTTGATTATAAATCCACATACGTGAATATGAATGAATTTAGGGAGTGTAAAATAAGACATATATATTTTGAAAAATCTGGAATATATATATATATATATATATATATATATATATATATATATATACACACACACACACACACACACACACACATATCCAAAAAAAAAACCCAACGACATTAAAAGGTAGAAATATATATGCAAATTGAAATTCATCATGAAATATATATCATCCACAGATGCAAAAATATTCATTTTACTGAACATGGATTTATGTATAATATTGTTATTCTAGGAAGCTCACCCATAGGTTGTATTTTTAGTTCCAACTGTGTTTAGGAGGAGTGATCTCTTCTCATAATTTGTATCTTTCATTAGCCACCTCACAAATTGTACATGTGATACCATGTAGGATTCTATATGTGCTATAAAAATACATGTGTTGAACATGCTACAGAGAAAGGGAGACAGGAATTCACATATTGGTTTACTTTAAAAACACATGGAGAACTATTTCAATTAAAAATTGACTACATATTTAACACCTACCGTTTATCATGCAAAAGGCAAGTTCAACTATACAGCATGCATCCTCTGAACTGCTTGTATTTCTATTCTGCTTGGGTTATTTTTCTACATCATATTAGGATTATTAGTCAGAGTCTAGTAGGGTATATGTTCATGTCAGGGATTCAGTATTTCAATGGAAAATAGGAAAATGAATCCAATGAGTATGCAAATATGTGCTACAAAAAAATCTTCTCACTTTTATCCAGAACAAAGCCTTCGCCCCAAGTAAGACAAAATGAGAGAGGAAGTGTTAGAAAATCTGTGAATACATATCTGGAATGGAAAATGCTCATGAATTCACAAACTTGAAGGTGGTAGATGAGTTTTCAAAAGTAAGCCACAGGGTAAACTCTCCACAAACATGGAGCTCTGCTGGCCTAAAGACATCTTGAGTAACTGCCTCTGAGGTTGGGCCCTTGAAATATATGTTGTTGTCAGGAGCTTTAGCTTCCTTTGTAGTGAGACCATAAGAGCTGGATCTGCATCTATGTGACCTGGAGGACATGTTTTCTTATTTTCGAATGAACATGGTGCAGCAGTGATAAATTCTACTTTTGTAGGTAAACTATGGCCATTGGGAAAAAGTGTCTCCCCGTGTGAACTGTGAAGCCCTTTGGTCATCCTCAACTTTTCATGGTCTTTCTTGCTGCTGCACAGGGAGTTTGTTATTTGTTTCACGAAATACAAGGAGTTCAACTGGGACACAGTGCTGGAGGGAGTTCTGTCATGTGTGGTGGGTCAGGGTCTGCAGAAGAATGCACCAACAGGCTTCTTTCCCACAGACATTGCCCCCTTGACCATAGCCACCTGATTCTGGACATTGCCCTGAAACTTCTCCATATAACAAGATGTCTTTACATATAAGGGACTCCTGGCTGCACCATGTCAGTCACAAGCCATTTGGAAGCCAATGGATGATCCACATGGCCCCAAAATAGATGTTTTATCACACACCTGCACACCACTGCTCTAGACCCACTACTCAGCAGCCTCCAACTTACTGGAATCTCTGTTCTACACCATTTTCATGAAACCCAGTCAATCAAGGCACTGTCTGGTATACTCTTGATCAGCAACAGGACATCCACAGGTTCTCTAGTGCCACCTGGTAATGGGAAATTCAAAAATTCCCTGGTATTTATCTAGCCATTTTTTAAGAATATAGTTGGAGGCTCTGTGGGTTTCAGTTAATTCAGGAACCATTAAATGGTGAGTAAGCTCGTTTCAATGAAAATTCTGCAGAACTCTCACAGGCAAGGCTTCCCAAAAAATGCCCAAATGGTCACATGAATCCAGTCCCATGATGTCTACAATGTGAGCTCCATGTGTGTATTGACTCTCACCTATGGCTACCAAGTCCTTAAGAATAAAATCATATGATATCCTGGCTTAGATTTTCAGTGCTCTGTGCAAATCCACCCTGGGCCTAGATCTCAGTTTCCAAGGCGACTCTCATGTGTGGCCTCCTAAAATCCCAACACAATTCATGGCAATACTTCTCTGAGGTCAGTTTCAGAACTCAGTCTCTAAGGGGAATCACACCAGAGAACAAGCCCAGGTGGACACAGTCATCTCTTCCAACCACCACACAAATGACCAAAATAAAAAACCAAAATACTGCCACATGGCCCACATCTTCTTCCATATAGATAGTCATCATAACCTCTGACTGGAGGTTTCCATGAAGGGTGCAGCCCAAGTCGGTGTCCAAAATAAGTTCCCTTCCCCCTCATTCGCCTAAAGTCAGGGTGGCCTGGACACCATTCCTGTGAACCAAGAGTGATCAAATAGGCCTGCCGTTAATACTGCTCCACTTCTCCAATTTGAGGCCTACTGACTGTGAGGTGGAGATTCTTTATGTGAATTGGAGTCATGAGAATACCCAAGCACATATGGGGTACCTCTTCTGAGATTTGAAGAACGCATTTGACCCAAAGGGTCCCTATTCTCACTTAATGGAGGTCAGGAACCTTTCTGAAGAAGGCTAGAGACTTCATCCACAATGACAGCAATTTTGGCCATTTTGGTTTTGGATGCACACTTTGAATATTTCTACAGATTCATCAAGTGCTGAGAATCTAAGCCACAGCTTCACACAGGGCCAAGAGGCTGATTCAGACACATCCCTTTCCAAAGCAATTAAGCATAGAGACACAGGTGATGCCCATTCATTTCCATTTGAAAAGTGTTTCTTCATGGTTCACAAAGGGTTTGCCAGAGGCAAGAGACCTTCCTGACATTCAGGTCAACAGAACAGTAGGTAAGCAAAAGGCCCAAAGCAGGGTTTCTCCCTGAGACTTGCGTGGTCACACAGATATTTGAGTTTTCTGAGATGCTGGCCATTCCCTTCAGCTATCCAGTACATGGCCATGTCATAGTGCTTGGAGGTGGTACACATCTTGGACACAAAACCATGAGCCTATTCTGGAGAGTGGCTAGAATTTATGAAGAAAACCAGAACATAGAAAGATAGCAGGTGTTGCCCATAGATAAGGCAAGCTGCAGTCCATTCATAAATTACGCAGGATGAATGCTGGGAAGCATTCTACCACACAGGACACATTCATTGATGCATTCCCTTTTCTAGTATCTACAACCACAGACATAGTGGGATATTCAGACATAGAAAGACTCGCCTTGCCAAAGGACTTACTAGAAACAGTTCACTCTAAACCAAACAAACTGCCTTTTCTATCTATTCTCAGAACATGAGACAAAACCACAAACCCACATCCACACCCACAAAGGCACCTCCTTTCCCCAAGTAGGTCTGTGACTAGGCGCAGTGTCCTCAGACTGGTGGGCAATACTATGTTCCCCTGAAATGGCCTGTCCTGTCTCAGTTCTGGTCTCCTTTGCCAACTGTGTGAAGTTGTCAGGAGCCAGTATTGAGCCACTAACTGCTTTCTCAGGAAATCCCCTCTTCTGAGCTATCCTGGAATTTGGCCATCCTCACATTGGTAGGTGCCAAGAAAGACTGACTCTTCTTGGTAAATCCAAACAAGTGAGACCACTGGGACTGGGACTGGGACTGGCTCTGTTTTCCTGGCTTCCTGGATTCCACGTTCAGAGATTTCTATCACCAAGGGAGTGAGGTGAAGTCACTTCCTTCAGAAATTGAATGAGGACAAACTGCCTTGGCAACAAATTTGTCCTAACAGTTGCTTCCAGAGTCCCATGGAGGCTGCCCATACTTCCTGTGACACTTTCACAAGTTAGAATGATATATTAACCATAGGCACCCAGGTGCAGCTCTCCACACAGGCCTGGTTTGGTCCATCTTCTTTACATTAGAAGAGAGAGGCCGATTCAGACACAACCCTTCATCCTGACCAAGTTGTTTGCCATGGAAGAAGACTTTTGCTCACTCAGGTCCTTCATAGCTGACTATATCTTGTGCAGAGATAATTTCTACATGGACCTTTGAGGTTCTCAGCAGGTCAAAGATCCCATACATTCCTGTATTGTAAGACCAACTCTGTTCATGCTCTTCTGTAAAGTTAGGTTGAGGGAACAGTGTATGGTTTGGGTTAATAACATGTTCAATTTGGGTTAGGAATCATAAAATTTTTTTTCAAATCATTTTTCATCATACTGGATGAAAAATGGTATTGGTAACTGCGATATGTATAAGACTATAGAGGTGAAATATATGTATGAAAACATAAATCCAAGTATTATTTGAAGCCCAGAAGGGCATTGGGCCCTTGATTGGGATACTTAGCTTTGAATTACGTTCTGGACAGATGTCTCAGATAAATCCATACACAATGGCATAGGACGATGTGCCATGGTCCTATATACACATAGGTCCATATATACACTCATCATAAACTCTGGCTGGAGTTTTCCATGAGGGGCACAGCCCTAGACAGTGTCCAAAATAAGCTACCTTGCCCCTCATTTTCCTGATGTCAGGGTGAAATGGACACCCTTCCTGTGAACCACGAGTGATCAAATAGGCCTGCCGTTAATAATACTGTGCTTCTCCAATTTGAGGCCTTCTGATTGTGGTGTTTAGATTCTTTATGTGAATTGGAGTGATGAGAAAAGCCAAGCACCTATGGGCTAGCCTCTGCAGGGCTTTGAAAAACTCATTTGACCCAATGTATTCCTATTCTCTCTTGATGGAGGTCAGGAACCTTACTGAAGATGGCTAGAGACTTCATCCACAATGACAGCAATTTTGGCCATTTTGGTTTTGGATGCACACATGGGATCTTTCTTTAGATGCATCACGTGCTTCAAATCTAAGCCACACCCTCACATAGGGCCAAGAGGCTGATTCAGACACAAACATTTCCAAAGCAATTAAGCAAAGAGCCACAGGTGATGCCCATTTATTTCCATTTGAAAACTGTTTTCTTCAGGCTTCACAAAAGTTTGGCCTGAAGCAAAGACCTTCCTGACATTCAGGGAAACGGAACTATATGTAAGCAAAAGGCCCAAAGCAGGGTTTCTCAACTGAGACTTTCCTGGTCACACTAATATCTGAGTTTTCTGACATGCTGGCCATTCCCTTCAGCTCTCCAGAACATGGCCATGTCACTGAGCTTGGAGGTGGTATAAAACCATGAGCCAATTTTGGAGATTGGCCAGAATTCAGGAAGAAAACAGGAACTTAGGAACATATTAGGTGTTGCCCATCCCTAAGGCAAGCCACAGTCCATTCATAAATTGGGCAGGATGAATGCTGGGAAGCATTCTACTAGACAGGGCACATCCATTGATGCATTCTCTTTTCTACTGTCTACATCAACGGACACAATGGGATACACAGACATAGAAAAACTCGCCTTGTCAAATGACTTACTAGATAAGCCCACTCCAAAACAAACAAACCTCCTTTTCTACCTATTCTCAGAACATGAGACAAAACCACAAACTCACACCCACACCCACAAAGGCATCTCCTTCCCCAAAGTAGTTCTGTGACTGTTCGGAATGTCCTCTGACTGGTGGGCCATACAATGTTACCCCCAAATGGCCTGTCCTGTGTCAGATATGATCTCGTTGGCCAACTCTGTGAAGTTGTCAGGAGCCAGCAGTGAGCCACTTCCTGCTTTCTCTGGAAAGGCCCCTCTTCAGAGCTCTCCTGGCTTTTAGCCATCCTCACATCAGTAAGTACCCAGAAAGACTGACTCTGTCATTGGTAAATCCAAATAAGTGAGCCCACCTGGACTGGGACTGGGACTGGCTCTGTTTGCCTGGCTTCCAGGATCCCAAGTTCAGAGAGTTTCATCACCAAGAAAGTTAGGTATGTCACTTCCATCAGGAACTGCATTAGGTCACTGCCTTGGCAACCACTTTGCCCTAACAGTTGCTTCCAAGGTTCGCATGAAGTGGAGGCTGCCCCTACTTCCTGTGACACTTTCACAAGTTAGAATGGTATATCAACCATAGGCACCCAGGAACAGCTCTCTACACAGACCTGGTTTAGTCCATCTTCTCTACATTAAGAAGATAGATGTTGATTCAGACATATCCCTTCTTCCTGACCAAGTTGTTTGCCTTGGAAGATGACTTTTGCTCTCTCTGGTCCTTCATAGCGGCCTACATCTTTTACAGGGATAAATTCTGCATGGAACTTTGAGGTTCTCAGTAGGTGGAATATGCCCTCCATTCCTGTATTATAAGACCAATTCTGTACCAGCTCTTCTGTAAAGTTATATTGAGGAAAGAGTGTATGGTTAGGGTTAATAACATGTACAATTTGGGTTAGGAATCATTCTGCAGGATGAATTATGGTATTCTGAACCTGTGATATTTATAAGAATATATAAGTGAAATATAAGTAGGTAAACAGAAATTTAGGTAAGCTTTGGAGACCAGAGGGGCATGGGGCTCTTGATTGGGATACTTAGCTTTGAATTATGTTCTGCAAAAATGTCTCCAATAAATCGATATACAATGGCATAGGTCCTTGTACTTTGGATGATTGAATGTAGAAGAGAATATCCAGTCAAAAAGGGATAGTCAGAAGGATTAGGAAGATATTCAATAGGTTTAGAAAGAAGAGGGAGGATAGGATTTGGACCAAAAGTTCTTTAGCAATAGGGTTTTAGATAGAAAGTGAATGTAAATGTCAGCACATGTGAAGAATCTGTCACAATGATGAACCGGGGAAAATACGTAGGAAAGCAGATATCAATAGAGACTTTAGGAAATCAGGCCAAATATAAAGTGAGTGATAGGATTAGACATTTTCAACAGCCTTGAGGTTGAATATATAATCTTAGGAAAAAAGAAATATGTAGTCACCAATAGGATTGACATTTGAGAGCAATAGATATTTTTCATAATCCATGCTCACTTTCCATTTAGGCTTTGGAACAAACATAAGTGTGATCTTTGAAGTTTTGTCCAGAATATTACTGTTAAAAAAATGTATATGTAGATCAGGTGACATGAGTATTTCTTCCACCATTTCTGGGTGCACTATTTTGAAGACATATAAATTAGTATTGGGGATACAAATAGGTGTACCTTTGTCTATCAATATAGAGATAATGCATGAATAGACCATACTGTGAATTAATAATATAAGTACTTCCAACTTTACATAAAGGATTGAATTGATATATGAAAATATACAGGAAATCTTATATTCATATACAATCATTCATTCCAACCAGTTATACATCTAATGGTAATATTAGGGTTATGGTTTATCATGAAGTGTGTGTGAGTTTTGCTTCAAAATAATTATAGATATAGAAAATAATGTCTTTGGAAAGAAGTCTCATAAAAAGTACAGCCAGGAAAACTGGAGGAATACATGTGTTCTGAAGCAGGAAGTGATTGATAGAGAGACAAATGCCTATTAATTTGTGAACTTGTGGATAAATATATATCCTATGATGTGCATAAACTGAAGAAATAGGAATGTACCAGTGTTGAATAAAAATGAACGTCAAAATAAACATTTTGTATCATAGGAATATACTTACATTGATGTTAAACTAAGTCAGTTACTATAGAAATATTAGGATTTGTATGCACCATTCACCCAAATTAGTTTTCAGTACTAGGAAACAAATATGTGTTTCAGGTGGATGCATATTTCTGATAATAATCTTGTAAAAGTTGATTATAAATCCAAATACATGAAATGAATGAATTTAAGGAGTGTATAATAAGACACATATATTTCATATTTTGAAATATCTGGAGATTATATATATATGTATATATATATATATATATATATATATATATATATATATATATATATATATACACACACAAAACACCCACACAGACATTAAAAAGTAGCAATATATATGCCAATTGAAATTCATCATTAAATCTATATCATCCACAGACCCAAACTATTTATTTTACTAAACATGGATTTATGTATAATTTTGTTCAACTAGGAACCTCACCCATACATTGAATTTTCAGTTCCAACTGTGTTTAGGAGGAGTGATCTCTTCTCACAATTTTTATCTGGCAAGTCAGCCACCTCACAAGAATGTACGTGTGATAAAAGGTAAGATTCTGTATGTGCATACAAAAATACATGTGCTGAATAGGCTACAGAGAAAGCGAGACAGGAATACACATATTTGTTAACTTTAAAAACACATGGTGAACTGTTTCAATTAAAAATTGACTAGATTTATAACACCAACCCTTTATCATGCAAAATGCAAGTCCAAGTATACACCATGCCTCCTCTGAATTGCTTGTATTTCTATTCTGTTTTGATTATGTTTCTCCATCATATTAGGATTAGTAGTCAGAGTCTAGTAGGGTATGGTTTATTGTCAGGGTTTCAGTATTTCGAATGGAAAATTAGATAAGGAATCCAATGTGTATGCAAATATGTGCTATACAAAAATCTTCCCACTCTCATCCAGATCGATGACTTGACATTACCTTCCCCCCAAGTAAGACCCAATTAGAGGAGAAGAGTTAGAAAATATGTGAATACATATCTGGAAAATCCTCAGGAGTTCACAACCTTGGAGGTGGTAGAGGAGTTTCCAAAAGTAAGGGACAGGGTTGATAGACCCAACCTGATCTTTTATTAAAATTGGGAGCCATCTTGCCACAAAGCCATGAAAAGCTAATTTTGGGTTTATTTTAAATTACTGCAATTTCTGAACCTGTTTGGAATGTCTGCCCGTGCCTTGAACTCACACATGCCTATCTCTCTGACCAGATAGCAGCTCTCTCTGGAAGTTTAGTGACACATCATAATCTTTGGCCTTCCCTGGCCAGGCAATGACCCTCTCTGTGGTCTAATGGTCATCATAATTTCTGATGTTGGGGCCAGCAAAAAAAAAAAAAAAAGAAAAAAACATTTAGTGTGATCCTTGTCAAAGTTCTGTTATCTGTAATCCCACTTTTGTGTAACTTTCTGGGCTATATAGCTGGGCTGTAGGAAAGGTGGGGTTGCTGTATTCTTCCCACCGTTTTGTGAGGGAGAGGCAGGCCGGCCGGTTGAAATAATAAACTTGCCTTAATTTTATTTTAATTGGAGTCAGTGGTCTTTACTTTCGTCCTGATCAAACATTTTGCAGTTCCCCAGGAGGATGACCCTGCCCGAACAGATCACAAGACCAGACTGTTGGAAATTCTGAAGATGGCCTTTCCTCCAGGGCTCCCGGCTACAGAGCCACTCTGGGGGATGCACAACTTGAGATGTTTCAACGACTTGGAGTGAGACTTTTGTCCAGGGAGCACTGCAATGAACCACAGGATTATAACTATTAGCAAGCACTTGGTGGAGGAGGCCTCCATAGGTAAGTGGCGCCTTTATAACATCTGATATCTGGTTAAGGGAGATCTCTTCTGATGACAGAAAGGAGGCCTGGGGAGGCTCACATATACTCCTGTCCAGGACAGTAATGAGAATCATGCTGTCCTTTGTTCTGTTATGTAGGGAATTCCTCTGGATGGGTAGAGAGGTGCGCATGGGCACGCACGCAGTCCTACCCAGGAGCTTTAGCAAGACAATGCATTGCTCCTCTGCTTTTCTTTTTTGGTGCCGGGTTTCTGTTTTTTTTTTTTTTCTCTTTTGTTCTGGGTTCTACATGTTTTTTGTTTGTTTGTTTTTGTGTGTTTTGTTGTGTGATTTCTGTGGTAAAAATTTAAGGATATTGGACGTGAAAATGGGTAATAAAGCAAGTAAGCGTGACACCTTTTTGAACTGTGTTTTAAGGAACTGCGATGAACTTTACCCCCCTTTGTTAAGCAGGATAAGAGAAGCCCCTAGCTGGCTGCCTGGAGCACACCCACTGCACAGGGCAATGCCTGCTGCGGACCTAAAAAATGAGTATCTCACAGGTTAACAAGTGAAACTCCTTTAAAACCACTTGTACCTCCAGATCAAGAGAGTCACAACCTTTGGGCAGAGTCCCCAGTGTTTCTCCTTTGTTAGCAAAACAATAAATCTCCCTTTTTCTTTTTCTCAAAAACCCTATCCTCATTATTAAATTGGCATTAATTGGCTTCAAGGATAGGAACTGAACTTTAAGTTTCAAATTTTGATAAACCACGCCACGCCCGCCTTGGAACTTTTTGAGAGCTGACTATTGATATGTTAGGAGATGGAGCATGCTTGGGGTGGAACCGAACCAGAGGAGCTAATCCTGTAATTAAAAGGAGGGACTGAGGGACTCCCAGCACTGCCAAAGCCCTGTTACTGCAGGGAATTCCCTCCTTCCTTCCCTGCACTGTAAGCATTATGCAACGTCTGTCTTCTTAAAAAAGAGAAAAGGAAAAAAAAGGATACTAAATTCAGTAAAGTCACCATGGAGACCCTTGATTTTGCATTTCAGGTTGCCCCTCTGCAAAAACATCTGGTCCCTTTGTGGGGACATCTATGGTACCACTGGTGTAGGAGATTTTTTTCCTATCTGCTCTGTTTTAAAGGCTTCTGTCTGTCAGGCATAGTCTGGAGCTAACCTCTGTCTGTCTTGTGTCTTTGTTTCTGGCCCTTTAATACATGTGCAATAATGTGTTGATATTTTAAATTGTTTCTTGGGAATGATCTTAGCTGAATGTGTGTCTAAATGATGATGTTTTATTGTAACAATCTGGTATCTGAATGGGTTTTTGAAGCATTGCACAATCTTGCAGGTAAAAGTCGGGTTTAGGTAACTGTTTAGTTTATGATTTCAGATAATTCATGCCAGAGAACTTAAATACTTAGGATGGAAAACTAAAGAACTCTACTTCCAAGTTGGCAAGTAACTTCCCAATCATTCAGTTTTTTATTTCACCTATTTTGAATTGGGTAGCCTGGGAAAATGTCACTGTGTGTACCAGTGCATTAATTTGGACAAGGATAATAAATCATAGTATGGTATCTGTTGACAAAACAAGATGTAAAGATATATAATTTTGTGAATTGTATCTTAAACTTGTATCATAATTTTCAACATCCTAATCTGAAAATTATGTTTAAAATGTCTTAGGCCTGATGTGTCTGCTCTGAATAGCAGTTTTTTCCTGCTCCTTCCTGACCTCAGCCAGGACTTATTTTGAAATGCAAATAAAAGAAGCCTGCAAGTTCAGTAGGAGACTGATCTGAGGCCTAAGTGGAAAAAAAAGGCAAATTGTATGTTTTTTACTAATTACTGGCCAGTCGTTTTTCTAGGACTCTTATTTTTTTTCTTAGATATTTTATTTTGTTTTTTTAGCTCATGATTTTGATCCTACAGACCTAAGTTAATGTTTTTCTTATCAGTTCTATCTTTGACCAACTGTGGAGTTTTTGAAACATTGCAATGCAAATTTCATCTGCGAAAAGCTATAAGGCCTTTACTATTTTTATGTGTGCACACTTCTGTTATGTGTTGTATGTCTATATATACATATATCCGTATATCATATATATGATACAAAAATTAACATATATAAAGAACGCTCATAAAAAAAAACGCTCATAAAAACAAATTTTAAAAAGTGGATCCAAGGATCCTTAATTCATGTGATTTAAATTGTTCAATTTAAATTGGATAAACAGATAAAAATAAATGTGTTTAAATTTAAGCTTACAAGTTTTTCTAGGTGTTCAAATATCTAATAAAATACTAATGTCTACAAAATATCTAATATGACTTGTTTGTAGGACTTTTCCTTCAACAAAAAAAATGGTTTACAATCTTCAAAACATTTGTCTAATATTTTGATAAATAAGTAAATTAAATTTGATATGAGATTACTCATTCATGAGTACTTTTGTTAGATATCTGATTGAATAACTAAGGTCTGTACAAATTTGTACTAAAGTCTGTATAAGATTGTAAAACTCAGTCATGTGTTAAAGAGACAAAAATTTCTTAAAACATAAGTTTACCCATAACATTGTGTTTATTAAGTTTTATTTTTTCTAGAGCTAGCAACCATAAAAATTAAATAACTGATTAAATAGGAACTATTATTTTAGCGAACTGTTCTGCCATTACTTTAAAAGCTAAACTTGGTTAATGTAGAAACATCAATGTAATTATGATGCTATTAATGTGCTCATATCTTCCATATACAAGTCTGTAAGTTAGAAACTTAAAAGAGCATTATATCATGCTTGCGTTCTGAAGTTGTATGGTAAAAATATATATTGGGAATTTATTTATCTGTTATCAAAAAGATAAGTAAAGTTTTATGTTACTTTTTACATTTGGAACAATTTAAATGTATTTTTAAGTTAATGAGAGCCTAATCTGTGTAAAGGTTTAAAACTTTCAGCCTTTCTTTAATTCATGTTTTAAATGTGATATCATATGTTGTTAGCTAATGTTCATGTGACCTAAAACAATTTATGTAAACTTTGTAAAATGATATTTAAAAAAAAGATCAGCTTTAGAACTAAACCCTTTAGATTTTTAAAGAGACCTGCCTTACCTGAGATAAGGCTCTGTGTCCCATCTTACTACATGTGAGAATGACTACGAAAACAGTAAGTTAGATTATGTTTCATTTAAAGTTATGTTCAAAAGTTGTGTTTTTTTCTGTCAAGATTACTAGGATCTCAAACAGAAGATATAATTTATAACTAAGCAAAAAAATTCAGGGTAGCTATTATGCAAATTAAGTATATTTACTCTTGTTAAAAAATTTTATTTTGTAATTTTCTTATAAGTGATCTAAAGATTCTCTGTTAGTGTTTTACAGAAGTGTTGCTTTAAGAACACAACATGGGTTAATTTAAGATAATAAGTCATCACCTAAAAAACAGACAGAATAACACAGATCCCAATTAATAAAAAGATAAATAATTATAAAGTTATAGACATCAAAGCCCAGTACTCTTAACATAGGGCAGTTAAAATTTATTTTCTGGATATTAAAGATTAGGATTTAAAATTAAAGTTAAATGAAAAGGGAAAAGAAAACTAATATTTGGCTCTTGCCCTCTGAGTCAGTTTGAATCCAGGGAACAGGGGACTTCTCTAAAGAGCTTTTCAACTCTGGGCCACATAACCTCCCCATCAGGGAGATTAATGAGACCACTGGAGAACAGAAAGCCAATCAGTGCATTTTGCTGAGAAGAGGAGAGTCATCAGAGAAGGGAGACATCCCTGATGCTGCCGAGGAAAGCCACGTGGTCAAGGAAGACCTGGACCCACCTAGTGCAAATGACACTAGCAGAACTGAGAAGCTGCTCTCAAGTTTCCCCAGGAATGACAACCATAAAAGCTCAGCTGACTGTTAACAATATATGTATTGTTTCTATGAAACAAAAGTCAGTTTGACTGCTTCATCTTAAACACTTAGCAAAGACAGTTGAAAGCAAAATACAGCCATTCCTGGGAATTTTAAATAATAATAATAATAATAATAATAATAATAATAATAATAATAATAATATTTTATTGTATACACTTTATATTAGCCTCCCAAAATAAGTAAGACTGGAGGCTACAAAGAAGGATTCTCAGACAGCAATGCCTGATAACTATAAAAAGACACGATCAAGAGGAGCTGCCAGTGGCAGAAGTTTTTAGTTTAAGGCCTCAGATATTTCTAACCTACACGGTTAGGCTTGGTGATGGCTAGTACGATTATCCAGCACTGAGTAACAGAATTAAAGGTTTCTCTATTAGACACAGAGGTCATACTAGTAAAATGATTTGCAAGATTAGATAACATTAAATTATTAAACTGTATCTTATGGGGAGGGACAACTATAACACTAAATGTTAAGTATTAAGTTGACAGTCCTGATAACTGGGGATATTAAAGACTGGTGAGGGAACTTCTGTACAGTGACATGTTCTAGCTGCTGCAACATTTATTCAGTACTCATGGTTTTTGTTTCTCTCATAGAAGAAGCCATCCCCAGATGACTTTACAACCTGTTCTTCCCCAATGAGACTTCAAACCGAACTGACCTCTAAAAGACAACTCATGTCCCTCATGCCGTTCCCCCTCATGTCACCCTCTCTCAGCTCAGAAGAAGCCAAAATGAGTGATGCCTCTCTTCTTACAACAGTGGAGCCAAAAATAAATAGACTATCAATATACATAATTAATTAAGTCAGGTAAAATCAGGGAGACTGGTTTTGGGTGATTTCAAAAAATAGGGAGACTTACCTGAGGGAATAAAATTCCCTCAGTGCTCTTCCCCTACCGTATGAAAGACTTGAAAGGGACACATTAGAAAAGGGGGGGATGATAGACCCAACCTGATCTTTTATTAAAGTTTGGAGCCATCTTGCCACAAAGCCAAAAAAGGATAATTTTTCTTAACTATAAATTACAGCAAATTCCGAACCTGCTTGGAATGCCTGCCCGTGCGTTGAACTCACCCATGGCTGGCTCTCTGACCAGATAACAGCCCTCTCTGAAACTTTGTTGACACCTCATAAATATTGGCCTTCCCTGGTCAGACAACACTCTCTGAGGCTCTAATGGTCCCCATAAGTTCTGATGTTGGGGTCAGCAAAAAAAAAAAAAAAGTAAACTACCATTAGTGTGATGCTTGTCAGAGTTCTGTTATCTGTAACCCCCCTTTTGTGTAACTTTCTGGGCTATAAAGCTGGGCTGTAAGAAAGGTGGGGTTTCTCTCTTGTTCCCGCCGTTTGGGGAGGGAGAAGCACCAGGGTGGTGGAAATAATAAGCTTGTTTTAATTTGACTTTAATTGGAGTCAGTGGTGATTTCTTGCATCCTGGTCTAAAAGGTAAACACTCCACAAACATGGAGCTCTGCTGGCCTAAAGACTTTTTTTTTAATTAATTTTTATTGTAAGTTGCCTAAAGACTTTTTGAGAAACTGCCTCTGAGGATGGTCACTTGACATATATGTTGTTGTCAGGAGCTTTTGCGTGCATTCTAATGAAACCATCAAACCTGGGTCTGCATCTATGCTACCTGGAGGACATTGTTTCTTATTTTCCAAAGAACATGAGGCAACAGTGCTGACTTCTCTCTTTTTAGGTAAACTGCGGCCACTGAAAGCTAATTGTCTCTGCATGTGGATTGTGAAGCCATTATGTCATGCTCCACTTTTCATGGTCTTTCTTGCTGCTGCACTGGGAGTTTGTTATTTGCTTCACAAAATGCAAGGAGTTCAACTGGGACACAGTGCCTGAGGGAGTCCTGTCATGTGTGGTGGGTAAGGGTCTGCAGGAGAATGCACCAACCAGGTGCATTCTATCCCACATAGATTGCCCCCTTGACCATAGCAACTTGATTCTGAACATTGCCCTGAAACATCTCCATATAACAACATACCTTTAATGGAGAGGTTTCAGACATATAAGTGATTCCTGTCTCCACCATGTCAGCCACCAGCCATTTGGAAGTCAATGGCAGATCCACATGGCCTGACCACAGATATTTTATCACACACCTGCACACCACAGCTCTGGGCCCACTACTCAGCAGGCTCCAACATACTGGCATCTCTGTTCTACACCATTTTCATAAAACCCAGTCAATCAAGGCCCTCTCTGGTATACTTATGATCAACAACAGGACATCCAAAGATTCTCCAGTGCCACCTTGTGATGGGAATTTCAAAAATTTCATGGCATTTATCTAGCCATTTTTTAAGGATGAAGTTGGAGAAACTGTGGGTTTCAATTCATTCAGGAACCATTAAATTTTGAGGAAGCACATTTCAAGAAATGCTCTGCAGAACTCGCAGATGCAAGGCTTCCCAAACAGTGGCCAAAAGGACACATGAAGCCAGGACCATGAGGTCTACAATGTTAGGTCCATGTGTGTTTTGACTCTCAACTATGGCTGCCAAGTCTATAAGAATAAAATCATGTGATATCCTGGCTGAAATACCCAATGGTCTTTGGAAAGCCACCCTTGGCTTAAATCTCAGTTTCCAAGGGCGATTCTCATGCATGGCCTCCTAAAATCCCAACAAAATTCATGGCAATACTTCTCTGAGGTCAGTTCCATGACTCAGTCTCTAAGGGAATGACACCAGAGTTAAAGCCCAGGTGGACACAGGCATCTCTTCTAACCACCACACAAATGACCACAATTAAAACCAAAATAGTCCCACATGACCCTCATCTTCTTCCATATAGACACTCATAATAACCTCTGACTAAAGTTTTCCATGAGGTGTGCAGCCTTAGACATTGTCCAAAATAAGCACCATTGCCCCTCATTTGCCTAAAGTCAGGGTGGCCTGGACACCCTTCTTGTGAACCAAGAGTGATCAAATATGCCTGCTATATAACTGCTCTGCTTCTCCAAATTGAGGCTTACTGACTGTCTGGTATAGATTCTTTATGTGAATTGGTGTCATGAGAAAACCTAAGCACATATCGGCTAGCCTCTGCAGGGTTTGAAGAACTGATTTGACCCAAAGGATCCCTATTCTCACTTGATGGAGGTCAGGAAGCTAACAGAGGAAGGCGGGAACCTTCATCCACAATGACTACACTTTTGGCCATTTTGGTTTAGATGCACACTTGGAAACTTTCTTTAGATCCATCAAGTGCTGAGAATCTAAGCCACTGTCTCACACAGGGCCAAGAGGCTGATTCAGCCACATCCCTTTCCAAAGCAATTAAGCAAAGAGCCACAGGTGATGCCCATTCATTTCCATTTGAAAACTGTTTTCTTCAGGCTGCAGAAAGGGGTGGCCTGAGGCAAAGACCTTCCTGACATTCAGGACAACAGAACAATAGGTAAGCAAAAGGCCCAAAGCAGTGTTTCTCCACTGAGACTTTACTGGTCACACTGATATCTGAGTTTTCTGAGGTGCTCCCATTCACTTCAGCTATCCAGTACATGGCCATGTCAGAGAGTTTGGAGGTGGTACATATCTTGAAAACAAAACCATGAGGCTATCCTGGAGAGTGGCCAGTATTCAGGAAGAAAAGAGGAACTTAGCAAGGTAGTAGGTGTTGCCCATCCATAAGGCATGCCGCTCTCCATTCTTAAATTGGGTGGTATGAATGCTGGGTAGCTTTCTACTACACAGGACACAACCATTGATGCATTCGCTTTTCAAATGTCTACAACCACGGATACAGTGTGATTCACAGACATAGAAACATTCGTGTTATCAAACGACTTTCTCAAAACATTCCAGTCCAAACACATAAACCGCCTTTCCTACCTATTCTCAGAACCTGAGACAAAACCACAAACTCACACGGACACCCACAATGACACCTCCTTCCCCCAAGTATGTCTGTGACTATCTTGAGTGTCCTCTGACTGGTGGGCCATACTATGTTCCCCCGAAATTGCCTGTCCTGTCTCAGTTCTGGTTCTCTTTGCCAACTCTTTGAAGTTGTCAGGAGTCATGGTTTAGACACTACCTGCTTTCCCAGTAAAGGCCCCACTTCAAAGCTCTCCTGGCATTTGGCCACCATCACATAAGTAGGTACCAAGAAAGACTGACTCTGTCCTTGGTAAATACAATCAATTGAGACCACAGGGTCTGGGACTGGGCCTTGCTCTGAGTTCCTGGCTTCCCAGATCCCAAGTTCAGAAAGTTCCATCGCCAAGAAAGTGTGGGAGGTCACTTCCTTCAGGAACTGAATGAGGTCACTGCCTTGGCAATCACTTTGTCCTAACAATTGCTTCCAAGGGTCGCATGAGATGGAGGCTGCCCCTACTTCCTGAGACACTTTCACAAGTTAGAATGGTATATCAACCATAGGCACCCAGGAACAGCTCTCCACACAGGCCTGGTTTGGTCCATTTAAACTACACTAAGAAAAGAGAGGCTGATTCAGACACATCCCTTCATTCTGACCAGGTTTCTTGATATGGAAGTTGACATGGAGTTGACTTTTGCTCTCTCAGGTCCTTGATAGGTGAAAAGGTCGGTCGAATGTCGGAGGAAAAGACCACCAAGAGACTGTCTCATGCCACAGCAAAGGGTTTATTGGGGGTCCAGCATGCTGGGGCTCAGGACTCACTTCAGAGGAGCAAAGAGGTAAGAGCCCTGAGAACAACTTCAGCATGGTTTATATACATTCTTTAGAGAGGGCAGGGACTTTACATACATCCTAGGCTCCTTTTGCAAATCATCATATACCACGGGAAAATCAAATAACAACTCTAAAACATGAATAGCACATTCATTGGCGGACACACGTCTGGCAGGGGTGATTGGTCAGCCCCGAGAATGGGTATACATTTAAACTGATTTGTTGAAGCCCTGAGATGTATATGTGCTGAGCTGCACGGTTTCTGGGGAGGGGTTGTTAAGTAACTAGGTGGTCAGGAAAGATTGCAACACACATCTAATGGGCAGTTCTGGGAATTGTCTTAACTGCCACAGAAATTTCAGGTTCTGAGTGAAGCTTGTAAACTTTACAAAACCTGGTTCTTTACGTTTCAATTTTAATTTCTTTTATTATTTAATTTCCCACTGCTTTTTCTGACAACTTTTAATCTTAAAAATAATGAATCATAATTATTGCGGGGTCTCACATTCTATTTCTGCCAGTGGAGTATATTTCTGTCTGATTACAATGCGTTTTACCTGCCCAATCTGAGTCTGGATAAAGGTAAATATGCTATTAAGCAAACAAGTTCCCACAGCTAGCAACACCATAAGGATGATCAGGGGTCCTTTAAGGCTGATAGGAGTCTAGTTAACCAGAGGGACTGGGTAAACCATGACTCAAACCACCCTTGTTGAATCTCCCTTTATCTCTTGCGCTCTTCAAGGCATTTTCTCAATTTACTCATGAATTCTTTTACAACTCCAGTATGGTCAGGATAAAAACAACATCTTCTCTCAGTGCAGCCCAGAAGCTCCCCTCCCTCATGAAGTGGAGGTCTTATCCTCACCTGTTCTGTAAAACCACTTCAGAGAGAGGGATTAAGGATTTCTGAAAAACTGTGATGCAGGTCTCTAACGTCTTCAAGTCTTGAGATATTGCTGCTTCTAATTGGGCCATTTGTTGTGACCCACGGATCATAGCAGCTGTTCCTGTACCCACTCCTGCAGCAGCTCCTATCCCCAATAGGATGGCTAGAGTAAGGGACACTGGCTCCCGGCGAAATCGAGTTGTTTGTCCCCCTAATAGAACTTCAAATGATTCTGCATCATGATAGAGCACCCTGGGGAGTATCTGCACCATTACACAATATTTTAGAGAGCTGTCCAATACCTGGGCTAAAATGCAAGGAGTTCTGACTGTGTGGAGTTTAGTACCATACAGGTTCCTTTAATTATTTCCCAGGGGGAGGAGTCAGCTGTACTCTGGACTGGGGAAGTAGGCAAAAACAGAAACTGGGAAGTATGAGATGATAGAGGGGTTCTGGAAGATCTAGGCACTGGGTCCTCCACAGGTTTGGGCCTGTTTGCGACTTCAGAAATCAGCTGGGCACACATGAAAATCAAGACAGGCTAGTTTACACCTGGGCTGGGGGAGATGACATCCATAATTGATGGGGTAAGGTGGTCTGTGTTGCCCTGGTTTGGGTTTAAGTGGGATCTGTGTGGGGTCCTCTATGTCAGGGAGATCCCAGTCAGAGAGGCCTATGGCAAGCTGACAAATGTCCGGGTGGAGAGATGGCCACCAAGTCCATAAGGTGGCTGTATGTGAAATAGACCACACTACTTGCCCAGTAGGATTTATAACTTGCCATTGTTGCTGAAAAGGCTGATGGGGATTAGGACTGCTGGTGGTCAGGGGAAGAATCCATAGCCCTACCCACAAGACGGACACACAACTTGAGAGGGTTACCAGTCTGTTCAAGTTTCCAGCCAGAGTCTGGACAGGACGCAGGCTTGAGATGGGAGGCATTGATCCAGGAAGTGATCCCATCCACTTTCACCACTGTAGGTGTTATAAGCAGCACCTGGTATGGTCTTTTCCACCAGTGTTCCAGGGATGACACCTGATGCCGTCTCACGTAGACAAAGTCTCTAACTTGATAACGATGTGGGGTTCCCTCATCTCCAGGCTGATAAGCAGTGGCCAACTGTTTCCACAGGTATCGCTGGGTGCTGGGTTTGTTCAAGGGCTTTAAGTCTGTCAAGCAAGGGGGTGTGAAAGGAATCATTAAGTCTCAGAGTTGGGGTTAGGTCCCTTATTGGAGGAGGGGCACCATAGAGAATTTCATTAGGGGTGAAGTTACACAAAGAGGCAGAGCGGGTATTTCTTGCACAAAGTAGTGCATAAGGTAGGAGCATAATCCAATTTTTTATGCCGGTCTCCAAGCTTAATTTTGTTAAGTTCTCTTTGATGGTTCTATTCATCCTTTCTACCTGTCCTGAGCTCTGGGGTCTATAAGCACAATGCAACTTCCAATTAATCCCCAGCGTCCTGGCGAATCCCTGACTTACCTGGGCTTTGAATGCTGGTCCGTTATCAGACCCTATTACTTTAGGCAGGCCGAACCTTGGAAAAATGTCTTCTAGGATCTTGTTGGCCACTTTTTTTCCCTCCGGTGTGGAAAAAGTTAAAAGAATCACTCCTTTTAGGGCTGCCAATTAAGCTTCCTCATCTGCCCTTCTGTTTCCAACCGCCACGGGGTCATTTCCCTTCTGGTGCCCTGGACAGTGCACTATAGCTACGTCCTTAGGGCCCTGCACTGCTGAGAGAAGGTGGAGGATCTCATCATTGTTCTTTATTTCTTTCTGAGCAGAGGTTAATAGCTGCCTTTGCTGGTAAATAGCCCCCTGCACATTTGCAGTTGCAAATGCATAGCAGCTATCAGTGTATATGGTGGCCCTTTTGCCTGTTGCTAGTTCCAGTGCTTTCATAAGGGCAATCAGTTCTGCTTTTGGGGCTGATGTCCCTTCTGGGAGACCAGAGGACCAGATGACATTAGTTTCGCTAACTAGTGCTGTTCCAGCCCGCTGCTTACTGTCTTGGAGGAAGCTGGTGCCCTCCATAAACCATACGACTTCAGGGCGAGGCAGTGGCTGATCCTTCAAGTCTCGTTGTATACTGGTTTCCTCTGCCAGTAAGTGTTGACACTCATGAGCGACGGGTCCTGATGATTCTTCTGGCAGCAGTTTAGCCGGGTTGAGTGAAGCAGGGCGTCCCAACATTATTCTGTCTTTGTCAAGCAAGAGGATCTGGTAGTGGTTTATTCTGGAGTTTGATAGCCACCTCTCTGGAGGCTGACAGATGATGCTCACCAGGGCATGGGGGGCTATTATGGTTAGCTGCTGTCCCAAGTTCATATATGATCATCTTTTATTAGAAAGGCTGCCGCTGTTATAGCTCTTAAGCAATGGAGCCACCAGCTAGCCACTGGCTCCAGTTTTTTTGATAAGAATGCTACCGGCCTTTTCCAAGGTCCCAAAGTCTGAGTGAACACTCCCCGTTCTATTCCTTTCTTTTCCTCAATGTAGAGACTGAAGGGTTTTTCTACATCTGGGAGTGCTAAGGCCGGAGCAGATAGCAGCGCCTTTTTTTACATTATTAAAACCTTGTTAGTGCTCAGGGTTCCATTGGAAGTGGGCATCCCGCTTTATCAGTGGGTATAAAGGGGCAGCCAGAGATGCAAACCCAGGAATCCATAACCTGCAAAAGCCGGCAGTCCCAAGAAACTCTCTGAGTTGTCTCTTATTATATGGGGGTGGTATCTGCACAACAGTTTGTTTTCTGGGATCATTGAGCCATCGTTTGCCATCCCTAAGAGAATAACCCAGGAAGATTACTTCTTGCTGACAAATATTGGCCTTATGGCAGAAGCCCTATATCCAAGCCGAGCAAACTCAGATAATAGTGCTTTGGTCCAAGACTCATAGTTCTCCTTGGTGTCAGCTGACAGTAGGAGATCATACACATATTGGAGTAGGGTGACTTCGAGGTGTGCAGTTCTGAAGTTGTTGAAGTCCCTGTGGAGGGCTTCATCAAAGAGAGTGGGGGAGTATTTGATCACCTGTGGGAGTCTAGTCCAGGTTACTTGGGCATATGTTCCAGTTTCTGGGTCTAGCTACTTGAAAGCAAACAAGAACTGACTGTCCTTATGTAGGTGGAAAGCAGAAGTAAGCATCTTTTAAGTCCAGCACAGTGTACCATTCCCGCTCCAGATTCAGAGTGCTAAGCAAATTATATGGATTGGGTACTGTGGAGTGAATGTCCTGCACTCTCTTGTTGATCTCTCTTAGGTTTTGAACAGGATGGTAGTCCCCAGTTCCTGGCTATTCTACAGGTAGCAGGGGGGTATTCCAGGCTGATTGACAGGGCCATAGGACCCCAAGAGCAGGTATTTCTGAATATGGGGACTTATCCCATCCTTAGCTTCTTTGCTTAGAGGATATTGTTTAACACTGATTGGAGAGACAGAAGCTTTTAATTCTACTACTATTGGAGGTTGTTTTATGGCTAGACCTAACCCAGCAGTTTCTGCCCAGGTATTAGGATAGTCTTTTATCTATTTCTGTGGTAGTTTGCCTGTTTGATCAGTCCTAGGGAGCGAGAAGAGTTGATGTTCATCTTCTCTGGACATCGTCAAAGCCGTGACTATGGGAGTTTTTACTGAAGGCTTTAGAAACTCCACTTAAGGACCATCAGAGTTAAAGGTTATTCTATCCCGGAGTTGGTAAGCAGTTCCCTGCCCATCAATGGGGCTGGGCATTCTGGGACTACTAGGAAAGAGTGGTGGACTTTTCCCATTCCTACATCCATAATCCTCTTAGTTGTCCAAGCCCGATATCTACTGCCATTAGCCCCTTGAACAAGAGACCATTTATTTGATAGGGGGCCCAGTGGGGTGTTAAGGGCTGAGTATACTGCTCCTGTATCCACATCAAAGTTCACTGGAGTCTCCTCCACTTCAAATGTTACCCTGAGCTCGGGGAATCGATCTGAGCCCCGACATTCCTAGTCCTCTTCTACAGTCAGCATGGTGGGCTGGCGTGGCTGCTTTTTTGGGGGGCACTCTTTGGCCCAGTGTCTTTTTTCTTTACAGTAGGCACATTGATCTGAGGCCAGGGGCAGCCTTTGGCATGGGACCAGGTATCCATTCTTGTCTCCCTGCTTTTTAACTTCTGGTGTATTTGCTGCTGTGAACAAAACCTTAGCCAATGCTTTAGTCTGCCTTTTGCTCATTTCATCCTCTTTTTGTTCCCTTTCCTTCTCTCTCCTCTGTTTCCTCTCCTCCTCAATTTCTCTTTTATAATACACTTTCTCAACTTCTCTGACTAAATCTCTTAAAGTCATATCTTGTAATCCATCTAGACGTTGTAAATTTCTCCTAATATCTGGGGCAGCCTGCTCGATAAAGGCCATTGCAACAGATGCTTTTTGGTCCTCTGCCTGAGAATCAAAAGGAGTATATTTTCTATATGCTTCCATAATTCTCTCAATAAACATAGAGGGAGACTCATTATGCCCTTGGATAATCTCTCTTACCTTGGCCAAATTAGTCAGCCCTCTGGCGGCCACTTGGAGACCTGCTATTAGAGCCCGGTGATAAGTGGACAGATGCTACCTAACTTCAAAGGTGTTGGGGTCCCAGTTGGGTCGTTTCATTGGCCTGTAAGGATGGAGAGGGGGCATCACAGGGGCTTCCGAGTTTTCTATTATCCATTGCCAGCGGTTTCCTTGAGCTGGCCCAGCTTCCTCCAGGGTCGGACGGGATAATGCTACTGCGGGGAAGTCCCCTGGAGGGCTTGGGTCCGGCCTAAATGCCTCTAGTGGTGGAGAGGCTGAGCCAGCGGTCGGAAGATCGTCAAGAACGTGTTGGGGGTTGGGGAGCAAGGGTAGAGGATAAGAAGGGGGAGGAGTGTCCAGTCTTGTGACTCAGGGAGAATGGAGGGAAGAGGGGGAGGAGTGGAAGTTTTGAATGACAGGATCGTGGGGGAAGGGTTATATGGCTATTGATCTGGGTGGACACGTGGCCCCGGCTGAAAGACAATATCTCTGACTTTTCGGGTTAGAGGGAAGTGGAAGGATCCTTCTGGGGGCCATCTGACTCCGAGGATAGGCCATTCTGAAGCACAGAGAGTCTGCCAGGTACAGCGTTTTACTGAAAAAAAAAAAAAGATTCTGGGCCCTTGAGCAGACATCAGTCCAATGATCAAGGGTAAGGTACAGAGGCGTGCAAGTACTTATCCCATAATGGGAGTTACTCAAACAGGGACAGTGAATACACAAACACGACACAGACAAAGACAAACAGTAAACGTTTAACATGAGTCCAAGACAAAGATTAGAACTGAGTGACTTGCAAAACCTGATGTGTTAGACAATAAAGACAGAAAGTAAACTCAACATGAGTTCCTGACAATGAACAAAACCGAGTAGCTGGCAAAACCAGATGGGCTGTCAAACCAAATCCTGAAGCAAAATATAACCGAGTTGAGGAAACTACTATTCCTCGATTTCCCGAGTCCTCAGGAGTGTCCCCCAGGGACTTGGCCTGTGGCTCTTTTACACGTCTGTCAGCCTCCGTCAGGGAGAGCTAACGCTCTTCAAAGACAGCCACTTAGTCAAGCCCTAACCTGAAACCCGAAAGCAGAAAGAGGCACCTTACTTACTCCGAGAGGAGTCCGTTGGGGTCTTTCGTCCGCAGCTGCCAGATATCTCACCTGGGGCCTCCAGATGAAAAGACGGGGCGAATGTCGGAGGAGAAGACCACCAAGAGACTGTCTCATGCCACAGCAAAAGGTTTATTGGGGGTCCAGAATGCTAGGGTTCAGAGCTCACTTCAGAGGTGCAAAGAACAAAGAGCCCCGAGAACAACTTGAGCAAAGTTTATATACATTCTTTAGAGAGGGCAGGGACTTTACATACATCATAGCCTCCTTTAGCAAATCATCATATACCACAGGAAAATCAAATAACAACTCTAAAACATCATTAGCACCTTCATTGTCGGGAACATGTCGGGCAGGGTTGATTGGTCAGCCATGAAAAGGGGTATACGTTTAAAATAATTGGTTGAAGAGCTGAGATGTATATGTGCTGAACTGCACGGTTTCTGGGAAGGGGTTTTTAAGTAACTAGGTTGTCAGGGAAGATTTCAACACACATATAATGGGCAGGTCTGGGAATTGTCTTAACTGCCACAGGAATTTCAGGTTCTGAGTGCAGCTTGTAAATTTTACAAAACCTGGTTCTTTTGTTTCAATTTTAATTTCTTTTATACTTTCAGAACCTTACAAAGGAAGGTGAGAGACTTCATCCACAATGACTCCTCTTTTGGCCATTTTGGTTTTGGGTGCATGTATGGGATCTTTCTTTAGATCCATATGGTGGTGATATTCAAAGCCACTGCATCACTCAGGGCCTAGAGGCTGATTAAGACACATCCTTTTCCAAAGCAATTACTTCTCTGAGGTCAGTTACAGAACTCAGTCTCTGAGCGGAATCACACAAGAGTTCAAGCCCAGGTGGACCCAGTCATCTCATCCAACCGCCAGACAAATGACCACAATTAAAACCAAAACAGTCCCCCAAGGCCCTCATCTTCTTCCATATAGACACTCATCATAAACTCTGGCTGGAGGTTTCCATGAATGGCGCAGCCCAAGAGAGTGTCCAAAATAATCTCCCTTGCCTCTCATTTGCCTAACCTCAGGGTGGCCTGGACACCATTCCTGTGAACCAGGATTGATCACATAGGTCTGACATTAATGCTGCTCTGCTTCTCCAGTTTGAAGCATACTAAATGTCAGGTAGAGTTTCCTTATGTGATTTGGAGTCATGAGGAAACCCAAGCACCTCTGCAGGGCTTGGAAGAACTCATTTGACTCAAAGGATCCCTACTATCATTTGATGGAGGTCAGGAACCTAACAGAGGAAGGCGAGAGACTTCATCCACAATGACTGATCTTTTTGTCATTTTGGTTTTGGATGCACACATTAGATCTTTCTTTAGATCCATCAGGTGCTGATAATCTAAGCCACAGCCTCACACAGAGCCAAGAGGCTGATTCAGACACAACCATTTCCAAAGCAATAAAGCAAAGAGCCACAGGTGATGCCCATTCATTTCCATTTGAAAACTGTTTTCTTCAGGCTTCACAAAGGAGTGGCCTGAGGCAAAGAACATCCTAACATTCAGGGCAACAAAACAATAGGTTTGCAAAAGGCCCAAAGCAGTGTTTCTCCACTGAGACTTTCCTGGTCACACTGATATCTGAGTTTTCTGAGATGCTTGCCATTCCCTTCAGCTATCCAGTACATGGCCATGTCACAGAGCTCGGAGGTGGTACATATCTTGGACACAAAACTAGAGCCTATTCTGGAAAGTGGCCAAAATTCAGGAAGAAAACAGAAACTTAGGAAAAGAGTAGGTGTTGCCCATTGATAAGGAAACCTGCAGTCCATTCCTAAAATGGGCAGGGTTAATGCTGGGAATCTTTTTACTAGACAGGTCACATCCATTGATAGATTCTAATTTCTAATGTTTACAACCACGGACACAGTGGGATACACAGACACAGAAATACTCGCCTTGTCAAAGGACTTTATTGAAACAGTCCACTCCAAACTGAACAAAACGCCTTTCCTACCTATTCTCAGAACATGAGACAAAACCACAAATTCACACCCACAATCAAAAAGGCACCTCCTTCCCCAAGTAAGTCTGTGACTATCCAGAGTGTCCTCTGACTCATGGGCCATACTATGTTCCGCCAAATTGGCATGTCCTGTCTCAGATCTGGTCTCCTTGTCAAACTCTGTGAAGTTGTCAGGAGCCTGTGCTGACCAATACCTGCTTTCTCAGGAAAGGCCTCTCTTCAGAGCTCTACTTGCATTTGGCCATCCTCAAATCACTAGGTACCAAAAAAGACAGACTCTGTCCTTGGTAAATCCAAACAAGTGAGACCACTGGGAATGGGACTGGGACTGGCTCTGCGTGCCTGGCTTCCTGGATCCCAAGTTCAGCCAGTTCCACCACCAAAGAAGTGAGGTAGGTCAATTCCTTCAGGAAGGGAATGAGGTCACTGCCTTGGCAACCACTTTGTCCTAACAGTTGGTTCCAAGGTTCCCTTGAGATGGAGGCTGCTCCTATTACCTGTTACACTGTCACAAGTTACAATGGTATATCAACTATAGGCACCCAGGAGAAGCTCTCCACACAGAGTTGGTTTGGTCCATCTTTTCATATCAAGAGGAGAGAGGCTGATTCAGACACATTCCTTCATCCTGATCAGGTTGTTTGCCATGGAAGATGACTTTTGCTCTCTCATGTCGTTCATAGCTGCCTACATCTTCTCCAGGGATCATTTCTGCATGGACCTTTGAGGTTCTCAGCAGGTGGAAGATCCCCTACATTCCTATATTGTAAGACCAACTCTGTCCCTGCTCTTCTGTAAAGATAGATCGAGGGAGGAGTGTATGGTTAGGGTAAAAACATATTCTATTTGGGTTAGAAATCATTCTGCAAGATAACTAATGATATTGGGAACCTGCGATATTCACAAGAAGATATAGGTAAAATATAAGTATGAAACCAGAAATCTAGGAACAATTTGAAGCCCAGAAGGGCATTGGGCCATTTAGTGGGATACTTAGCTTTGAATTTTGTTCTGCACAGATGTCTCAGATGAATCAATATGCAAAGGCATAGGACCTTGTACCTTGGAAGATTTAATGTCCAAGAGAACATCCAGTCAGAAAGAAATACTCGGTAGGATTAGGAAGATAGTCAGTAGGTTTAGAAAAAAGAGTGAGTATAGGATTTGGACAAAACGTTCATTAGCAATAGAGTTTCTGGTAGAGAGTGAACATAAATATGAGCACATATGAAGAGTCAGTCACAATGATGAACTGGGGAAAATATGTAGGAAAGCAGATATCAATAGAGACATTAGGAAATCACGCAAAGTATAATGTGAGTGATAGGGTTAGACATTTTCAACATGGTTGAGGTTGAATATATAATCTTAGGAAGAAAGAAATGTGTAGTCACCAATAGGATTGACATTTGAGAGCATTTGGTAACCTGGAAATGGTTGTTTAAGTAATCCATGCTCACTTTCCATTTTGCTTTGGTTAAAGGTTAATAAAATGGGTATTTGTCACTTCCTTTTTTCTGTATGCTTAACAAAACACTGTTGAAATCTTGAGAACTCTTTGCTAATTTTGTTTCCAGAATGTGCTGTCCCCAACTGACAAACTGCAGAATGTACTCCCTCACCCGGTTGGACGCAAACCGCCCACTCGCCCTGACCCATCAATAAATTTTCCACCCTGCCCTCGCCAAGGAAAGTATATAAGCTCTGTTAAAGCTGTTCTCAGGGCTCTCTGTTCTATTCAAGTGAGCTCTGAGCCCCACCATGCTGGACCCCCAATAAACCCTTTGCTGTTGCTGAGTGAAAATGTTATACTGTTCTGTACTTAAAAGATGCTTTCCTTTGCTTGCCTCTGCATAAAGATAGTCAGTTGCTGTTTGCTTTCGAGTGGGTAGACCCAGAAACCAGAAAGTCTGGTCAACTAACTTGGACTAGACTCCCACAGGGGTTCAAAAACTCCCCCACTCTCTTTGATGATGCCCTCCACAGAGATCTCAACAACTTCAGAACTACGCACCCTGAAGTCACCCTGCTTTTATATGTGGATGTCCTGCTACTGGCAGCCAACACCAAGGAAAACTGTGAGTCTGCGAACCAAGCACTATTATCCGAGCTTGCTCAACTCGGGTATAGAGCTTTGGCCAAAAAGGCCCAAATTTGCCACCAAGAAGTAATCTTCTTGGGGTATTCAATTAGCGGTGGTAAATGATGGCTCACTGAGCCGAGAAAACAAACCGTTGTGCAGATACCACCCAAATCTAACAGGAGACAACGCAGAGAGTTTCTTGAACTGCTGGCTTTTGCAGGTTATGGATACCTGGGTTTGTGTTCTTAGCTGCACCTTTATACCCGCTGTTAAATGAGAATGCCCAATTCCAATGGACCCTTGAGCACCAGCAAGCTTTTGATAACATCTAAGGACACTGACACTGGACTCCTCAACTTCACTGAGCCCAGCCTGCAATTTCAGAAAGTCCTACACTACATTAAAAATATACATCAACTCACTCACCTTGGTTCAAAGAAACTGCGGCCATTCCTGAAGGATCAAGGACAGAGTTTTCGACAAACTCACTCACAGCGAAAGGAAATAACTGAACAGGTAAAAAAAGCCTGTCCGTTCTGCCAAATGGTTAAAGCTTACCCTTCCAAGCTTCCTGCAGGAAAGCACCTACGAGAAACCAGACCAGGACAATTCTGGGAAGTGGACTTTACTGAAATTAAGCCAGCAAGATATGGACTTAAATATCTGCTAGTCTTTGTAGATACATTTTCAGGATGGATTGAAGCCTTCCCCCCCCCCAAAAAAAAATAAAAAAAAAACACGACGCAAATGGTGGTCAAGAAGATCCTGAAAAATATTAGGATATTTTTTCCAAGACACGGCTTTCCTAAGGTAATAGGGTCTGATAATTGAACGGCGTTCATGGGCCAGGTAAGTCAGGGGTTAGCCAGGACCCTGGGGATGAATTGGTAGTTACATTGTGCTTATAGACCACAGAGCTCAGGAAAGGTTAAAAAAAATAAATAGAACCATTAAAGAGACCTTAACGAAATTCAGCTTAGAGACCGACATAAAAGATTAGCCTATGCTCCTGCCTTGTGCACTATTTCATGCAAGAAATACCCCCTCTGTTTCTTTGTGTAAACTCTCCCCCTATGAAATTCTCTATGGTGCCTCTCCTCCTGTCAGGGACCTAACCCCAACTCAAAGACCTAAACATCCCTTCCACATTCCCTTGCTTGACAGACTTAAATCTCTTGAAAGAACTCTGCGATACCTGTGGAAATAGCTGGCGACTGCTTTCCAACCAGGGGATGAGGGGACTCCACATCGATATCAAGTAAGAGACATCATCTACATAAGACGACATCAGGTGTCATCCCTGGATGCTACTTATAACACCTACAGTGGTAAAAGTAGATGGAATCACTTCCTGGATCCATGCCTCTAATCTCAAGCCTGTGCCCTTTCCAGACTCTGGCTGGAAACTGGAAAAGACTGGTAACACTTTCAAATTGTCTATTCGTCATGTGGATAAGGCTATAGACTCTCCCCTTGGCCATGAGTAGACCTAAAGCTCATCAGCCGGTTCAGCAGCAATGGCTGATCACAAATCCTACTAGACAAGAAGTATGGTCTATCTCGCATACAGCCCCCTTAGTGACCTTGTGGCCATCTCTCCACCCAGATATTTGTCAGCTGGCTATAGGTCTATTCTATTAGGATATCCCAGATGAAGAGGATCCCACTAAAATTCCATTAAATCCTTTCTGTACGATAGATAATGGAAACAAACATTATGGATGTAGGGACACGCGAGCCAGATGCAGGTTGGCTAGCCTAGATTAGTATGTTTGCCCGGCAGACTATTAAAGCCTCAAAGAGCCACGGCTGTGTGGGGGAAAAGCCGAAATCTTCTGTAAGTCATGGGGATTTCAGCATACAGGGCCTGCCTGGTGGAATCCAAAATGGTCATTAAATTCAGTACAAAGCATTGGCCATATTACCAATTAGACAACCAAAACCAAACCCCCAGAGGAGTCTCTAGATCCTCAAATTCGGTGTGACCTTTTTAAATTCTGAGAGTGCTCAAAAGGGTGAAAGGAAATTCCCCTATGTTGAGGCCTTTTCCCCTCTTTCGCTCACATCCTGAACTATGCTTCTCCAATAGATCCTCACCCTCAGCCTTCTGCTCCAGACTCTCTGCTGTCAGTCCCAGCTCAGCAACCTGATTTCTCCCCTCCAATTACTAGATCAAACACCCAAACCTCTGCTGGTTCTCAGACCATTGCCCCCTTGCTGAGGTAGCAGGTACTGAGGTACCCCTCCACCCACTCACTCCTCTCTTCTCCTGTCAGTGCCTGCACCAGGTCCCACCAGGTCCTCTTACCAGCTAACACAAAGCTCAAACCTGCTTAGGAGAGCCCTCAGACCCCTATCGAAGATGTAATGAAAATGGCCTTTAAAGTTGCTTTGTCATCACTAAAAACAGGTTACTAAGAATTTAAAGTACCTCACAGGCTTTTTGGGATACTCACTCCTGTCTTCCCCTCTGCTCTACCTGTTCAACTGCTCAAGTTTTAGTTGCTAGGAAAACCCAAACCCCTTTTTCTTTATTCTTTTACATCTCACCTGCCTCAATCTCAGATCCACGGAGCTGCTCTCACCCTTCACCTTCCCCATCTTCCCCCTCTGTACCAGGCCCACAGAAAAATCTTAACTGAACTTCTGCAGAAGTCTTCACCATGGATGACTTTAGGACTTTCAGCAAAAGAGTCCCTATAAAAGAGTTCAGTGTAGATAAACTTCCTCTTTTTCTGTTGCCCTGTTCTACTTGGCCACTGGCTGGAAAAATCAGTACTCCTAAGCTAGACACCCCCTTAATAGTTTTTCACACAATATGTGAACAAGGCCACTGGCCTTGAGCTGGAGCTTCACAGATATAGCTACATTTCTAAGATAAAAAAATTACCAGCTGGGCTCCATGGTAACAGCTGCAGGGGGATAGAAGAAAAGGAAGAAAAAGTTCTCCCCCTCCCAGGTGTCCTTGAAAAGTTAACTTGCCCAGAACAGAGGAAAAAACAGAAAAAAATTTCTTTTTGTGAAGTTCTGCACACTGTGAACTTCTGAGCCCCTTCCCTTTCATGTTGGGTACAAAATTCTGAAACTACATAAACGTGGGGTTAATGGAGTTAATTGATTACAACAGAAGCAATGCCCTCTGAATCCAGTTGCAACCAAATAGGACTGTTTCCCTGTCTTGGTGCTATCTTAGGTGCCTTGCCTTGTCCACCCCTACAACAATAAAACCTATATACTTAAACATTTTTTATGTTTTCATGAAATGGTCAACAGATGTGATTAATTGCATAATGATGCAGATGTTTCCCAGAGTGCTCTAAAATGATGCAGGTTCATTAGAAGTTCAAACAGGGGGGCATACAACCCGGTTCCACTGGGAACATATATCGCTCACCTTAGCCATCCTGTTAGGAATAGAAGTTGCTGCAGGGGTGGGCACAGGAACCACTGCCCTGCTCCATGGGACACAACAAATGAACCAATTAGAAGCAGCAATAGACCAAAACTTAAAGATATTAGAATCCTCCATCACAGCTTTGCATGAATCTTTATCCTCTCTCTCCTAAGTAGTTTTACAGAACAGTCGAGGGTTGGACCTCTTCTTCATGAGAGACGGGGGCCTTTGTGCTGCATTGAGGGAAGAATGTTGTTATTATGGCGAACATACTGTAGTTGTAAAAAAATCTATGAGTAAATTAAAAAGACACCTTGAAGAGCATCAATGAGAGAGAGGCCCAAAAAGGGTGGTTTGCGTCTGGGTCATACAGTACCCCTGGTTAACTACGCTTTTATCAACCCTGGTCGGTCCAATAATAATCCTCATATTATTGCTAACTATGAAACCCTGTGTGCTCAAAAGTGTAATTTGTTTTCTCCAAGCTCAAATTGGAGAATTTAAACTTTTGTTAATTCCCCACTTGCAGACATAGAATGTGACAGCCTCCAATGATCACTTTTATCATTAAAAGTAGCCAGAAGAAGTGGGAAAAGAAAGGTTAATAAAATAGGTACTTGTAATTTCCTGTTTTTCTGTACGCTTAACAAAACACTGTTGAAATATTGAGAACTGTTTGCTAATCTTGTTTCCAGAATGTGCTGCCCCCTAAATGCCAAATTGCAGAATGTATTCCCTCACCCAGTTACACGCAAACCACCCACTTGCCCTGACCCATCAATAAACTTTCGTCCCTGCCAACTCCAAGGAAATTATATAAGCTCTGCTTAAGCTGTTCTCAGGGCTCTCTGCTCTATTCATGGGAGCTCTGAACCCCAGCATGCTTGACCCCCAATAAACCCTTTGCTGTTGCATGAGACAGTCTCTTGGTGGTCTCTTCCTCCGATGCTCACACGAACATTACTTGGATGATTGAATGTAGAAGAGAAAATCCAGTCAAAAAGGGATAGTCGGTGGGATTTAGAAGATAGTTGGTAGGTTTAGGAAGAAGAGTAAGTATTGGACTTGGAACAAAAGATCTTTAGCAATAGGGGTTCAGTTAGAGAGTGAATGTAAATGTCAGCACATGTGAACAGTCACAATAATGAACTGGGAAAAATATGAAGGAAAGCAGATTTCAATAAATCAGGCAAAGAATAAAGTGAGTGATACGATTAGACATTTTCAAGAGGGTTGACTTAGAATACATAATCTTAGGAAGAAACAAATATGTAATCACCAATTGGATTGACATTTGAAAGCATTAGGCAATCTTGACATGGATGTTTTTTGTAATCCCTGCTCACTTTCCATTTAGGCTTTGGTACAATCCTAAGTGTGACATTTGCGTTTTGTGTCCAGAATATTACACTGATAAAATGTATATGTAGATCTGGTAACATGAGTATTTCTTCCACAATTTCAGGGAGCAATATTTTGAAGACATATAAATGGGTATTGGGGGTACAAAGAGGTGTACACTGTGTCTATGAATATAGAGATAATGCATGAGTAGACCATACAGTGAAAAAATAATATAAGTGGTTCCACATTAAATAATGGATTGAATTGATATCTGAAAATATATAAGAAATGTTATATTGATATACAATCATTCATTCCAACCAGTTATACATATAATATTAATTTTAGGGTTATGGTTTATCATGAAGATATGTTAGTTTTGTTACAAAAGTCATTATGGAAATCGAAAATAATGTGTTTGGAAAGAGTCAGTCACAATGCTGGCAATATGTCAACAAGGCCTCTGGCCTCGAGCTGGGGGTTCACAGAAATGACTATATTTCTAAGATAAAGAAGTTACAAATTGGGCTCCATGGTAACAGCTGGCAAGGAAAAAAAGAGAAGAAAAAAGCTCTCCCCCTCCCAGGTGTCCTTAAAATGTTAACTTGCCCAGAACAGAGAAAAAAAAACTGCTTTTTGTGAACTTCTGCAGACTGTGAAATTCTGAGTCCCTCCCTTACATGTTGGGTACAAAATTGTGAAACAACCGAAACTTGGGGTTCAGGGGATTGATTACAACAGAAGCAATGCCCTCTAAATCCAGTTGCAACCAAATAGGACTGTTTCCCTGTCTTCGGTGCTATCTTTGGTGCCTTGCCTTGCCTTGTCCGTCCCTTTTCTCATGAAAAGACCAGTCAAGAAATATGGAGGAATACATGTGTTCTGAAGCAGGAAGTGATTAATAGTGAAACAAATGCCTATAAATTTCCTAACTTGTGGATGAAATATATATCCTATGATGTGCATAAATTAAAGAAATAGTAATCTACCAGTGTTGAATAAAAATGAACGTCAAAATACACGTCATGTCCGATTGGAATCTACTTGCATTGATGTTAAACTGGGTCAGTTACTGTAGAAATATTAGGATTTGTATGCACCATTCACTGAATTACTTTTCAGTACTAGGAAACAAATATGTATTTCAGGTAAATGAATATTTCTAAGAATAACCTTGTGAAAAGTTGATTATAAATCCACTTACATAAATATGAATGAATTTGGTGAGTGTAAAATAAGAAACATATGTCATATTTTGAAAAATCTGGAGAGTGTATATATAAATATATATATATATATATATATATATATATATATATATATATATATATATAGAGAGAGAGAGAGAGAGAGAGAGAGAGAGATAGATGGATACATAAACAGATATATATATAGACATACACACACAGAGATACATTAAAAATAGCAATATGTATGCCAATCAAAATTCATAATGAAATATATATCATCGAGAGATCCAAAAATATTTATTTTACTGAACATGGATTTATGAATAATATTGTTCAAGTAGAAAGCTCACACATAATTTGAATTTTCAGTTTCAGCATCGTTTAGGAGGAGTGATCCCTTACAATTTGTATCTGACAAGTTAGCCACCTAACAAGAATGTACGTGTGGTCCCAGGTAAGATTCTATGTGTGCATATAAAAATACAGGTGGTGAATAGGCTACAGAGAAAGGGAGACAGGAATTCACACAATGGTTAACTTCAAAAAAACATGGAGAACGATTTGAACAAAAAATTGACTAGATTTATAACTCCTACCATACTTAAGGCAAAAGGCAAGTCCAACTATACAACATGCCTCCTGTAATACTTATATTTTTATTCTGTTTGGGATATTTTTCTCCATCTTATTAGTATTAGTAGTCCGAGTGTAGTAGGTTAGGGGTTAGTGTCAGGGATTCAGTATTTCGAATGGAAAATTAGAAAATGAATCCAATGTGTATGTAAATATGTGCTACAAAAAAATGTTTCCACTCTCATCCAGAATAATGCCTTGACAGTACTTTTGCCCCAACTAAAACACCATTAGAGGAGAAGAGTTAGAAAATCAGTGAATACATATCTGGAATGGAATATGCTCAGGGTTTTGAAAACTTGGAGGTGGTAGAGAAGTTTCCAAATGTAAGGGACATGGTAAACACTCCACAAACATGGAGCTCTGCTGGCCTAAAGACTTCTTGAGAAACTGCTTGTGAGGTTGGGCACTTGAAATATATGTAGTTTTCAGGAGCTATAGCTTCCCTTGTAGTGAGACCATCAAAGCTGGGTCTGCATCAATGTGACCTGGAGGACATGGTTTCTTACTTTCTAATGAAAATGAGGAAACAGTGCTGAATTCTCTATTTGTAGGTAACCTGTGGACACTGGGGGCTAAGTGTCTCCCCGTGTGGACTGTGAAGCCATTTGGTCATCCTACAATTTTTGTGGTGTTTCTTGTTGCTGCATTGGGAGTTTGGTATTTGCTTCATGAAATACAAGGAGTTCAATTTTGTCATAGTGCAGGAGGGAGTTCTGTCATGAGTGGTGGGTCAGGGTCTGTAGGAGAATGCACCAACCATGCTTCTATCCCACATAGCTTGCCCCCTTGACCATAGCAACCTGATTCTGAACATTGCCCTGAAATCTCTCCATATGACAAGATGCCTTTACACAGAAGGGTCTGCTGGCTGCACCATGTCAGTCACAAGCCATTTGGAAGCCAAAAGGAGATCCATATTGCCCCACCACATGTTTTATCACACACCTGCCCAGCACTGTTCTAGGTCCACTACTCAGCAGTCTCCAGCTTACTGGCATCTCTGTTCTACACCATTTTCACAAAACCCAGTCAATCAAGGCACTGTCTGGCATACTCAAGATCAGCACCAGTACATCCAAAGGTTCTCCAGTGCCACCTGGTTATGGGAATTTGAAAAATTTCATCGTATTTATCTAGCCATTTTTCAAGGATGATGTTGGAGGCACTGTGGGTTTCAATATATTCAGGAACTGTTTAAAGGTGAGGAAGCTCATTTTAATGAAAGCTCTGGAGAACTCTCACAGGCAAGGCTTCCCAAAGAGTGGCCAAAAGGTCACATGAAGCCAGGCCTATTGAGGTCTACAATGTGAAGTCCACGTCTTTTTTGACTCTCAACTATGGCTGCCAAGACTTTCAGAATAAAATCATTTGGTATCCTGGCTGAGATTCCCAGTGATATGTGGAAAGGCAACCTGGGCCTAGATCTCAGTTTCCAAGGGCGACTCTCATGCGTGGCCTCCTAAAATCCCAACACAATTCATGGCAATACTTCTCTGAGGTCAGTTCTAGAACTCAGTCTCTAAGGGGAATCACACCAGAGTTCAAGCCCAGTTGGACCCAGTCATTTCTTCCAACCACCACACAAATGACCACAATTAAAACCAAAACAATCCACACGGCCCTAATCTTCTTCCATATAGACACTCATCATAACCTTTGGCTGGAGTTTTCCATTAGGTGTGCAACCCAAGACAGTGTCCAAAATATGCTCCCTTGCCCCTCATTTGCCTAAAGTCACAGTGGCCTGGACACCATTCCTGTGAACCAGGAGTGATCAAATAGGCCTGCCATTAATACTTTTCCACTTCTCCAATTTGAGGACTCTGACATTGGGGTTTAGATTCTTTTTGTTTACTGGAGTCATGAGAAAACCCAAGCACCTATAGGCTACCCTCTGAAGGGCTTGAAGAATTCATTTGATCAAAGGATTCCTATTCTCACTTGATGGAGGTCAAAAACCTTACAGAGGAAGGCAAGAGGCTTCACCCACAATGACTGCAATTTTTGCCATTTTGATTTTGGATGCACACATGGGATCTTTCTTTACATCCATCAGGAGTTGAGAATCTAAGCCACAGCCTCACACAGGGCTAAGAGGCTGATTCAGACACATCTCTTTCCAAAGCAATTAAGTAAAGAGCCACAGAGGATGCCCATTCATTTCCATTTGAAAACTGTTTTCTTCAGGCTTCACAAAGGGGTGGCCTGAGGCAAAGACCTTCCTGACATTCAGGGCAAAAGAACAATAGGTAAACAAAAGGCCCAAAGAAAGGTTTCTCCACTGAGACTTTCCTGGTCACACTGTATGTAAACAGAAATCTAAGTAAGATTTGAAGCCCAGAAAAGTATGGGGCCCTTGATTGGGAGACTTAGATCTGAATTATGTCCTGCACAGATGTCTCAGATAAATTAATATACATTGGCATTGGACCTTGTACCTTGGGTGATTGAATGTCGAAGAGAACACCAATTCAAAAAAAGATAGTCAGTAGGATTTGGAAGATAGTAGGTATATTCAGAAAGAAGAGTGAGTATAGGATTTGGACCAAAAGTTATTTAGAAATTGGGTTTCAGGTAGAGAGTGAATGTAAATGTCAGAACATATGAACAGTCAGTCAAAATGATAAACCTGGGAAATTATGTAGGAAAGCATATATCAGTAGAGACTTTAGGATATCAGGCAAAGTATAAATTGAGTGATAGGATTAGACATTTTCAACAGGGTTGAGTTTGAATATATAATCTTAGGAAGAAACACATATGTAGTCACCAATTGGATTGACATTTGAGAGCATTAGGCAACCTGGACATGGATGTTTTAGAAATCCATGCTCACATTAAATTTAGGCTTTGGTACAATCATAAGTGTGACCTTTGCTTTATTTTCCAGCATATTACTGTTATAAAATGTATATGTAGATCAGGTGACATGAGTAATTTTTCCACCATTTCTGGGAGCAATATTTTGAGGATGTGTAAATTAGTATGGGGGTACAAAGAGTTGTACCCTGTGTCTATGAATATATAGAGATAATGCAAGAATAGACCATACTATGAATAAATAATATAACTGGTTCTGCTTTAAATAACAGATTGAATAGATATCTGAAAATATATAGGAAATCTTATATTTATATACAACTATTCATTCCAACCAGTTATACTTCTAATGGTAATATTAGGGTTATGTTTCATCATAAAGAGTGTGTGAGTTTTGCTTCAAAAGTGATTATGGAAAACGAAAATAATGTGTTTAGAAAGAAGTTTCATGAAAACATCAGTCAAAAAACATGGAAGAATACATGTTTTCTGAAGCACGAAGTTATTGAAATTGAAACAAATGCCTTTAAATTTGCTAACTTGTGGATGAAATATTTATCTTATGATGGGCATAAACTGAAGAAAAAGTAATGTACCAATGTTGACTAAAAAGGAACATCAAAACACACATCATATCTCATAGGAATTTACTTGCGTTGATGTTAAACTGCGTAAAATACTATAGAAATATTAGGATTCTTATGCACCATTCACTGAAGTTAGTTTTCAGTTCTAGGAAACAAATATGTATTTCAGGTGGATGAATTTTTCTGAGAATAATCTTTTGAAAATTTGTTTATAAATCCACATAAAGTGAATATGAATGAACTTAGCGAGTGTACAATAAGACACATATATTTCATATTTTGAAAAATGTGGTGAGTGTATATATATGTGTGTGTATATATATATATGTATATATATATATATATATATATATATATAAATTCACACACACACACAGACATGAAAAAGTAGCAATATATATGCCAATCAAAATTCATCATGAAATATATATCATCCACTGATCCAAAAATATTCATTTTACTGAACATGGATTTATTTATCATGTTGTTTATCTACGAAGCTCACCCATAGGTTGAATTTTAAGTTCCAACTGGGTTTAGGAGGAGTGATCTCTTATCCCAATTTGTATCTGCAAAGTCAGCCACCTCACAAGAATGTACATGTGATAACAGGTATGATTTTATATGTGCATATGAAAATACATGTGCTGAATTGGCTACAGAGAAAGGGAGAGAGGAATTCTCCTATTTGTTTACTTTAAAATCACATGGAGAACTATTTCAACAAAAAAATTGATTTGATTTAATACTACTACCCTATATAATGCAAAAGGCAAGTCCAAGTATACACCATGCCTCCTCTGAACTGCTTGTATTTCTATTCTGTTTGGGTTATTTTTCTCCATCATATTAGAATTAGTAGTCAGAGTCTAGTACGTTATGGGTTAGTGTCAGGTATTCAGTATTTTGAATGGAAAATAGGAAAATAAATTCAATGTGTATGTAAATATGTGCCACACAAAAATCTTCCCAATCTTATCCAGAACAATGCCTTGACTTTACCTTCATCCCAAGTAAAACACAATTAGAGTGGAAGAGTTAGAAAATCTTTGAATACATATCTGGAATGGAATATCCTCAAGAGTTCACAACCTTGAAGGTGGTAGAGGAGTTTCCAAAAGTAAGCGACAGGTTAAATAATCCACAAACATGGAGTTCTGCTGGACTAAAGACTTCTTGAGAAACTGCCACTGAGTTTGGACACTTGAAATATTTGTTGTTTTCAGGAGCTTTAGCTTCCTTTGTAGAGAGACCATCAAAGCTGGGTATGTATCTAAGTGACCTGGAGGACATGGTTTCTTATTTTCTAATGAACATGAGGCAGCAGTGCTGAATTCTCTCTTTGTAGGTAATCTGTGGCCACTGGGGGCTAAGTCTCTCTCCGTGTGGACTGTGAAGTCATTCGGTCATTCTCCACTTGTCATGGTGTTTCTTGCTGCTGCAATGTGAGTTTGGTATTTGCTTCACAAAATACAAGAAGTTCAACTGGAACACAGTGCTGGAGGGAGTTCTTTCATGTGTGGTTTTTCAGGGTCAGCAAGAGAATGCACCAAACAGGCGTCTATCCCACATAGCTTGCCCCCTTGACCATAGCAACCTGATTCTGAACATGCCCTGAAACCTCTCAATATAAAAAATGCCTTTACATAAAAGGGTCTGCTGGCTTCACCATGTCAGTCACAATCCATCTGTAGGCCAATGGCATATCCCCATGAATCCACAACGGATGGTTAATCACACAACTCCCCACCACTGCTCTAACCCCACTACTTAGCGTGCTCCAACTTCCTGGCATCTCAGTTCTACACCATCAAGGCACTGTCTAGTACACTCTTGATCAGGAACAGAAGATCCAAAGGTGCTCCAGTGCCACCTGGTCATGGGAATTTAAAAAATTTTATGGTATTTATCTAGCCATTTGTCAAGGATAAAATTGGAAGCACTGAGGTTTTCAATTCATCCAGGAACCATTAAATGTTTAGGAAGCTCATTTCAATGAAAGCTCTGGAAAACTCTCACAAGCACGGCTTTTCAAAAAGTGGCCAAAAGGTCAAATGAAGCCAGGCCCATTTAGGTCTACAATGTGAGTTCTATGTTTGTTTTGACTCTCAACAATGGCTGTCAAGTCTTTCAGAATAAAATCATGGGATATCCTGTCTGAGATTCCCAGTTCTTTGTGGAAAGCCACCCTGGGCATAGATCTCAGGTTCCAAGGGTGAATGTCATGCGTGGTCTCCTAAAACCACAACACAATTCGTGGCAATATTTCTCTGAGGTCAGTTCCAGATCTCAGTCTCTAAGTGGAATCACACCAGAGTTCAAGCTCAGGTGGACACAGTCATCTCTTCCAACCACCACACAAATGACCACAATTAAAACCAAAACACTCCCACATGGCCCTCATCTTCTTCCATATAGACACTACTCATAACCTCTGGCTGGAGTTTTCCATGAGGGGCGAAGCCCAAGACAATGTCCAAAATAAGCTCCATTTCCCGTCATTTCCCTAAAATCAGGGTCGCCTGAACACCCCTCCAGTGAACCAGGTGGGATCCAATATGCCTTCCGTTAATACTGCTCTGCTTCTCCAATTTGAGGCCTACTGAATGTCGGGTATAGATTCTTTATGTGATTTGGAGACATGAGAAAACACAAGCATGTATGAGCTAGCCTCTGCAGGGCTTTGAAGAACTCATTTGTTTCAAAGGATCACTATTCTCACTTGATGGAGGTCAGGAACCTAACAGAGGAAGGCAAGAGACTTCATCAACAATGACTGATATTTTTACCATTTTGGTTTTGGATGCACACATGGGATCTTTCTTTAGATTCAACAGGGGCTGAGATCTAAGCCACAGCCTCACACAGGGCCAAGAGCCTGATTCAGACATATCCATTTCCAAAGCAATTCACAAAGAGCCACAGGTGATGCCCATTCATTTCCATTTGAAAACTGTTTTCTTCAGGCTTCACAGAGGAGTGGCCTGAGGCCAAGACCTTCCTTACATTCAGGGGAAGAGAAGAATTGGTTAGCAAAAGGCCCAAAGCAGGGTTACTCCACTGAGGCTTTCCACGTCACTCTGGTATCTGAGTTTTCTGAGATGCTTGCCACTCCTTTAGCTATCCAGTACATGGCTATGTCACAGAGCTTGGAGGTGGTACATTTCTTGGACACAAAACCATGAGCCTATTCCGGAGAGTGGCCAGAATCAGGAAGAAAACAGGAACTTAGGAAAATTGTAGGTGTTGCCCATCCATAAGGGAAGCGACAGTCCATTCATCAATTGGGCAGGATGAATGCTGGGAAGCTTTCTACTAAACAGGAAACATCCATTCATGCATTCTATTTTCTAATATCTACAACCACGAACACAGTGGGATACACAGACATAGAAAGACTCATCTTGTCAAAAGACTTACTAGAAACAGTCCACTCCAAACCAAATAAACCGCTTTTCCAACCTATTCTTAGAACATGAGACAAAACCACAAACTCACATCCACACCCACAAAGGCACCTCCTTCCCCCAAGTAGGTCTGTGACTATCCAGAGTGTCCTCTGACTGGTGAGCCATACTACGTTTCCCTTAAATGGCCTGTCCTGTCTCAAATCTGATCTCATTGGACAACTCTGTGAAGTTGTCAGGAGCCAGTGGTGAGCCACTACCTGCTTTCTCAGGAAAGGCCACTCTTCAGAGCTCTCCTGAAATTTGGCCATCCTCACATCAGTAGGTACCAAGAAAGATTGACTCTGTTCTTGGTAAATCCAAACACGTGAGCACACTTGGAATGGCACTGGGACTGGCTCTGGGTGCATGTCTACCTGGATCCCAATTTCAGAGAGTTCGATCACCAAGATAGTGAGGAAGGTCACTTCCTTTATACACTGAATGAGGTCCCTGCTTTGGCAACCAACTTGTCCTAACATTTGCTTCCAAGGTTCCCATGAGAAGGAGGCTGCCCCTACTTCCTGTGACACTTTCACAACTGGGAATTGTATATCAACCGTAGGCACCCAGGAACAGCTCTCCACACAGGCCTGGTTTGGTCCTTCTTCTCTACATTAAGAAGAGTGAGGCTGATTCTGACACATCCCTTCATCCTGACCAGGTTGTTTGCCATGAAAGATGAGTTTTGCTAGCTCAGGTCCTTCATAGCTGCCTACATCATCTCCAGGGATTATTTCTGCATGGAACTTTGAGGTTCTCAGCAGCTTGAAGATCCCCTACATTCCTGTATTGGAAGACCAATTCTGTCCCTCTTCTTCTGTAAAGTTAGATTGAGGGACCATTGTATGGTTAAGGTTAATAACAGGTTCCATTTAGGTTAGGAATCATTCTGCGGGATGAATAATGGTATTGTGATTTTGCGAAATTTACAAGAATATATAGGTGAAATATAAGTATGAACACAGAAATCTAGGTAATTTTTAAAGTCCAGAAGGGCATTGGGCCCATGATTGGGATTCTTAGCTTTGAATTATGTTCTGCACAGGTGTCTCAGATAAATCAATATACAGTGGCATAGGACCTTGTCCCTTGGATGATTGAATGTCAAAGACAACATCCAGTCAAAAAGGGATAGTTGGTGGATTAAGAAGATAGTTGGTAGGTTTATAATGAAGAGTGTGTATAGGATTTGGACCAAAAGATCTTTAGCAATAAGGTTTTGGGTAGAGAGTGAAAGTAAATGTCAGCACATTTGATGAGTCGGTCACAATGATTAACTGGGGAAAATTATAGGAAAAAAAATATCAATAGAGACATTAGGAAATCAGGCAATGTATAAAGTGAGTGATAGGATTAGACATTTTCAACAGGGTTGAGGTTGAATATATAATTTCAGGAATAAACAAATATGCAGTCACCAATAGGATTGGCATTTGAGAGCATTAGGCAACCTAGAAATAGATGTTTTTAGTAACCCATGCTCACTTTCCATTTAGGATTTGGTACAATCATAAGTGTGACCTTGCTTTTTGTTTCCACAATATTACTGTGATTAAATGTATATATAGATCAGGTGACATGAGTATTTCTTTCACCATTTTTGGGAGCAATATTTTGAAGACGTATAAATTAGTATTGGGGGTACAAATAGGTGTAATCTCTGTTATATGAATATAGAGAAAATGCATGAATAGACCATACTCTGAATAAATAATATAACTGGTTCCAAATTTAAATAATGGATTGAATTGATATTTGAAAATATACAGGAAATCTTACATTGATATTCATACATTCATTCCATCCTGTTATACATCTAATGGTATTATTAGTGTTATGGTTTATCATGAAGAGTGTGTGACTTTTGCCTCAATAGTGATTATGGGAATCCAAAATAATGTGTTTGGAAAGAAGTCTCATGAAAAGTCTAGTCAAGAAACATGGAGGAATACATGTGTTCTGAAGCAGGATGTGATTGAAAGTGAAACAAATTGATATAAATTTGCTAACTTGTGGATTAAATATGTATCCTATGATGTGCATAAACTGAAGAAATAGTAATTTACCATTGTTGAAAAAAATTGAACGTCAAAATACATATCATGTCCTATAGGAATCTACTTGCATTGATGTTAAACATGGTCAGTAACTGTAGAAATATTAGGATTTGTATGCACAATTCACTGAAGTTAGTTTTCAGTACTAGGAAACAAATATGTATTTCAGGTGGATGAATATTTCTGAGAATAATCTTGTGAGAAGTTGATTATAAATCCACATACATGAACATGAATGAATTTAGGGAGTGTATAATAAGACACATTTATTTTATATTTTGAAAAATCTGGAGAGTATATATATATATATATATATATATATATTCTACCTATACACACACACACACACACACACACACACACACACACAGAAATTTAAAAGTAGCAATGTATATGCCAATCGAAATACATCATGAAATATATATCATCCACAAATTCAAAAATCTTCATTTTACTGAACATAGATTTATGTATAATGTTGTTCAACTAGGAAGCTCACCCATAGTTTGAATTTTAAGTTCCAACGGCGTTTAAGAGGAGTGATCTCTTCTCACAATTTGTATCTGCCAAGTCAGCAACCTCACAAGTATTTACATGTGATACCAGGTAGGATTCTATATGTACATATAAAAATACATGTGCTGAATAGGGTACAGAGAAATGGAGACAGGAATTCACATATTTGTTAACTTTAAAAACACATGAAGAGAGGGAGGGACAGAGCCACCAACCGCACCTGCAAGGTAGGCGGACCCTCCACCCACCGGTAGAACAGGCTTAGCGGCCCGCCATCATAAAAGACACATCGCACTGGTTGGGGAAAGGGCAGAGCCACCGCGCGGCTGCAAGGTACGCGGACCTGTGACCCACAGGCAGAACAGGTCCAGAAAACCACAGTGGGGCAGAGGCGCCCCTTGCGACTTCAAGGTTGGTGAATAGCAATCCACCGGCAGAACAGGCCCAGCAGCCTTCAGAGGGGCAGAGACGCCCCCCGCGCCTGCAAAGTAGGCGAACTTGCGAACATGGACAGACCAGGCCCAAGGGCCCGAGAGGGTGGAAGACACATCACCAGGTTGGGGGAGGGTCCGAGCCGCCGCCCGTGCCTGCAAGGCAGGTGGACTTCTGACCCACCAGCACAGAAGGCCCTGCGACTTGCCAGCATGGTAGACACATCACCCCGGTTTGGGGAGGGGCAGAGACGCCACCCGTGCCTGCAAGGTAGACAGAGCTGCAACCCACAGACAGAAGAGGCCCAGCATCGTGAGGAGGGGCGGAGCCGACGACCGCACCTGCTGGGTAGGTGGGCCTGTGACCCACTGGCAGAAAAGGCCCAGCGCCCGCCAAGGGCTAGAGCCGTTGCCCGCTCCTGCAAGGTTGGCGGACCTGATACCGACCGGCAGAACAGGCCCAGCGGCCTGCTGGTGAGGTAGGCACATTGGCCTAATTGGGGCAGAGCCATGTCCTGTGCCTGTGAGGGAGACTTTGCAAATATACAAGAGCAATGTAAATATTTAGGGGTAAAATTCAATAACACAACAGTTTGAACAAGCAGAATGAAACGCGAACAGTATGAAAAGACAAGGAAAGAAAGGACGACAAGAAATGCAGGTCAACTCAACATTAGAAGAGGTAATACCTGTAGCAGATGGAATGTCAGATGAAGAATTCAAAATATACATGCTTCAGATGATCTGGAGTCTCAAGGAAGACATTAGACAGCAAAATCAGACAATGAAAGATCACTTGGACAATGAATTACATAAAAAAAATCCAAGAAGCAAAAGATCAACTATACAGGGAGATAGGGGTTATAAAAAACAAACAGAAATCATAGAAATGCAGGAAGCAATAAACCAACTTAAAAGCTTAATTGAAAATAATACCAGCAGAGGAGATCACTTAGAAGATAGAACATCAGACAATGTATTTCAACTTGAAAAGAACAGAGACAGCTCAGCAAGACTGTTAAGAAACCATGGGCAGAACATCCAAGAAATATGGGATAACATAAAGACACCAAACTTAAGAATCATTGGGATACAGGAAGGTATAGAGGACCAAACCAAAGGAATGAGAAATCAATTCAATGAAATAATATGGGAAAACTTCCCAGACTTGAAGAATGAGACAGAATCCCAAATCCTAGAAGCCTACAGGATGCCGAATGTGCAAAATCATAAGAGATCCACATTTAGACATATTATAATGAAGATGCCAAACATACAGAATAGGAGAGGATTTTAAAAGCTACAAGAAAAAGTAAGCAGATTACATTTAGTGGTAAACCAATCATTATAACAGCTGATCTTTCAACACAGACTCTGAAAGATAGAAGATCCTGGAATAACATTTTTCAAAAACTGAAAGAAAATGGGTTTCAACCGATAATTGTGCATCCAGCAAAATTAAGCTTCAGGATGGAAGATGAAATTAAAACCTTCCATGATAAACAAATTTAAAAGAATTTGCAGCTAGAAAACCATCTCCTCAAAACATCCTCCGCAAAACATTATAGAAAGAGGAAATGGAAAATAACAATGAAAACCAACAGTGGGTGGTAGTACAGTAAAGGGGGGAAAATAATCAAAGAAAAACAAACCATGTTCAGTAACATAAATCAACAAATATGGCTGGAAGAACAACCCATATCTCAATAATAACAGTAAATTTTAATGGCTTAAACTCACAAATTAAGAGACACAGGCTAGTAGAATGAATCACAAAACAAGACCCAACAATATGCTGCCTACAGGAGACACATTTGATAGGAAAAGACATACATAGACTGAAGGTGAACAGTTGAGAAAAATCATATCACTCATATGGACTTCAGAAACAAGCAGGAGTGTCCATACTCATATCAAATAAAATAGATTTCAAGCCAAAGTTAATCAAAAGGGATAAAGAGGGATACTACATACTGCTCAAGGGAACCATACACCAACAAGACATAACAATCATAAATATATATGCCCCAAACAATGGTGCAGCTATGTTCACTAAACAAACTCTTCTCAAGTTCAAGAGTTTAATAGACCACCATACAATAATCATGGGAGACCTCAACACACCTCTCTCACTACTGGACAGATATTCCAAACAAAAGTTGAATAAGGAAACAATAGAACTCAATAACACAATTAATAACTTGGACTTAATTGACATATATAGAGTATACCACCAAACATCAAGCAGTTACACTTTTTTCTCAGTAGCACATGGATACCTCTCAAAAATAGATCATATATTATGTTACAGGGCAACTCTTAGACAATATAAAGGAGTACAGATAATACCAGGCATCTTATCTGATCATAAAGGAATGAAACTGAAAATCAACGATAAAAGAAAGAAAGAAAAATCATCCATCACTTGGAGAATGAACAATAGACGACTGAATGATCAATGGGTTATAGAAGACATCTAGGAGGAAAATAAAAAAAATCTTAGAGATAAATGAAAAGACAGACTGAAAATATCGGAATCTAGGGGACACATTGAAAGCAGTTCTAATAGAAAAATTCATTGCTAGGAGTACTTTTCTTAAACAAAGAAAAAAACAACAAATAAATGATCTCATAGTTCATCTCAAAATCCTAGAAAAACATGAGCAAAACAACAGCAAAAGAAGTAGAAGGCAAGAAATTATGAAAATCAGAGCTGAAATTAATAAAATTGAAACAAAAGAAACAATTGAAAAAAATTGACAAAACTAAAAGTTGATTACTTGAAAAAATAAATAAAATCGACAGACCCTCTGCCATGTTAAGGAAGAGAAGAAGAGAGAGAACTCAAATTACTAGCATACGGGATGAAAATGGCAAATCACAACAGAAACTTCAGAAATACACTTCAGAAATTATTTTGAATACTTATACTCCAATAAATTAGAAGATAGTGAAGGCATCAATAAATTTCTTAAGTCATATGATCTGCCCAGATTGAGTCAGGAGGATATAGACAACCTAAACAGACCAATATCAATTGAGGAAACAGAAGAAATCATCCAAAGACTATCAACTAAGAAAAGCCCAGGACTGGATATTTATACAGCAGAGTTTTACAAAACCTTTAAAGAGGAACTAATACCAATAGTTTTCAAGATATTTCAGGAAATAGAATAAGAGGGAGAACTTCCAAATTTATTCTAGGAGGCCAATATTACCCTGATTCCTAAACCAGACAAAGACACTTCAAAGAAACAGAACTACAGACCAATATCTCTAATGAACCTAGATGCAAAAATCCTCAATAAAATTCTGGCAAATCAGACACAAAAACATATTAAAAAAATTGTGCAATATGATCAACTAGGATTCATCCCTGGGATGCAAGGCTGGTTCAATATATGGAAATCAATAATTGTTATTCACCACTTCAATAGATATTAAAATAAGAACCATATGATCATCCCGATATATGAAGAAAAAAAACATTCAACAAAGTACAGCATCCCATTATGTTCAAAACTCTAGAAAAACTAGGGATAACAGGAACATACCTCAATATTGTAGAAGCAATCTATGCTAAGCCTCAGACCAGCATCATTCTGAATTGAGAAGAACTGAAGGCATTCCCTCTAAAATATGGAACAAGATAGGGATGCCCTCTCTCAACACTTCTGTTCAACATATTTCTGAAACACTGGCCAGAGCAATTAGACAAATGAAAGAAATTAAAGGCATAAAAATAGGAAAAGAAGACTTAAATTATCACTATTTGTAGCTGACATGATTATATACCTAGCAGACCCAAAAGGGTCTACAAAGATACTATTAGAGATAATAAATGAACTCAGTGAAGTGGCAGGATATAAAATCAACACGCATAAATCAAAGGCATTCCTGTATATCAGTGACAAATCCTCTGAAATGGAAATGAGGAAACCACTCCATTCAGAATATCCTCAAAAAAATAAAATACTTGGGAATCAACCTAACAAAAGGGTGAAAGACTTATACAATGAAAACTATAGAACCCTAAAGAGAGAAATATAAAAAGATCTTAGAAGATGGAAAAAATATACCCTGTTCATGGATACGCAGAACTAACATCATCAAAATGGTGATATTACCAAAAGTTCTCTATAGGTTTAATGCAATGCCAATCAAAATCCCAACGGCATTTCTTGTAGAAATACATTAAACAATAATGAAATGCATATGGAAAAATAAAAGACTCAGAATAGCAAAAGCAACCATAAGCAGGAAGTGTGAATCAGGCGGTATAGCGATACCAGACCTCAAACTGTACTACAGAGCAATAGTAACAAAAGAGCATAGTACTGGTACCAAAACAGGTGGGTGGACCAATGGTACATAATAGAGGACACAGAAACAAATCCGCAAAACCATAACTATCTTATATTTGATATAGAGGCTAAAAGCATGCAATGGAGGAAGGATAGCACTTTCAACAAATGGTTCTGGGAAAACTGGAGTTCCATATGTAACAAAATGAAAATGAATCCCTTTCTCTCGCCATACACAAAAGTTAACTCAAAATAAATCAAACAGCTTGATATCAAATCAGAGACACGGCATCTGATAGAAGAAAACCTTGGCTACGATGTACATACTGTGGGGTCGGGCTCCAAATTCCTCAATAGGACACCCATAGCCCAAGAGTTAATAACTAGAATGAACAAATGGGACTTACTCAAACTAAATAGATTTTTCTCAGAGAAAGAAACAATAAGAGAGGTTAATAGAGAGCATACATCCTAGGAACAAATCTTACTCCTCACACTTCAGATAGAGACCTAATATCCAGAGTATACAAAGAACTCAAAAATTAAACAATAAGAAAACAAATAACGCAATCAACAAATGGGCCAAGGACCAGAACAGACACTTCTCAGAGGAGGACATACAATCAATCAACAAGTCCATGAAAAAATGCTCACCATCTCTAGCAGTCAGAGAAATGCAAAACAAACCCACCCTAGGATACCATCTCACTCCAGTATGAGTGGCAGCCAATATGAAGTCAAACAACAACAAGTGCTGACGAGGATGTGGGGAAAAGGGTACACCTGTACATTGCTGGTGGGACTGCAAATTGGTGCAGCCAATTTGGAAAGAAGTATGGAGATTTCTTGGAAAGCTGGGAATGGAACCATCATTTGAACCAGCTATTTATCTTCTCAGTCTATTCGCTAAAGACCTAAAAAGAGCATGCTACAGGGACACTGATAAATCGATGTTCCTAGCAGCACAATTCACAATAGAAAGACTGTGGAACCAAACTCGATGCCCTTCAAAAGATGAATGGATACAAAGAAATATGGCATTTATACATAATGGAGTATTACTCTGCATTAAAAAATGACAAAATTATACAATTTGCAGAGAAATGGATGGCATTAGAACATATTATGCTAAGTGAAGAGAGCCAATGCCTAAAAAACAAATGCCAAAAGTTTTCTTTGATATAAGGAGAGTAACTAAGAACAGAGTTGGGAGGAAGAGCATCAGAAGAAGATTAACATTAAACAGGGGTGAGAGGTGGGAGGGGAAAGGAAAGAGAAGGGAAATTGCATGGAAATGGAAGGAGACCCTCAGGGCTATACAAAATTAAATACAAGAGGATGTGAGGGGAAAGGGGAAAAAAACAAGGGGAAGAAATGAATTACAGTAGGTGGTGTAGAGAGAGAAGATTGGAGGGAATGGGATGGGAGATAGTAGATAGAAAAGACTGCAGAATACAACAGACAGTAGTATAGCAATATGTAAAACAGTGGATGTGTAACTGATGGGATGCTGCAATCTGTATACGGGGAAAAATGGAAGTTCATAACCCACTTGAATCAAAGTGTGAACTATGATATGTCAAACACTATGTAATGCTTTGAAGATCCAACAATAAAAATTAAAGGAAAAAAAAAACTCATAGAGAACTATTTCAATAAAAATTGACTCGATTTATAACACCTACACTTTATCATGCAAAAGCAAGTCCAACTATACACCATGCCTCCTCTGAACTGCTTGTATTTCTATTCTGTTTGGGTTATTTTTCTCCATCATATTAGGAATAGTAGTCAGAGTCTAGTAGGGTATGCGTTAGTGTCAGAGATTCAGTATTTCAAATGGAGAATAGGAAATTGAATCCAATGTGTATGCAAACATGTGCTACATGAAAATCTTCCCACTCTCATCCACAACAATGCCTTCACGTTACCTTCGCCCCAATTAAGCAACAATTAGAGGAGAAGAGTTAGAAATTCTGTGAATATATATCTGGAATAGAAAATGCTCAGGAGTTCACAAACTTGGATGTGGTAGAGGAGTCTCCCAAAGTAAGGGACAGGATAAACACTCCAGAAATATGAAGGTCTGCTGGCCTTAAAAATTCTTGAGAAACTGCCTCTGAGGATGGGCACTTGAAATATATGTTGTTGTCAGGAGCTTTAGCTTCCTTTGTAGAGAGACCATCAAAGCTGGGTCTGCATCTATGTTTCCTGGAGGACATTCTTTCTTATTTTCCAATGCACATGAGGAAGCAGTGCTGAATTCTCACTTTGTAGGTAAACTGTGGCCACTGGGGGCTAAATGTCTCTTCGTGTGGACTGTGAAGCCTTTTGGTCATCCTCGACTTTTCGTGGTTTTTTTCCTGCTGCTGCACTGGGAGTTTGGTATTTGCTTCACGAAATACAAGGAGTTCAACTGGGACACAGTGCTGGAGGGAGTTCTGTCACGTGTGGTTTTTCAGGGTCTGCAAGAGAATGCAACAACCAGGCTTCATTCCCACATAGCTTGCTCCCTTGTCCATAGCAACCTGATTCTGCACATTGCCCTGAAAACTATCCATATAACAAGATGCATTTACATACAAGGGTCTGCTCACTGCACCGTGTCAGTGTCAAGCCATTTGGAAATCAATGGCAAATCCACATGGCCCCACCACAGATGATTTATCACACACCTGCACACCACAGCTTTGGCCCCACTACTCAGGAGGGTCCAACTTACTGGCAACTCTGTTCTACACCATTTTCATAAAACCCATTCAATCAAGGCACTGTCTGGTACACCACAAACTCACACCCACAACCACAATGGCACCTCCTTACCCAAGTAGGACTGTGACTATCTGGAGTGTCCTCTGACTGGTGGGCCATAATATTTTCCCCCCGAAATGGCCTGTCCTGTCTCAGATCTGGTCTCCTTTGCCAACTCTGTGAAACTGTGAGGAGTCAGCGGTTAGCCACTACGTGCTATCTCAGGAAAAGACCCTCTTCAGAGCTCTACTGGCATTTGGCCATCCTCACATCAGTAGGTACCAACAAGGTCTGACTTTGTACTTTGTAAATCCAAACAAGTGAGCCCACTGGGACTGGTGTTGCGACTGGCTCTGGGTACCTGGCTTCTTAAATCCCAAGTTTATAGAGTTCCATCACCAAGGAAGATAGGTAGGTCACTTCCTTCAGGAACTGAATTAGGTCACTGCCTTGGCAACCACTTTGTCCTAACAGTTGCTTCCATGGGTCCCATGAGATGGAGGCTGCCCCTACTTGCTGTGACAATTTGACTACTTATAATGGTATATCAACAATAGGCACCTGGGAACAGCTCTACACGCAGGCCTGCTTTGGTCCATCTTCTCTACATTAAGATGAGAGAGGCTGATTCAGACACATCCCTTTGTCCTGTCCAGGTCGTTTGCCATGGAAAATGGCTTTTGCTCTCTCAGGTCCTTCATAGCTGCCTACATCTTCTCCAGGGATCATTTCTGCATAGAACTTTGAGGTTCTCAGTAGTTCGAAGATAACCTACATTCCTTTATTGTAAGATGAACTCTGTCCCTGCTCTTTTGTAATGTTAGATTGAGGAAACAGTGTAGAACTCAATAACACAATTAATAACTTAGACTTAATTGACATATACAGAATAAATCACCCAACATCAAGCAGTTACACTTTTTACTCTGCAGCACATGGATCCTTCTCAAAATAGATCATATATTACGTCACAGGGCAACTTTTAAACAATATAAATGAGTAAAGATAATAGCATGCATCTCATCTGATTATAATGAAATGAAACTGAAAATCAATGATAAAAGAAGTAAAGAAAAATCATGCATCACTTGGAGAATGAACAATAGGTTACTGAATGATCAATGGGTTATAGAAGACATCAAGGAGAAAATTAAAAAATTCTTAGAGATAAATGAAAACACAGACACAACATATCAGAATCAATGGGACACATTGAAAGCAGTTCTAAGAGGAAACTTCATTGCTTGGAATTCATTCCTTAAAAAAAGAAAAAACCAACAAATAAATGATCTCATACTTCATCTCAAAATCCTAGATTAAGAAAAAGAAAACAACAGAAAAAGAAGTAGAAGGCAAAAAATAATTAAAAACAGAGCTGAAATTAATGAAATCGAAACAAAAGAAACAATTGAAAAAATTGTCAAAACTTAATGTTGGTTCTTTCAAAAAATAAATAAAATCGACAGAATCTTAGACATTTTAATGAAGAGAAGAAGAGAGAGAACTCAAATTATTAGCATGTGGGATGAAAAAGGCAATATCACAACAGACACTTCAGAAATACGGAAGAAAATCAGAAACTATTTTGAATCCTTATACTCCAAAAAATAGAAGATAGTGAAGGCATCGATAAATTTCTTAAGTCATATGATCTGCCCAGATTGAGTCAGGAGGATATAGACAACCTAAACAGACCAATATCAATTAAGGAAATAGAAGAAAAACATCCAAAGACTATCAGCTAAGTAAAGCCCAGGAAACGGATGTGTATACAGCAGAGTTTTACAAAACATTTAAAGACGAATTAATACCAATACTTTTCAAGCTATTGTAGGAAATAGAAAAAGAGGGAGAACTTCCAAATTCATTCTATGAGGCCAACATCACCCTGATTCCTAAACCAGAGAAACTCACTATAATGTAACAAAACTACAGACCAATATCTCCAATGAACCTAGAAGCAAAAATCCTCAATAAAATTCTGGCGAATCGGATACGAAAACATATCAAAAAATTGTGCACCATGAGCAAGTAAAATTCATCCCTGGGATGCAAGGCTGGTTCAATATACAGAAATCAATAAATGTTATTCCCCACATCAATAGACTTAAAAATAAGAACTATATGATCATCTCGATAGATGCAGAAAAAGCATTCAACAAAGTACAGCATCCCTTTATTTTCAAAACTCTAGAAAAACTAGGGATAACAGGAACATACCTCAATACTGCAAAAGCAATCTATGCTAAGCCTCAGGCTAGCATCATTCTGAATGGAGAAAAATTGAAGGCATTCCCTCTAAAATCTTGAACAAGACAGGGATGCCATCTCTCACCATTTCTGTTCAACATATTTCTGGAAACACTGGCCAGAGCAATTAGTCAGACGAAAGGAATTAAAGGCATAAAATAGGAAAAGAAGAACTTAAATTATCACTATTAGCAGATGACATGATTCTATACCCAGCAGACCCAAAAGGGTTTACAAAGAAACTATTAGAGATAATAAATGAATTCACCAAAGTTGCAAGATGTAAAATCAACATGCACAAATCAAAGGCATTCCTGTATATCAGCGAAAAATCCTCTGAAATGGAAATGAGGACAACCACTCCATTCACAATATCCTCTCAAAAAATAAAATACTTGGGAATCAACCTAACAAAAGAGGTGAAAAACTTATACAATGAAACTACACAACCCTAAAGAGAGAAATAGAAGAAGATCTTAGAAGATGAAAAAATATACCTTGTTCATGGATAGGCAGAACTAACATCATCAAAATGGCGATATTACCAAAAGTTCTCTGTTGGTTTAATGCAATGCCAATCAAAATCCCAACGGCATTTCATGTAGAAAAAGAGAAAGCAATCATGAAATTCATATGGAAAAATAAAAGACCCAGAATAGCAAAAACAATGCTAAGCAGAAAGTGTGAATCAGGCGGTATAGCAATACCACACATCAAACTATACTACAGAGCAATAGTAACACAAAGAGCATGGTACTGGTACCAAAATAGGCGGGTGGACCAATGGTACAGAATAGAGGATACAGAAACCAATCCAAAAAACTCCATACTATCTTATATTTGATAAAGGGGCTAAAAGCATGCAATGGAGGAAGGATAGCATCTTCAACAAATGGTGCTGGGAAAACTGGAAATTCATATGAAAAAAAATGAAACTGAATCCCTTTCTCTCGCCATGCACAAAAGTTAACAATAAATGAATCAAGGAGCTTGATATCAAATCAGAGACATGGCATCTGATAGAAGAAAATGTTCGCTACAATCTACATACTGTGGGGTCGGGCACTAAATTCCTCAATAGGACACCCAAAGCACAAGAGTTAATAACAAGAATAAAGAAATGGGACTTAATCAAACTTAAATGTTTTTTCTCAGAAAAAGAAACAATAAGAGAGGTAAATAGGGAGCCTACATCCTGGGAACAAATCATTACTCTTCACCCTTCAGATAGAGCCCTAATATCCAGAGTATACAAAGAACTCAAAAAAATTAGACAATAAGATAACAAATAACCCAATCAACAAATGGCCCAAAGACCTGAGCCGACAATTCATAGAGGAGGAATACAATCAATCAACAAGTACATGAAAAAATGCTCACCATCTCTAGCAGTCAGAGAAATGCAAATCAAAACCACCCAAAGATACCATCTCACTCCAGTAAGATTGGCAGCCATTATGAAGTCAAACATCAACAAGTGCTGGCGAGGATGTGTGGAAATGGGTACATATGTACATTGCTGGTGGGGCTGCAAATTGGTGCAGCCAATTTTGAAAGCGGTATGGAGATTTCATGGAAAGCTGGGAATGGAACCACCATTTGACCCAGCTACTCCTCATCTCAGTCTATTTTCTAAAGACCTAAAAAGAGGATGGTACATGGACACTGCTACATTGATGTTCATAGCAGCACAATTCACAATAGCAAGAGTGTGGAACCAACCTAGATGCCCTTCAATAGACGAATGGTTAAAAAATGTGGCATGTATACACAATGGAGTTATACTCTGCATTAAAAAATGACAAAATCATAGAATTTGCAGGGAAATGAATGGCATTAGAGCAGATTATGCTAAGTGAAGCTAGGCAATCCCTAAAAAGCAAATGCCAAATGTCTTCTTTGATATAAGGAGAGTAACTAAGAACAGAGTAGGGACGAAGAGCACGAGAAGATTAACATTAAACAGGGATGAGAGGTAGGAGGGAAAGGGAGAGAGAAGGGAAATTGCATGGAAATGGAAGAAAACCCTCAGGGTTATACAAAATTATGGAAAAGAGGAAGTGAGGGGAAAGGGAAAAAAATACAAGGGGGAGAAATAAATTACAGTAGAGGGGGTAGAGAGCGAAGATGGAAGGGAAAGGGAGGGGAGGGGGGATAGTAGAGGATAGGAAAGGCAGCAGAATACAACAGACACTAGTATGGCAATATGTAAATCAATGGATGTGTAACTGATATGATTTTGCAATCTGTATACGGGATAAAAATGGGAGTTCCTAACCCACATGAATCAAAGTGTGAAATATGATATATCAAGAACTATATAATGTTTTGAACAACAAACAACAAAAATTAAAAGAAAAAAGCACATGGAGAACTATTTCAACAAAAAATTGAGTAGATTAATAACTCCAACCCTACATAATGCAAAAGGCAAGTCCAATTATACACCATGCCTCCTCTGAACTGCTTGTATTTCTATTCATTTTGGGTTATTTTTCTCCATTATATTAGGATTAGGAATCAGAATATTAAGTCTAGTAGGGTATGGGTTAGTGTCAGTGATTCAGTATTTCGAATGAAAATTAGGAAAATGAATCCAATGTTTATGCAAATATGTGCTAAAAATAATCTTCCCACTCTCATCCAGAACAATGCCTTGACATTAACTTCGCCCCAATTTAGACACAATTAGAGGAGAAGAGTTAGAAAATCTATGAATACTTATCTGGAATGGAATATGCTCAGGAGTTCACAACCTTGGCGGTGGTAGAAGAGTTTCCAAAAGTAAGAGACAGGGTAAACACTTCACAAACATGGTGCTTTTCTGACCTAAAGACTTATGAGAAACTGCTTCTGAGTTTGGGCACTGGAAATATATGTTGTAGTCAGGAGCTTTAGCTACCTTTGAAGTGAGACCATCAAAGCTGGTTCTGCATCTATGTAACCTGGAGCACATGTTTTCTTATTCTTTAATGAACATTAGGCAGTAGTGCAGAATTCTCTCTTTGCAGGTAAACTGTGGCCAATGGGGGCTAAATGTCTTCCTGTGTGGACTCTGAAGCCATGTGGTCATCCTCCATTTTTCATGGTCTTTCTTGCTGCTGCAATGGGAGTTTGGTGTTTGCTTCACGAAATACAAGGAGTTCAACTGGGACACAGTGATGGAGGGAGTTCTGTCACGTGTGGTGTGTCAGGGTCTGCCAGGAGAATGCACCAACCAGTCTTCTATCCCACATAGACTTCCCCCTTGTCCATAGCAACTTGATTCTGAACATTGCCCTGAAACCTCTCCATATAACAAGATGCCTTTTCATACAAGGGTCTGCTGGCTGCACCATGTAAGTCACAAGCCATTTGGAAGCCAATGGCAGATCCACATGACACCAACACAGATGTTTAATCACATACCTGCCCACCATTGTTCTAGGCCCACTACTCAACAAATTTCAACTTACTGGCATCTCTGTTCTACACCATTTTCATGAAACCCAGTGAATCAAGGCACTGTCTGGTACACTCATGATCAGCAACAGGACATCCAAAGGTTCTCCAGTGCCACCTGGTCATGGGAATTTCAAAAATTTCATGGTATTTATCTAGCCATTTTTCAAGTATCAAGTTAGAGGCACTGGTTTTTCAATTCATTCAGGAACCATTAAATGGTGAGGAAGCTGATTTCAATGAAAGCTCTGGAGAACTCTAAAAGGCAACGCTTCCCAAAGAGTGGCCAAAAATGTCACATGAAGCCAGGCCCATTGATGTCTACTCAATTTGAGTTCCATATGTGTTTTGACTCTTAACTACGGTTGCCAAGTCTTTCAGAATAAAATCGTGTTATATCCTGGTGGAGATTCCCAGTGCACTGTGGAAAGACACCCTGGGACTAGATCTCAGTTTCCAAGGGCGACTCTCATGCGTGGCCTCCTAAAATCCCACCACAATTCATGGCAATAGTTCCCTGAGGTGAGTTCCAGAACTCAGTCTCTAAGGGGAATCACAGCAGAGTTCAGGTCCAGGTGGACCCAGTCATCTCTTCCAACCGCCACACAAATGACCACAATTTAAACCAAAACACTGCCACATGGCCCTCATCATCATCCATATAGACACTCATCGTAACCTCTGGATGGAGGTTTTAATGAGGGGCGAAGCCCAAGACAGTGTCCAAAATAAGCTCCCTTGCCCCTCATTTGCCTAAAGTCAGGGTGACCTGGACACCCTTCCTGTGAACCACGAGTGATCAAATAGGCCTGCTGTTAATACTGTTCTGCTTCTCCAATTTAATCCTACTGATTGTCAGGTATAGATTCTTTATGTGATTTGAAGGCAATAGAAAACCCAAGCACACATGGGATCTTTCTTTAGATCTATCACGTTCTGAGAATCATAGCCCCAACCTCACACAGGGCCAAGAGGCTGATTCAGACACATCTCTTTCCAAAGCAAATAAGCAAAGATCCACAGGTGATGCCCATTCATTTCCATTTGAAAAATGTTTTCTTCAGGCTTCAGAAAGGGGTGGCCTGAGGCAAATACCTTCCTGACATTCAGGGCAACAGAACCATAGGTAAGCAAATGGCCCAAAGCAAGGTTTTTCCATTGAGACTTTACTGGTTATACTGATATCTGAGTTTTCTGAGATGTTCCCATTCCCTTCAGCTATCCATTACATGGCTATGTCACAGATTCTGGAGGTGGTACATATCTTGGACACAAAACCATGAGCCTATTCTGGAGAGAGGCCAGAAATCAAGATGTGAACAGGACCTTAGGAAGATAGTAGGTGTTGCCCATACATAAGGCAAGCCGCAGTTCATTTATAAAGTGGGCAGGATGAATGCTGGGAAGCTTCCTACTAGACAGGAAACCTCCGTTGATGCATTCTCTTTTCTAAAGACTACAACCACGAACACAGTGGATACACAGACATAGAAACACTCGCCTTGCCAAACGACTTCCTAGAAACAGTTGACTCCAAACCATACAAACCACCTTTTCTACCTATTTTCAGAACATGAGACAAAACCACACACTCACACCCACATCCACAAAGGCACCTCCTTCCCCCAAGGAGGTCTGTGACTATCTGGAGAGTCCTCTGACTGGTGGGCCTTACTATGTTCCCCCAAAATGGCCTGTCCTGTCTCAAATCTGTTCTCCCTGGCCCACTCTACGAAGTTGTCAGCAGCCGGCATTGAGCCACTACCTGCTATATTAGGAAAGGCCCCTTTTCTGAGCTCTGCTGGCATTTGGCCATACTTATATCATTAGGTACCAAGAAAGACTGACTCTGTCCTTGGTAAATCCAAACAAGTTCGACCACTGGGACTGGGACCGGGACTGGCTCTGGATGCCTGGCTTCTTGGATCCCAATTTCAGAGAGTTCCATCACCAAGGAAGTTAGGTAGGTCACTTTCTTCAGGAACTGAATGAGATCACTGCTTGGCGACCACTTTCTCCTAACAGTTGCTTTCATGGGTCTCATGAGATGGAGGCTGCCCCTACTTCCTGTGACACTTTGACAAGTTTGAATGGTATATCAACAATGGCCACCTGGAACACCTCTCCACGCAGGTCTGGTTTGGTCCATCTTCTCTACATTAAGAAGAGAGAGGCTGACTCATACACATCCCTTCGTTATCACAAGGTGTTTGCCATGGAAGATGGCTTTTGCTCTCTCAGGTCCTTCATAGCTGCCTACGTCTTCTCCAGGGATCATTTCTGCATGGAAATTTGAGGTTCTCAGCAGGTGTAAGATCCCCTACATTCCTGTATTGTAAGACAAACTCTGTCCCTGCTCTTTTGTAATGTTAGATTGAGGCAACAGTGTATGGTTAGGGATAATAACAGGATCGATTTGGTTTAGGAATCATTCTGCGGGATGAATAATGGTATTGGGAACCTGCAATATTTATAGGAATGCAGAGGTGAAATATAAGTATGAAAACAGAAATCTAGATGAGATTTGAAGCTCAGAAGTGCATTGGGCAATTGATTGCGATACGTAGCTTTGAATTACGTTCTGCACACATGTCTCAGATAAATCGACATACAATGCCATAGGACTTGTACCTTGGGTGATTGAATGTAGAGAAGAACATCCACTCAAACAGGGATAATCAATAGGATCAGGAAGATATTCGGTAGATTTCGGAACAAGGGTGAATTTAGTATTTGTACCAAAAGTTCTTTAGCAATAGGGTTTCGGTTAGAGAGTGAATATCAATGACAGCACATGTGAAGGGTCAGTCACAATGATGAACTGGGGAAAATATGTAGGAAAGCAGATATCAATAGAGAGATTAGGAAATCAGGCAAAGTATAAAGTGAGTGATAGTATTAGACATTTTCAACAGTTTTGAGGTTGAATATATAATCTTAGGAAGAAACAAATATGTAGTCACCGATAGGATTGACGTTTGAGAGCGTTATGCAAGCTGGACATGGATGTTTTTAGTAATCCATGTTCAGTTTCCATTTAGGCTTTGGTACAAGCACACGTGTGAATTTTGCATTTTGTGTCCAGAATATTACTGTGATAACATGAATATTTAGATCAGGTGACATGAGTATTTCTTTCTCCATTTCTGGGAGCAATATTTTGAAGACGTATAAATTAGTATTGGAGGTACAAAGAGGTGTACCCTGTGTCTATGAATATAGAGATAATGCATGAATAGACCATACTGTGAATAAATAGTATAACTGGTTCCACTTTAAATAATGGATTGAATTGATATCAGGAAATATATAAGAAATCTTATATTGATATACAATCATTCATTCCAACCAGTAATACATCTAATTGTGAAATTATAGTTATGGTTTATCATGAAGGGTGTGTGAGTTTTGCTTCAACAAATATAAAGAAAATCGGAAATAATGTGTTTGGAAAGAAGTCTCATGAAAAGACCAGTTAAGAAACCTGGAGTAATACATGTGTTCTGAAGCAGGAAGTGATTGAAAGTGAAACAAATGCCTATAAATTTGCTAACTTGTGCAGGAAATATATATCCTCTGATGTGCATAAACTGAAGAAATAGTAATGTACCAGTGTTGAATAAAAATGAACGTCAATAAACAAATCATGTCCCATAATAATCTACTTGCATTGCTGTTAAACTGGGTCAGTTACTGTATCAATATTAGGATAATGCTGCAGTCTTGCTGGGCACAATCAGGAGCCACTTGTCAAAAGAAACTAACTTTATTTTTAAAACCACACACGCCAAACAAAACAGCCTCTCAGGATAAACCCTCAGAGCCCCAACTGCCACCACTGGTTTCCCAAAAGCCTCTTCCTCCCACAAAAGCCTCTCTCCACCTCCCATAATCCTCCTGCTCTTGAGGCCGATTGGCTGGGTCATGTGGGCAGAGCCAAAAAAGTCCCCTAATGAGAAACTCCGTGGTCTGAAAGGGCAGGGAAACAGCCCAATGAGCGACACCGCAGAGGAGCCAATCAGCTAGTGTTGCTGGAGCCGCTGTGATCCAATCATCAGCTGGCAGTCTGAAAGAGTGGGGAAACATCTCAATTAGCATCTCCATTGAGCATCACAGCAGAGGAGCCAATCATCTAGATGTTGCTGGGGCTGCAGTGAGCCAATCATCATCCAGCAGCTGGAAGTTTGCTGGCTTCTAGAATTTTGCTGGGGCCCCTTCTGATGTGGCTCTAAACATCTCCCCCTCTCTGTTTAAACAACGCACATGTGGCTTAGGGACAGTGCCTGCCTTAGGTTGTCCAATAGTACATATGGTCCTTACCTGTTAAGTTGGTACCATTGCAATTGGATCTTACCCGTCACTGACTACCGGTCCAGTATACAGCCACACCTGTGGAGAGGTCTTTGTACCACCAGGGGGTGGTGAGGTTCTTTGCCTCACCTCTAATGGCCGCCAAACTTTAGCTGGACGATCATGACACACAGAAGGGAGGAAGATACACCAAGCCAATTGACGGCTCCTTTTGGAAAAATTGTACCACCAATGACATCATCAGCAAGTATACCCCAACACTACCACAAGTCGCTGCACAGACAGATAGTTTACAATGCATACAGGTGAGTTCACAATGTGTCCAGGCAAGTTCTGCAAGCATTTCAGTGATGGCTATTTCAGAAGCTGTAGATTGGTTTTATCTTTGATTTCACCAGCACTGGAATGAAGATAGGAATTCTGTCAATAATGGCTAAAGAAAAATTATGTAACATTCAAGAAGGCACTGAAAGAAAACAATTTTCTTAACTATTTACATTGTCTTGAAGAGAATTATTAAATATAATGAAAAGGAAAAGTGAAAGAAAGCAAACAGATCTGTTAACCTCCTTTTTTTTCACATTTTAAAACAAACCTCAACAGCTCTTTACCCAATTTAAATTAAACCATTTAAATAATGTGAATAAAAAAAAATATTTGGATCCATTTCTTTATGAGTGCTCACCATATATGATATATGGACATACGAACATTCAAACATATAACACAAAACAAAAGTGTGCACACATAATATAATACATACAACACATAACCTAATAGTAAAGGCCTTATATCTTTTTACACGTGAAATCTCCATTGCAATGTTCAAAAACTCTATTGTCAAATAGAACTGATCAGCAAAACATTATACTAGGTCTGTATGAGCTCAAAAAACAAAATAGAATGTGGGAAAGGGCAATAATAAAATAGATATTGAAAAAAAGCATCCTGGTTGTATCTCAGATGTAAGGAGAGCCAAACTGGAATTTTATAAATATCAGCTGATATGGACTTGAGTCAAATCATCTTCTTTTTGTTCTGGAGAAATCGCTTTAGTTAATCTCTCTGGAATCCAAATCGGCTGTTGTTCCCCCTGTGGAAACACACAAACAGGTCCCCGACTCCAGACAATCATTGGGTCAGGACCTTGCTTAATCTCTCTGGAATCCAAATCGGCTGCTGTTTTCCCTGTGGAAACACACAAACAGACCCCCGACTCCAGACATTTACTGGGTCAGGACCTTTCCATTGTCCTGTTAGAATATCCTTCCAAAGAACCTTGGGCTTATGCACATTTTTAGGACACATATGCCTTTCCACAGCACTAAGTCCTGATGAAACCAAATTTTAAAAGTTTATAGTAAAAAGTGTTATTTTAAGTTTATCTTTGGGGAAACTATACCCCTTCCCAATTCCGTCTTTTTTCTTTAATAAGTACATTTTAATAGTTTGATGAGCTTTTTCAACTATGCCTTGTCCCTGTGGATTGTATGGGATTCCTGTTATATGAGTAATGCCAAACAATGACCAAAATTGTTTTAAAGAGGTAGAAGTATAACCAGGGGCATTATCTGTTTTTAACTGCTTTGGAACGCCCACAGTGGCAAAATTTTGTAAGCAGTGAGCTCTAATATCTTTAATTTTTTCTCCAGCATGAAGGGAGCCCATCAAAAATCCAGAAGAAGTATCAACTGTAACATGCAAATATTTTAATTTTCCAAATTCTGGCAAGTGTGTGATATCCATCTGCCAAATATGGTTAGGTATCAATTCTCTAGGATTGACTCCAAGATTAACTTGTGGTAAAAATGTCACACAATTTTGACATTGTTTTATTATTTGTCTAACTTGTTCCTTAGATATTTTAGAACGCTTTTGTAATGTATTAGCTTTGACAGGGAACTTTTTATGAAAATTTATAGCTTCTTCTAGTGTGGAGAAAATATGTATGTCATGTGTAGTTTTATTTGCTAATCATTGCCCAAACTAAGGGCTCTAGGCAATCCTGTATGTGCCCTGATATGTCCTATAAAGAATGAATCTTTTCTGTCCCAGATTAGACTTTGTATATTGGAAAGCAAAGAAAAAAGAGTAGAGGAAGGAGAAATCCTACCAGCATCTTCAAGGGATACTATAGCATTAACTAAATACTGACAATCGGAAAATAAATTAAATACAGAATCTTTAAATATCTCAAAAGCTTGTAATACTGCATTAAGCTCTACCTTTTGAGCTGATTTTTTGGGTACTAAAAATGTATAAGTTTGATCAGGTGTAAGTATTTCTGCTGTACCATTATTTGATACATCAGTGAATATATTTGGAGCATTCATGATAAGTGTTTTTCTTGTCAATTGTGGAAAACTAACAGGATGCGATGACCAAAAAGACAATTAAGGATTAGATGGTAAGTGGTTATCAAATGAAACATTAGATTGGACCATGATTATTGCCGAAGTATTTAACTCATTAGCTAACTCATCAATTTGATTCAGAGTATATAGAGTAATAATTTTATTGGGAGAAATTCCAAATACTCCATTTGCTGCTTTTATTCCTTTGAGTATTGATTATCCTAAAGACTCAGGATACCTAGTAAGAATAGTGTTAGGAGAATAAGATAAATGTATCCATAATAATGGACCTTCTTGCCAAAATACTCCTGTAGAAATATTTTTTGTTGGTACTACAATAAATAATAAAGGCAAACTTATATCAATTCTATCCAAATGCATACTTTCCATATAATTTTCAATGATTTTTAATGTCATTCTTGCTACAGGCGTTAACATGTGGAGTGAATTTGGATTTCATGGACCTTTTAGGATATCAAATAAAGGTCCCAACTCTCCTGGTGGTATACCTAGATAAGGCCTTATCCAATTTATGTCTCCTAATAACTTTTGAAAGTCGTTATGTGATTTGAGTTGATCTACTCATATTTGAATTTTTGGTGGACAAATCATGGTTGAGGATAATAGAACTCCTGAATAATTAATTGGAAAATTTAAGTGTGCTTTATCTATTGCTATCTCTAGATTATAATTTTTAATAAGTTTGTAAGTGTTGCATAAGTTTCTAGCAATGTGTTTTTAGCTTTGTGTACTAATAATACATCATCCATATAGTGAAATATTTGTAGTTCAGGAATTTGATTTCTAAGTGGCTGGATTACTGTGTTAACATACATTTGACACATAGTTGAGCTGTTAGCCATCACTTGAGGGAGTACTTTCCATTCATATCTCTGATCAGGACCTTCATGATTCAGTGCAGGGATAGTAAAAGCAAAACCTGGACTATCCTCAGGATGAATTAGAATTGAAAAAAAAAAAAAAACAATCTTTAATATCTATAACTAAAACATACCAGGTTTTTGGCAAAGCAGACAATTGACGAATCCCTGATTGAGCAGGTCCCATAATAACCATATCATTATTAATGGCTCTTAAATCTTGCAATAGTCACCATTTACCACATTTCTTTTTGATGACAAAAATGGGAGTATTTTGGGGATATACAGTCGGTTTTACATGTCCTTCTGCTAATTGTTGTTTAACCAGGTCATGGACTGCTTGTATCTTTTCTTTAGTGAGGGGCCACTGAGGAACGCATACTGGTCTTTCTGATTTCCAGGTAATTTTTACTGTCTCAGTGGCCCTTACTGAAAATCCAACCCATGTCTGTCTGTTCCTTGATCTATTTGTATTGGTGCTGCTATGACTTGTTCTTGTTTTTCTAATCTTTTTTCTTTCCTAAAACCTTGTCTAGTCATAATAGTGGGTGCATTTTGGTTGATGTTATTTGTTAATGTCAAACCTAATTGATCTAGGACATCTCGTCCCCAAAAATTTATGGGAAGATGATCCAATAAATATGGTTGTATAGTTCCTTCACATCCTTCAGGATCCTTCCTATCTAATACCATTGCACTTCTATGGGGATTAGTCGCCACTTATAGGCCTTGAAGCGTTTGAGTGGCTTGTTGTAATGGCCAATGTTTTGGCCATTCTTGACGAGAGATGATGCTAATGTCTGCACCTGTATCCAGTAGCCCATTAAATTCATGCCTTTGAATATTTAGTTTTACCATGGGGCGAGAATCTAAATATAAAGACAGCATAGCCCAATCTACACCTGTGGAGCCTAATCCCTTGGAACCTCTTTCTACAGTACGACTGGAAAATTTATCATGTAGGCTGGGTATTATTAGTAACTGTGCTATTCTATATCCTGGTGAAATTACTGATATAAGATTTGGAGAACTGGCTATAATTTTTATTTCACCTTCATAATCGGGATCAATCACCCCAGGACTTATCATAAGTTCTTTTAGAGTAGAAGAGTTGCATCCCAATAATAAGCCTACGGTTCCTTTGGGAAGAGGTCCTTTTACCCCTGTGGGAATGATTTGAACTCCCATCTCTGGAGTTAGTACTGATCTGGCAGAGGCGCAGATGTTCGACCCTGCACTCCCTCTGGTTTGTCTGATGAGGGATCTGATGGACAATGTGTCCTGGGCACTACCCTGATGGGTTTGCTGGGTTCCTCCAGTGCTCTGTATATTTGTGGTTTTGGGCCCTGGAGCATTGGAACCCCCTGTCCATTTTTTGGCAATTGAGCCCAATGCCTTTCTCGATGATATTGTGGATACACACCTGGTCCTTATTCATTTTTTGATAATTGAGTACCCTTTATGGTGGTTTGGGAAGAGCACTCATTAGCCCAATGTCTCCCTCTATGGCATCATGGGCAAATACCTGGTATTCTACTCCTTTGATACCTAATTTTGTTAAACCCTCCTCCTATGGGGCAATTACTTTTAAAATGTCCTGTTTCTTCACATTTGTAGCATGTTCTTGGTCTGGCATCTAAAGCCTGTTTTACTGCAGCTGCCACAATTTGCCCTTGTTCATTAATGTCTGTGGCATCTAAAGCCTGTTTTATTGCAGCTGCCACGACTTGCTCTTGTTCATTGATGTCTCTACATAATTTTATATATGTGTTTAAATCTTCATGTTTCCATGGTCTAATGATATCTCTGCAACAACGATTTGCTTGCTCATAAGCCAGTTGTTTTAGTAATGGCATTGCTTGTTCTGCATTCCCAAAAACTCTGGTAGCTGTTTGAATAAGCCTATCTACAAACTCAGCATAAGGTTCATTAGCTCCTTGTATTACCTTAGATAATCGACCTTGTAAACCTCCATGTTCTTGTAAAGTCTTCCATGGCTTAATTGCATGTACAGCAATTTGTGCACATACACCATGATCATTTGCAATTTGTTGCTGCTGATCCTCATAAAGTCCCTTTCCTAAAAACATATCTAGATTTCTCTGAGGATAACCAGCTCCTGCATTTCGCCTAACTGTCTCCTTGCAAAATTTCTCATTGGCAACCTTCCATGACATGTATTGTCCTCAATTTAGCACAACATTACACATATTAGCCCAATCTGCTGGCTTCATGTTCAAGTTGTTAATGGATTCGACCATGATTACAGTGAAGGGTGCTTGAGGACGATAGGTTGTTATAGCCTCTTTTAGCTGCTTCACTGTTTTGAAATTTAAAGCATGGTAAACACGCTGCCCTTCTCCCTCAAATACAGGGCATGTTAAAATTTGAGATCTTGTCTCAGGATCCCAACTATCAACTGCGGGAGTTGGGGGCCTCCCAGTATATTTAGATGGCCTTGTTAGTTGGACACTTATGTCCTCTGGTGATAGAAAGGTTTTAGTAGCAGTCTCCTGTAGAGGTGGTGCTGTTGGTTGGACACTTACACCCTCTGGTGATAGAAAGATGTTAGTAGCAGTCTCCTGTTGTAAATTTCCCCTGATGGTTTTTACTGTTTTACACTTTCTTTTTCTGTCTAACTAGCTTTAGAGGCCTTCTCTTTTAATTGAATTTTTTCCTCTGTCTGACTAGTTCGAGAGACCTTCTCTTTTACTTGAATTTTTTCCTCTATCTGACTAGCTCGAGAGACCTTCTCCTTTACTTGAATTTTTTCCTCCATCTGACTAACTTGAGACACCTTCTGTTTTACTTGAATCAATATGTCTTCTCCTTCCTCTACCATTGACTGAACTGAAGGCTTTGGAGTAAGCAAACAAGATATGAATGTCCACAATGGCAATGTGCCAACTGGCAGAGTCCCTGGGCTTTTCTTTTCTATTCTTTTTAAATCTGCACCATGATGGTTCCATTGTGATATATTTAACAACTCCTCCTTAAAAAGACATGGTCTACATTTTTGTATTGTATCAACAGTTGCCCTGACTGCTCTTGATTTTACTGGGATGCCTCCTTCCTCTAACAATTATCTTAACACTTTTTTGGTTTGTTTTTTACTAATTTCTGATCCCATATTTCTACTATAATACAAACCAACAAGATAACACCAAACAAAAAAGAGATAGAACGAAATCAAAATGGAACATCAAAAAATTATTATAGCCTTTCTCCCTATCTGTTCCTCAGACACAAATAGTTTTTCCTCAAATGTGGGCGGTTTTTCTTCCATCTCACTAATCTCCAGGGACAGGCAACTTAAAACAAAAGAGGAATCATAAAATGGCTACGCATCCTCTCGCCCTGCCCTCATGGCCGAGCAGTTTACCTTATCAGTTACCCTCAGTCGCTCCCCATGCGAGCCACCAAATGCTGCAGTCTGGCTGGGCACAATCAGGAGCCACTTGTCAAAAGAAACTAACTTTGTTTTTAGAACCACACACGCCAAGCAAAACAGCCTCTCAGGAAAAACCCTCAGAACCCCAACTCCCTACACCAGTTTCCCAATAGCTTCTCCCTCCCACACAAGCCTCTATCCACTTTTCACAATCCTCCTTCTTTTGAGGCAGATTGGCTGGGTCACGTGGGCAGAGCCAAAAAAGTCCCCCAATGGGCAGCTCCATGGTCTGAATGGGCAGGGAAACAGCCCAATGAGCATCACCGCAGAGGAGCCAATCAACTAGATGTTGCTGGGGCTGCTGTGAGCCAATCATCAGCTTGCATTCTGAAAGGCGGGGAAACATCTCAATGAGCATCTCCAATGAGCATCACCACAGACTAGCCAATCAGCTAGAAGTTGCTGGGGCCGCTGTGAGCCAATCATCAGCCGGCAGCTGAAAGTTTGCTGGCAGCTGGAAGTTTGATGTGGCCCCTTGGGCTGTGACTATCAACAGGATTTGTATGCACCATTCACTGAGGTTAGTTTTCAGTACTAGGAAACAAATATGTATTTCAGGTGGATGAATATTTCTAAAAATAATCTTGTGAAAAGATTATTATAAATCCACATTCTTGAACATGAATGAATTTAGGGAGTGTAAATAAGACACATATATTTCATATTTTGAAAAATCTGGAGAGTGTGTGTGTGTGTGTATGTATATATATATATATATATATATATATATATATATATATATATACATACACACACACACATACACACACACATACACACACACACACAAACACACACACACAAATTTTAAAATGTAGCAACTTATATGCCAATCGAAATTCACCATGAAATATACATCATTCACAGATCCAAAAATATTCAATTTACTTAACAGGGATTTATGTATAATGTTGTTCTTCTAGGAAGCTCACCCATAGGTTCAATTTTCAGTTCCAACAGCATTTCGGAGTAGTGATCTCTTCTCAGAATTTGTATCTGCCAAGTCAGCTACCGCACAAAAATATGCATGTGATAAAAGGTATAATTCTATATGTGCATATAAAAATAGATGTGCTGAATAGGATACAGAGAAAGGGAGACAGGAATTTATATATTTGTTAACTTTAAAAACACATGGAGGACTATTTCAATTAAAAATTGACTAGATTTATAACAAGTACCTTTATCATGCAAAAGGCGAGTCCAAATATATACTATGCCTCCTCTGAACAACTTCTATTTCTTTTCTGTTTGGGTGGTTTTTCTCCATCATATAAGGATTAGTAGTCAGAGTCTAGTAGTGTATGGGTTAGTGTCAGGGATTCAGTATTTCGAATGGAAAATAGGAAAATGAATCCAATGTGTATGCAAACATATGCTACACAAAAATCTTCCCACTCTCATCCAGAAAAATGCCTTGACATTACCTTCGCCCCAAGAAAGACACAATTAGAGGAGAAGAATTAGAAAATCTTTTAGTACATATATGGAATGGAAAATGCTCAGGAGTTCACAACCTTAGAGGTGGTAGAGGAGTTTCCAAAAGTAAGGGAAAGTGTAAACACTCCAGAAACATGGAGCTCTGCTGGCCTAAAGACTTCTTGAGAAACTGCCTCTGAGGTTGGGCACTTGAAAAATATGTTGTTGTCAGAAGCTTTACCTTTCTTTGTAGTGAGACCATCAAAGCTGGGTCTTCATCTTTGTGACCTGGAGGATGTTCTTTCTTATTTTCCTAATGAACATGAGGCATCAGTGCTGAATTCTCTCTTTGTAGGTAAACTGTGGCTACTTGGGGCTAAGTGCCTCCCTGTTTGGACTGTGAAGCCAGTTGTTCATCCTCCAGTTTTCGTGGTGTTTCTTGCTGCTGCACTGGGAGTTTGGTAATTGCTTCTTTAAATACAAGGATTTCAACTGGGGCACAGTGCTGGAGGGATTTCTGTCACATGTGGTGTGTCAGGGTCTGCAGAAAAATGCACCAACCAGGCTTCTATCACACATGCTTGCCCCCTTGACCATAGCAACTTGATTCTGAACATTGCCCTGAAAAATCTCCATATAACAAGATGCCTTTACATATAAGGGTCTGCTGGCTGCACCATGTCAGTCACAAGCCATTTGGAAGCCAATGGCAGATCCACATGGCAACAACACAGATGTTTTATCACACACCTGCACACCACTGCTCTAGGCCCACTACTCACCAGGCTCCAAATTACTGGCATCTCTGTTCTACACCATTCTCATGAAACCAAGTCAATCAAGGCACTGTCTTGTACACTCATGATCAACAGCAGAAGATCCAATGTTACTTCAGTGCCATCTGGTCATGGGAATTTCAAAAATGTCATGGTACTTATCTAGCCATTTTTCAAATATGAAGTTGGAGGCACTGTGGGTTTAAATTCATTCTGGAACCATTAAATGTTGAGGAAGTTTATTTCAATGAAATTTCTGGAGAACACTCAGAGGAAAGTCTTCCCAAAGAGTGACCAAAAAGTCACATGAATCCAGGCCCATTGAGGTCTACAATGTGAGGTCCATGTGTGTTTTTGACTCTCAACTATGGCTGCCAAGTCTTTCAGAATGAAATCATGTGATATCCTGGCTGAGATTCCCAGTGTTCTGTGGAAAGTCACCCTGGTCCAAGATCTCAGTTTCCAACAGCGACTCTCATGAATGGCCACCTAAAATCCCAACACAATTCATGGCAATACTTCTCTGACGTCAGTTCCAGACCTCAGTCTCTAAGGGGTATCACAGCAGAGTTCAACCCCAGGAGGACCCAGTCATCACTTCCAACCGCCACACAAATAACCACAATTAAAACCAAAACACTCCCACAAGGCCCTCATCCTCTTCCATATAGACACTCATCATTACCTCTTCCTGGAGGTTTCCAAAGGGGCGCAGCCCAAGACAGTGTCCAAAAGAGCTCCCTTAACACTTATTTTCCTAAAGTCAGCGTGGCCTGGACACCCTTCCTGTGAACCAGGAGTGATCAAATAGGCCTGCTGTTAATACTGCTCTGCTTCTACCTTTTGAGGCCTACTGACTCATTGTTATAGATTCTTTATGTAATTTGAAGTCATGAGAAATCTCAATCACCTATGGGCTAGCCTCTGCAGGGCTTTGAAGAACTCATTTGACCCAAAGGATCACTATTCTCACTCGACAGATATCAGGAACCTGACAGAGGTAGGCTAGAGACTTCATCCACAATGACTGATTATTTAACATTTTTGTTTTGGATACACACATGGGATCTTTATTTAGATCCATGAGGTGCTGAGAATCTAAGCCACAGCCTCACACAGGGCCAAGAGTCTGAATCAGACACATCCCATTCCTAAGCAATTAAACAAAGAGCGACAGGTGATGCGCATGCATTTCCATTTGAAAACAGTTTTCTTCAGTCTTCCCAAATGGGTGGGCTGAGGCAAAGACCTCCTAACATTCAGGTCAACAGAACAATAGGTAAGCAAAAGGCCAAAAGGAGGGTTTTTCCACTGAGACATTACTGGTCACACTGATATCTGTGTTTTCTGAGATGCTCCCATTTCCTTCAGCTATCCATTACATGGCCATGTCACAGAGCTTGGAGGTGGTACATATTTTGGACACAAATCCATGAGACTATTTTGGAGAGTTGCCAAAATTCAGGAAGATAACATGAACTTAAGAATTTAGTAGGTGTTGCCCATTCATAAGACAAGCCACAGTCCATTAATAAATCGGGCAGGATGAATGCTGGGAAGCTTTTTAATATACAGGACACATCCTTGATGCATTCTCTTTTCTAATTTCTTCAACCATGGACACAGTGGAATACATAGATAAAGAAACACTCACCTTGTCAAACGACCTACTATGAAGAGTCCACTCCAAACTAAAAAAACCGCCTTTCCTACCTATTCTCAGAACATGAGACAGAACCACAAACTCACACCCACATTCACAAAGGCACCTTTTTCCCCCAAGTAGGTCTGTGACTATACGGAGTGTCCTCTGAATGGTGGGCCATAATATGTTACGCTAAAATGGCCTGTCCTATCTCAGATCTGTTCTCCTTGGCCAACTCTGTGAAGTTGTGAGGATCCAGTGGTGAGCCACTTTCTGCTTTCTCAGGAAGGGCCCCTCTTCAGAGCTTTTCTGGCATTTGGTCATCCTCACATCAGTAGGTACCAAGAAAGACTGTCTCTGTCCTTGGTAAATCCAAACAAGTGAGACCACTGGGAATGGTACTGGGACTGGCTCTGTGTGCCTGGTTTCCTGGATCCCAAGTTCAGAGAGTTCCATCACCAAGAAAGTGAGGTAGGTCACTTCCTTCAGGAACTGAATGAGGTCACAGCCTTGGCAACCACTTTGTCCTAAGAGATGCTTCCAAGGGTCCAATGAGATGGAGGCTGCACCTACTTCCTCTGACATTTTCATAAGTTAGAATGGTATATCAACCATAGGTACTGGGGAACAACTCTGCACAGAGGCCTGGTTTGGTCCTTCTTCTCTACATTAAGAAGAGAGATTCTGATTAAGACACAACCCTTTATACTGACCATGTTTTTTGCCATGGAAGATGACTTTTGCCCTCTCAGGTCGTTCATAGCATCCTACATATTCTCCAGGTATTATTTCTGCATGGACCTTTGAGGTTCTCAGCAGGTGGAAGATCCCTACATTCCTGTATTGTAATACCAACTCTGTCTCTGCTCTTCTGTAAAGTTAGATGGAGGAACAGTGTATGGTAAGGGTTAATAACATGTTCAATATGGGTTAGGAATCATTATGCATGATGAATAATGTTATTGGGAACCTGCGATATTTAAATGAAAATATAGGTGAAATATAAGTATGGAAATATAAATCTAGGTAAGATTTGAATCCCAGAAGGGAATTTGGCCCTTGAGTGGGATACTTAGCTTTGAATTATGTTCTGCACATATGTCTCAGATAAATCGATATACAATGGCATAGATCATTGTACCTTCGATGATTGAATGTAGAAGAGAGCATCCAGTTAAAAAGGGATTGTTGCTAGGATTAGGAATATAGTCGGTAGGTTCACGAAGAAGATTGAGTATAGGATTTGGACCAAAAGTTCTTTAGCAATAGGGTTTTGGGTAGAGATTGAATATAAATATCAGCACATGTGAAGAGTCAGTCACAATGATCAACTGGGGAAAATGTAGGAAAGAAGATATGAATAGAGATTAGGAAATCAGGCAAATTATAAAATGAGTGATAGGTTTAGACAGTTTCAACAGGGTTGGGATTGAAAATGTAATCCTAGGAAGAAACACATATGTAATCACCAATAGGATTGACATTTGAGAGCATTAGGCAACCTGGACATGGATGTTTTTAGTAATCCATGTTCACTTTCCATTGATGCATTGGGACAATCATAAGTGTGACCTTTGCATTTTGTGTCCAGAATATTACTGTGATAAAATGTATATGTAGATCAGTTGACATGCGTATTTCTTCCACCATTTCTTGGAGCAATATTTTGTAGATATACAAATTATTATTGGGGGTACACAGAGGTGTACCCTGTGTCTATCAATATATAGATAATGCATGAATAGACCATATTGTGAATAAATGATATAACTGGTTTCACTTTGAATAATGGATTGAATTGATATCTGAAAGTATACAAGAAATCTTATATTGATGTACAATCATTCATTTCAACCAGTTTTACATCTAAGGGTAATATTAGTGTTACGTTTTATCATGACGGGTGTGTCAGTTTTGCTTCAAAAGTGATAATGGAAATCGAAAATAATGTTTTTGGAAAGAAGTCTCATAAAAAGAGAAGTCAAGAAACATGGAGGAATCCATGTGTTCTGAAGCAGGAAGTGATTGAAAGTAAAACAAATGTGTATACATTTGCTAAATTGTGGATGAAATATACATCCTATGATATGCATAAACTGGAGAAATAGTAATGTACCACTGTTGAATAGAAATGAACGTCAAAATACACATTATATCCCATAGGAATCTTCTTGCATTGATGTTAAACTAGATCAGTTACTGTAGAAATATTAGAATTTTATTTTGGTATTATAATACAATTTATTTTAGCACTAGCATGCCACAGAATGTAGAGGAAAGAGCAATGGATTTTTAGTTATAGCACTAATAATCTAACATTTAATGATTATTTTGGGGAGTCTAGAAATTACCTAAGGCTATGCAACATAATTTTTTTATTACCATTCATAAAAACTTGGAATTTTTGTAATATTTCTCCTTTTTTTATTTTTTCAGTTGTTGATAGATATATCATCTTTCATACATTTGACTCAATTGGGTTATGAACTCCCAATTTTCCCCAAATACGAGTTGCAGAATTACATCGGTTACACATTCACATTTTTACAAGATGTCATATTAGTGACTGTTGTATTCTGCTACATTTCTGATCCCCTACTATCCCCTACTATCCCCCCTCCCCTCCCCTCCCATCTTCCCTCTCTACCCTATCTGCTGTTGTTCACTTCTCTGCCTTGCCCCCCCTTTCCCCAATTTTCCCTGCACCATTGTTTGAAGATGCTATCCTTCTTCCATTGCATGCTTTTAGCCCCTTTTTCAAATATAAGAAAGTTGTAATTTTGTGGATTGGTTTCTGTGTCCTCTATTCTGTAGCATTTGTCCACCTGCCTGTTTTGTTACCAGTACCACGCTGTTTTTGTTACTATTGCTTTTAGTACAGTTTGAACTCTGGTATCACTATACCTCCAGATTCATACTTCCTGTTTAGAGGTGCTTTTGCTATTCTGCGTCTTTTGTTTTTCCATGTTCTAAGATCTTCTTCTCTCTCTCTATTTAGGGTTCTGTAGTTTTCAATATATAAAAATTTCACCTCTTTTGTTAGGTTGATTCCCAAGTATCTTATTTTATTTGAGGATATTGTGAATGGAGGGGTTTTTCTCATTTCCATTTCAGAAGTTGTGTTGCTGACATACAGGAATGACTTTGATTTATGCGTGTTGATTTTATATTCTGCCACTTTGCTGAATTTATTTATTAACTCTAGCCGTTTCTTTGTAGACCCTTTGGGGTCTGTTAAATATGTTATCATGACATCTGCAAATAGCGATAATTTAAATACTTCTTTTCCTATTTTTATGCCTTTAATTTCTTTTGTCTGTCTAATTGTTCTGGCTAGTATTTCAAGAACTAAATTGAATAGAAGTGGTGATAGAGGGCATCCCTGTCTTGTTCCAGATTTTAGAGGGAATGCCTTCAATTTTTCCACATTTAGGGTGATGCTAGCCTGAGGTTTAGCATATATAGCTTTTACAATGTTGAGGTAAGTTCCTGTTATCCCTAGTTTTTCTAGTGTTTTGAACATAAAGTGATGCTAAACTTTGTCAAATGCTTTTTCTGCATCTATTGAGATGATCATATGGTTCTTGTCTTTAAGTCTATTGATGTGGTGAATGGCATTTATTGATTTCCTTCTATTGAACAAGCCTTGCATCCCAGGGATGAATCTTACTTGATCATGGTGCACAATTTTTTTTGATATGGTTTTGTATTCGATTCGCCAGGATTTTATTGAGAATTTTTGCATTGAAGTTCATTAGAGATATTGGTCTGTAGTTTTCTTTCTTTGAAGTGTCTTTTTCTGGTTTTGGGATCAGGGTGATGTCTCCTCATAGAATAAATTTGGAAGAGCTCCTTCTTTTTGTGTTTCTTGAAATAGCTTGAAAAATATTGGTATTAATTCTTCTTTAAAGGTTTTGTAGAACTCCGCTGTATACCCATCCGGTCCAGGGCTTTTATTGATTGGTAGTTTTTGATGGCTTCTTTCATTTCTTCCTTTGTTATTGGTCTGTTTAAATTGTATGTGTCTTTCTGACTCAATCTGGGCAGATCGTATGACTTAAAAAATTCATCGATATCTTCACTATCTTCTATTTTATTGGAATATAGTGTTTCAAAATACTTTCTAATTATCGTCTTTATTTCTGTAGTGTCTGTTGTGATATTGCCTGTTTCATCCCGTATGTTAGTAATTTGAGTTCTCTCTCTTCTTATCTTCATTAGCATGGCTGTGGGACTGTCGATCTTATTCATTTTTTCAAAGAACCAACTTTCAGTTTTATCAAATTTTTCAATTTTTTTTGCTTCAAATTTGTTGATTTCTGCTCTAAATTTAATTTTTTATTGTCTTCTACTACATTTGCTGTTGTTTTGCTCTTCCTTTTCTAGGTTTTTGAGGTGTAGTGTGAGTTCATTTATTTGTTGATTTTTTTTCTTTTTTTGAGGAAAGAACTCCAAGAAATGAACTTCCCTCTTAAAACTGCTTTCATTGTGTCCCATCGATTCCGGTATGTTGTGTCTGTGTTGTCATTTGTCTCTAAGAATTTTTTTATCTCCTCCTTTATGTCTTCTGTAACCCATTGATCACTCAGTAGCATGTTGTTCATTTTCCATGTGATGTAGGATTTTTCTTTCCTTCTTTTATCGTTGATTTCCAATTTCATTCCATTATTATCAGATATGGTGCATGGTATTATCTCCATGCTTTTATATTTACTAAGAATTGCCCTATGGCATAATATATGGTCTATCTTTGAGTAGAATCCATGTGAAACTGAGAAGAAAGTGTATCCACTTGATGATGGTTGATATATTCTATATATGTCGTTTAAGTCTAGGTTATTGATTGTGCTTTTGAGTGTGATAGTTTCTTTATTCAGTTTTTGTTTAGAGAATCTGTCTAATGCAGAGAGTGGTGTGTTGAAGTCACCCATAATTATTGTTTTTAGTCTATTTGACTATTGAACTGAAGGAGAGACTGTTTTATGAACATTGCAGCTCCATTGCTTGGTGCATACAAATTCATAATTGTTATGTCTTGTTGGTGGATGTTTTCTTTTAACAGAATATAGTGTCCTTCTTTATCCCTTTTGATTAACTTAGGTTTGAAGTTGATTTTATTCCACATGAGTATGGCGACTCCTTTTTTCTTTCGAGGGCCATGTGAGTGGTATGATTTTTCCCAACCTTTTACCTTCAGCCTGTGTATGTCTTTTCCTATCATATGAGTCTCCTTAAGGCAGCATATTTTTGGATTTGTTTTTTTTGATCCAGGATACTAGCCCATTCTCTTGATTGGTGAATTTAGGCCATTAACAATTAAGGTTACAATTGAAATATGATTTGTACTTCCAATCATGTTTATTTATTTATTATATTTTAGTTTGGCACTAAAACTATTTATTTATTATTATTTAGTTTTTACTTTTTTGGTTATTTTAATCCCCCTTTACTGAGATACCTCCTGCTGTTAGTTTTCGGCACTATTTATCAATTCCTCTTCTTGTAGTATATTGCTCAAAATGCTTTGCAGTGCTGGTTTTCTGGCTGCGAATTCTTTTAGCTTTTGTTTATTGTGAAAGACATTAATTTCGTTTTCAAATCTGAAGCTTAATTTTGCTGGATACAGTATTCTTTGTTGGAATCCATTATTTTTCAGCATTTGAAATACATTGTTCAAGGATCTTCTCGCTTTCAAAGTCTGTGATGAAAAATCAGTTGTTAACCTAATTGGTTTACCCCTGAATGTAATCTGCCTCCTTTCTCTTATAGTGTTTAATATTCTCTCCTTGTTCTGTATGTAGGCTATCTTCATAATTATATGTCTTGGAGTTGGTCTATTATGGTTTTGAATGTTTGGGGTCCTGTAGGCATCCAGGATTTGGCAATCTGATCCATCTTTCATCTCTGGGAAGTTTTCTAGAATTATTTTATTTAATATGTTCTCCATTCCTTTGGTTTGAATCTCTATGCCTTCTTCTATCCCAAAGACTCTCATTTTTTTATGACATCCAATATCTCTTGAATAGATTGCTAGTGGGATTTAAGCCTCTTTTCTGTGTTGACTATATTCTTTTCAAGTTGATTAACTTTATTTCATTATCTGATGTTCTGACTTCTACTTGATCTAGTCTATTTGTAATATTCTCGTTTGAGTTTTTAATTTGGTTTATACTTTCCTGCATTTCTAGTATTACTGTTTGATTTTTTTTAAGATCTCTATCTCCTGGTAAAGCTCGTTGTTTGCCATTTGAATTTATTTGTTTAATTCATTTTCAAAATATACTTTTATTGCTTGGACTTGCTGCCTCATGTCTTCTCTAATATTCCTTTCCATCTGAGTTAGGTATGCCTTAAGTTCTTTCCCTGTCCCTGTTTCTGATGATTCTAGGTCCTCCTGTTGAATTAAGTTGTCCTGAATTGTTTGTACTCCTTTCTTTCCCTTGTTTTTTCATGATGTTCACGTTACTTTCCAGCTCTATTTGATTGCTGTGTTTCTGCATTATTCTATAGATTTGTTTTGGTGTTGTGTATCTCTGTTGTCTCTCCTTTGTGTGTAGACTATGTCTTCTAAAGTGGATTTCACTTGTAAGGAATTCCGAAGGCCGAGCTCCAGTGACGTCACCTCTCTGCTTTGGCGGGCCCAGGATCCTTGCCGAGGTGTTCGAATAGAAGGGTGGAACTGGACTGTCTCCAGTTGGTTTCAGCACCAGGTCACTGGCGGGTGGGCAATCTCTAGCAACCCAGTGGTGCGGTCGGTCTCTGGCGGGCGGGTGTTCTCCAGAAGCCCAGTCACACGGACAGCAGGTGGACTGTCACCTGCGGGTCTGCGGTCTCCAGCCGCCCAGTCACAAGGGCCTGGCCTCTAGGCCCCTGGTTTCTCCTGCTAGTCCTGGTTTCTCCTGCTAGAACAGATTTCCCCTTAGTGATGCCTCTCTGCAGTTCATTCTGTATTCTGGGCTTGTCATTTTTTGGGTATTGATGGTGTCAATTGGGAACCCAGACACTCTATTGTTTTAATTTTTTCTGATTGCCCCTCCCCCAGCGCTAGCTAGACACGTTTCATTTTTGCCACTGATGGGAGGGGGAGTTGAAAGTCAGGTGTCTCTAGTTTTACCCACGTCTTTATGCAGGCTCGCTCTGTTAATCCCTCTCCCAGAAAGCCTAGGAGAGATTTAATGCGAATTACCCACTGTATGAAACATGAGCAGAGTAACACACACGTGTTTTATTGTTGCAATCTCTTGGAGAGTGGCGGTGCTTACTTCAGCTCTCCAAGATGGTGGCGTCTGGTTTCCATGGTGGAGTTTCCCTTGTGGGGGATAGAACTTTACCGCTTCCGTCCCCGTCTGAATTCCCGAACTCATTCTGGGGCTCATTGGGGGCTCAGTTCACGGGATTCCACAGAATCCCAGGCAACATTTCTCTCTACTTGCATGTCGCTTCTCGGTGGTTCTCCGCCATCTGTAACAGCGGGCCTGGCCGCAGGATTCAATCAGCCCAGATCTCCGGTCGCACGGTTGGCTATTAGGAACCCTGGCACTCTATTGTTTTGATTTTTTTCCGCTTGCCCCTCCCCCAGTGCTGGCTACACAGGTTTCATTTTCGCCACTGATGGGAGGGGGAGTTGAAAGTCAGGTGTCTCTAGTTTTACCCGCTTCTTTTTGCAGGCTTGCTCTGATAATCTCTCCCCCAGAAAGCCTAAGAGAGATTTTATGTGAATTCCCCGATGTATGGGAGATGAGCAGAGTAACACACACCTGTTTTATTGTTGCAATTTGTAGGAGAGTGGCTGTGGTGACTTCAGCTCTCCAAGATGGTGGCCGTTGGTTTCCTTGGAGGAGTTTCCTTTGTGGGGGATAGAACTGTACCCCTTTCTTCCCCGAATGAAATCCTGAACTCAGCCCTGGGCTCAGTGGGGGCTCTACTGGCAGGATTCCACAGAATCCGCATCAACGTTTCTCCCTGCTTATTGGTTGCATCTCGGTGGTGCTCCACCGTCTGTTGCCACTGGGCGGGCCGCGAGGATCAGTCAGACTGGATCTCCAGTTGCACAGTTGGCTTGTTTTTCAGACCCAATTACCGGATCTCGGTGCTAAAAATCCTTTTTATAGGTTTCGGTGCACCCCCATTTTGCTGTAAGTTCCTAACAAGATAGTTTTTTGTCGTTCTAACTCGTTATTCACCTGTGCAGTGGCGCGTTACACTGGGTGTGATGCACTCTATTCGTTGCCATCTTGCAATGATGAAATATTATGATTTGTATGCAGCATTTACTGAAGTTAGTTTTCAGGATTAGGAAACAAATATGTATTTCAGGTGGATGAATATTTCTGAGAATAATCTTGTGAAAAGTTGATTATAAATCCACACACATGAATATGAATGATTTTAGGGAGTGTATAATAAGACACATATATTTCATATTTTGAAAAATCTGGAGAGTGATATATATATATATATATATATATATATATATATATATATATATATATACACAAACACACAAACACACACACAGACATTAAAAAGTAGCAATATATATGCCAATCAAAATTCAAAATGAAATATATACACTTCACATATCCAAAAAAATACATTTTACTGAAAATGGATTTATGTATAATGTTGTTCAACTAGGAAGCTCAACCATAGGTTGAAATTTCAGTTCCAAAAGTGTTTAGGAGGAGTGATCTCTTATCACAATTTGTATCTGCCAAGTCAGCCACCTCAGAAGGAAGTCCGTGTGATACCAGGTAGTATTCTATATGTGCATATAAAAATACATGTGCTGAATAGGCTACAGAGAAAGGGAGAGAGGAATTCACATATTTGTTAACCTTAAAAACACATGGAGAAATATTTCAATAAACATTGACTATATTTATAACTCCAACCCTATATAATGCAAAAGGGAAGTCCAACTATACACCATGCCTTCTCTGAACTGTTTGTATTTCTATTCTGTTAGGGTTACTATTCTCCATCATATTAGGATTAGTAGTCAGAGTCTAGTAGGTTATGGATTAGTGTCAGAGATTCAGTATTTCGAATAGAAAATAGGAATATAAACGCATTGTGTTTGCAAATATGTGCTATAAAAAACCTTCCCACTCTCATTCAGAACAATGTCTTGACATTACCTTCTCCCCAAATAAGACACAATGAGAGGAGAAGAGTTAGAAAATCTGTGAACACATATCTGGAATGGAATATGCACAGGAGTTCACAAGCCTGTAGGTGGTAGAGGAGTTTCCAAAAGTAAGGTACAGGGTAAACACTCCACAAACATGGAGCTCAACAGGCCTAAAGACTTCTTGAGAAACTGCCTCTGAGTTTGGGCACTTGAAATGTATGTTGTGGACCGGAGCATCAAAACTGGTCTGCATCAATGTGACCTGGGGGACATGGTATCTTATTTTCCAATAAACATGAGGCAGCAGTGCTGAATTCTCACTTTGAAGGTAAACTGTGGCAAATGGAGGCTAAGGGTTTCTCTGTGTGGACTGTGAAGCTATTTGGTCATCCTCTACTTTTCCTAGTGTTTCTTGTTGCTGCACTGGGAGTTTGGTATTTGCTTCACAAATACAAAGAGTTCAACTTGTTCAGAGTGCTGGAGGGAGTTCTGTCACATGTGGTGTGTCAGGGTCTGCAGAAGAATGCACTAACCAGGCTTCTATTCAACATAGCTTGTCCCCTTGACCATAGCAACCTGATTCTGAACATTGCCCTGAAACCTCTCCATATTACAAGATGCCTTTACATATAAGGGTCTGCTTGCTGCACCATGTCAGTCACAAGCCATTTGGAGGCCAATGGCAGATCCACATGGCCCCAACACAGATGTTTTATCACACACCTGCCCACCACTGCTCTAGGCCTGCTACTCAGCAGGCTCCAACTTACTGGCATCTCTCTTCTACACCATTTTCATGAAACCCAGTCAATCAAAGCACTGTCTGGTATACTCATGATCAGCAACTGGACATCGAAACGTTCTCCAGTGCCACCTGGTCATGAAAATTTCAAAAATTCCATGGTATTTCTCTAGCCACTTTTCAAGGTTGAAGTTGGAGGCACTATGATTTTCAATTTATTCAGGAACCATTAAATGTTGAGAAAGCTCATTTCAATTAAAGCTCTGGAGAACACTCTCAGGCAAGGCTTCCCAAAGGGTGGCCAAAAGGTCACATGAAGCCAGGCCCATTGAGGTCTGCAATGAGATCATGTGTGTTTTGACTCTCAACTTTGGCTGCCAAGTCTTTCAGAATAAAATCATGTGATATCCTGGCTGAGATTCCTCCTGCCTTGTGGAAAGCCTTCCTGGGCACAGATCTCAGTTTCAAAGGGCGACTCTCATTCATGGCCTCCTAAAATCCCAACACAACTCATGGCAATACTTCTCTGAGGTAAGTTCCAGAACTCAGTCTCTAAGGGGAATCCCACCAGAGTTCAAGCCTGGTGGAGCCAGTCATCTTTTTCAACTGCGACACAAATGACCAAAATTAAAACCCAAAAACTCCCACAAGGCTCTCATATTCTTCCGTATAGACACTCATTATAAACTCTGCCTGGAGGTTTCCATGAGGGATGCAGAACAAGACAGTGTCCAAAGTTAGCTCCCTTGCCCCTCATCTGCCTAAACTCGGGGTGGCCTGAACACCTTCCTGTGAACCTGGAGTGATCAAATAGTCCTGCCGTTAATAGTGCTCTGCTTCTCCAATTTGAGGACGACTGACTGTGGGGTTTAGATTCTTTATGTGAATTGCAATCATGAGAAAACGCAAGCACCTTTGGGCTTGCCTCTCCTTGGCTTTGACGAACACATTTGACCCAAAGAATCCCTATTCTCACTTGATGGAGGTCAGGAACCTTACAGAGAAAGGAGAGAGACTTCATCCACAATGACTGCTCTTTTGACCATTTTGGTTTTGGATGAACACATGGGATCCATCAGGTGCTGAGAATCTAACCACAGCCTCAAACAGGGCCAAGAGGCTGATTCAGACAAATCCATTTCCAAAGCAATTAAGCAAAGAGCCATTGGTGATGCCCATTCATTTCCATTTGAAAACTTATTTCTTCAGGCTTCACAAAGAAGTGGCCTGAGGTAAAGACCTTCCTGATATTCAGGGCAACAGAACAATAGGTAATCAAAATTTCCAAAGCAGGGTTTCTCCACGGAGACTTTCCTGGTCACACTACATACCCACTACATGGCCATATCACAGAGCTTTTAGGTGGTACATATCTTGGACGCAAAACCATGAAGCTATTCTGCAGAGTGTCCAGAATTCAGGAAGAAAACAGAAACTTACGAAGATATCAGGTGTTGCCCTTCGATAACACAAGCCGCAGTCCATTTATAAATTGGGCAAGATGAATGCTGGGAAGCTTTCTAGTAGACAGGACACATCCTTCGATGCATTCTCTTTTCTAAAGTCTGCAACCACGGACACAGTGGGATACACAGACATAGAAGCACTCACTTTATAAAACGACTAACTAGAAACAGTCCACGCCAATCCAAACAAACAGTCTTTCCTACTTATTCTCAGAACATGAGACAAAACCACGAACATACATCCACACCCACAAAGGCACCACCTTTGTCCAAGTAGATCTGTGACGACCCGGAGTGTCCTCTGAATGGTGGGCCATACTATATTTCGCAAAATGGCCTGTCCTGTCTCAAATCTGGTCTCCTTGGCCAATTCTGTGAAGTTTTCAGTAGCCATGGGTGAGCCACTACCTGCTTTCTCAGGAAAGGCCCCTCTTCAGAGCTTTTCTGGCATTTGGACATCCTCACATCTGTAGGCACTAAGAAAGACTGACTCTGTCCTTGGTAAATTGAAGCAAGTGAGACCACTGCAACTGGCTCTGGGTGCCAGTCTTCCTGGATCCCACGTTCAGAGAGTTCCATCACCAAGGAAGTGAGGTGAGGTCACTTCCTTCATGAACTGAATGAGGTCACTGCCTTGGCAACCACCTTGTCCAAATAGTTACTTCTAAGGGTCCCATGAGATGGAGGCTGTCCCTACATCCTGTCACACTTTCAAAAATTAGAATGGAATATCAACCATAGGCACCTGGGAACACCTCTCCACACAGGCCTGGTTTGGTCCATCTTCTCTACATTAAGTTGATAGAGGCTGATACAGACACATCCCTTCATCCTCACCAGGTTGTTTGCCATGGAAGATGACTTTTGCTCTCTCGGAAACTTCATAGCTGCCTACATCTTCTCCAGGGATTATTTCTACATGGACCTTTGATGTTCTCAGCAGGTGGAAGATCCCCTACATTCCTGTATTTAAAGAGAAACTCTGTCTCTCCTCTTCTATAAAGTTAGATTGAGGGAACAGTGTATGTTTAGGGTTAATAACATGTTCGCTTTGGGTTAGGAATCTCTCTGCTGGATGAATAATGGTACTGGAAATCTGTGATATTTACAAAAATATATAGGTGAAATATAAGTATGAAAACATTAATGTAGATAAGATAAGAAGCCAGAAGTGCATAGGGCCCTTGAGTGGGATACTTACGTTTGAATTATGTTCTGCACATGTGTCTCAGATGAATTGATATAAAATGGCATAGGACCTTATACCTTGGAAGATTGATTGTCGAAGAGAACATCTAGTCAAAAAGCGATAGTCAGTAGGATTAGTAAGATAGTCAGTAGGATTATAAAGAAGAGTGAGTATAGGATTTGGACCAAAAGTTCTTTAGCAATAGAGTTTCGGGTAGAGAGTGAATGTAAATGTCAGCATATGTGAAGTGTCAGTCACAATGATGAACTGGGGAAAATATGTAGGAAAGCAGATATCAATAGATATATTAGGAAATCAGGCAAAGTGTAAAGTGAGTGATTGAATTAGACATTTCCAACAGGCTTGAGATTGAATATATAATCTTAGGAAGAAACAAATATGTAGTCATCAATAGGATTGATATTTGAGAGCATTAGGCAACCAGGACATGGTTGTTTTTGGTAATCCATGCTCACTTTCTATTTATGCTTTGATACAATCATGAGATTGACCTGTGCTTTTTGTGTCCTGAATATTACTGTGATAATATATATATATATATATATATATATATATATATATATATATATATATATATATATATATATATATAAGGTGACATCAGTATTTCTTCCACCATTTCTGGGAGCAATATTTTGAAGAGGTATAAATTAGTATTGGGGAAACAAATAGGTGTACACTGTGTTTATGAATATAGAGATAATGCATTAATAGACCATACTGTGAATAAATAACATCACTGGTTCCAACTTTAAATAATGGATTGAAATGAAATGTTAAAATATACACGAAATTTTATATTGATATACATACATTCATTCCAACCAGTTATACATCAAATGGTAATATTAATGTTATGATTTATCATGAAGAGTGTGTGAGTTTAGCTTCAAAATTGATTATGGAAATCAAAAATAATGTGTTTGGAAAGAAGTCTCATGAAAATACCAGTCCAGTAACATGGAAGAATACATGTGTTCTGAAGCAGGAAGTGAAACAAATTCATATAAATTTGCTAACTTGTGGATGAAATATATGTCCTATGATGTGCAAAAACTGAAGAAATAGTAATGTACCAGTGTTGAATTAAAATGAAGGTCAAAATAGACATCAAGTCCCATAGGAATCTACTTACATTGATGTTAAACTGGGTCTGTTATTGTAGAAATATTAGGATTTGTAAGCAACATTGATTGAAGTTAGTTTTCATACAGGGAAACAAATATGTATTTCAGGTGGATGAATATTTCTGAGAATAATCTTGTGAAAAGTTGATTATAAATCCACATACATGAACATGAATGAATTGATGGAGTGTATATAAGACACATATATTTCATATTTTATAAAATCTGGAGAGTGGTGTATATATATATATATATATATATATATATATATATATATATATAACACAAAAATACATTAAAAGTATCAATATATATGCCAAACGTAATTTATCATTAATATATATCATCCACAGATGCAAATATATTTATTTTACTGAACATGGATTTATGTATAATATTGTTCTACTAGGAAGCTCACCCATAGTTTGAATTTTCACTTCCAACAGCGTTTACGAGGACTGATCTCGTCTCACAACTTGTTTCTGCCAAGTCAGCCGACTCATAAAAATATACGTGTGATACCAGGTAGGATTCTATATGTGCATATGAAAATACATGTGTTGAGTAGGCTACAGAGAAAAGGAGACAGGAATTCACATATGTGTTAACTTAAAAACACATGGAGGACTATTTCAATTAAAAATTGAGTAGATTTATAACACCTACCCTTTATCATGCAAAAAGGAAGTCCAAATATACACCATGCCTCCTCTGAACTGCTTGTATTTTCATTCTGTTTGCCTATTTTTCTCCACCATATTAGGATTAGTAGTCAGAGTCTAGTAGGGTATGAGTTAGTGTCAAGAATTCAGTATTTCAAATAGAAAATTGGAAAATGTATCAATGTGTATGCAAATGTGTGCTACACAAAAATTTTCCCACTCTCATTCAGAACAATTCCTTGACATTACCTTCACCCCAAGTAAGACACAATTAGAGGAGAAGAGTTAGAAAATCTTTGAATACATATCTGAAATGGAAAATATTCAGGAGTTCACAAACTTGGAGTTGGTAGAGGAGTTTCCAAAAGTAAGAGACAGTGTAAAATCTCCGCAAACATGGAGATTTACCAGCCTAAAGACTTCTGGAGAAACTGCCTCTAGGTTGGGCACTTGAAATATATGTTGTTGTGAGGAGCTTTAGCTTCCTTTCTAGTGAGACCATCAAAGCTTGGTCTGCACATCTGTGACCTGGAGGACATGGTTTATAATTCTCCAATAAACATGAAGCAGCAGTGTTGAATTCTCTCTTTGTAGGTAAACTATGGCCACTGGGGGCTAAGTGTCTTCCCATGTAGACTGCTAAGCCATTTGGTCATCCTCCACTTTTCATAACGTTTCTTGCTACTGCACTCGGAGTTTGGTATTTGCTTCATGAAATACAAGGAGTTCAACTGGGACAAAGGGCTGGAGGAAGTTCTGTCACGTGTGGTGGGTGAGGGTCTGCAGGAGAATGCAATACCAGGGCTTGTATACCACATAGGTTGCTCCCTTGACCATAGAAACCTGATTTTGAACATTGCCCTGATACCTCTCCATATAACCAGATGTCTTTACATACAAGGATCTGCTGGCTGCACCATGTGAGTCACAAGCCATTTGGAAGCCAATGGCAGATCCACATGACCCCACCACAGATGTTTTATCACACACTTGCTCACCACCGCTCTAGGCCCATTACTCAACAGGCTCCAAATGACTGGCATCTCTGTTCTACACCATTTTCATGAAAACCAGTCAATCAACGCACTGTCTGGTACACTCATGATCAGCAACTGGACATCCAAATGTTCTCCAGTGTCACCTGGTCAAGCGAATTTCAAAAATTTCATGGTATTTATCTAGCCAATTTTCAAGAATAAAGTTGGCGAAACTGTGGGTTTCAATTCATTCAGGAATCATTCAATGGTGAGGAAGCTGATTTCAATGAAAGCTCTGGAGAACTCTCACAGGCAAGGCTTCCCAAAGAGTGGCCAAAAGGTCACATGAAGCCAGGCCCATTGAGGTCTACAATTAAGGTCCATGTGTGTTTTGACTATCAAATATGGCTGCCAAGTCTTTCAGAATAAAATTATGTGATATCCTGGCTGAGATTCCCAGTGCTCTATGGAAAGCCACACTGGGCCTAGATCTCAGTTTCCAAGGGCGACTCTCATGCGTGGCCACCTAAAATCCCAACACAATTCATGGCAATATTTCTCTGAGGTAAATTCCAGAACTCAGTCTCTAAGGGGAAAGACACCATAGTTCAAGCCCAGTTGGATGCAGTCATCTCTTCTAACCGCCACACGAATGACCACAATTAAAACCAAAACACTCCCACATGGCCCTCATCTTCTTAAATATAGACACTCATCATAACCTCTGGCTGGAGGTTTCCATGCGGGACGCATCCCAAAAGAGTGTCCAAAATATTCTCCCTTGCCCCTCATTTGCCTAAAGTCAGGGTGGCCTGGACACCCTGCCTGTGAACCAGAAGTGATCAAATAGGCCTGCCGTTAATACTGCTCTGCTTCTTCAATTTGAGGCCTACTGACTCTCAGGTATAGATTCTTTATGTGATTTAGAGTCACGAGAAAACACAAGCACCTCTGCAGGACTTTGAAAAACTCATTTGACCCAAAGGATCCCTGTCTCACTTGATAGAAGTCAGGTACCTAACAGAGGAAGGCAAGAGACTCATCCACAATGACTGATTTTTTGCCATTTTGGTTTTGAATGCAAACATGGAATCTATCTTTAGATCCATCATGTGCTGAATATCTAAGCCACAACCTCATACAGGGCTAAGAGGCTGATTCAGACACATCCCTTTCCAAAGCAAAGAACCACAGGTTGTGCCCATTTATTTCCATTTTAAAACTGTTTTATTCAGGCTTTACAAAGGGGTGGCCTGATGCAAAGACCTTCCTGACATTCAGGGCAACAGAACAATAGGTAAGCAAATGAACCAAAACATGGTTTCTCTATTGAGAGTTTACTGGTCACAATGATGTCTGAGTTTTCTAAGATGTTCCCATTCCCTACACCTATCAAATACATGGCCATGTCACAGAGCTTGGAGGTTTTACGTATCTTGGACACAAAACTATGAGTCTATTCTGGAGAGTGGCCAAAATTCAGGAAGAAAACAGGAACTTAGGAAGATAGTAGGTGTTGCCCATCCATAAGGAAAGCTACAGTCCATTCATCAACTAGGCCTGATGAATGCTGGAAAGTTTTCTACTAGACAGGACAGATACATTGATACATTCTCTTTTCGAATGTATACAACCACGGACAGAGTGGGATACACAGACATTGAAGAACTCGCCTTGTCAAACGACTTACTAGAAACAGTCCACCCCAATGCAAACAAACAGCCTTTCCTACCTATTCTCAGAACATGAGACAAAACCACAATCTCACACCCACATCCACAAAGGCACCTCCTTAACCCAAGTAGGTCTGTGACTATCCGGAGTGTCCTCTGAATGGTGGGCCATACTATGTTCCCCTAAAAAGGCCTGTCCTGTCTCAGATCTGGTCTCCATGGCCAACACTGTGAAGTCGTCAGGAGCCAGCGGTGAACCAATACCTGCTTTCTCAGGAAAGGCCCCTCTTCAGAGCTCTTCAGGCATCTGGCAATCCTCATATCAGTAGGTACCAAGGAAGACTGACTCTGTCCTTGGTAAATCCAAACAAGTCAGACCACTGGGATTGGGACTGGGACTGGCTCTCAGTGCCTGGCTTCCTGGATCCCAAATTAAGAGATTTCCACCACCAAGGAAGTGAGGTGAGGTCAATTCCTTCAGGAACTGATTGAGGTCACTGCCTTGGCAACCACTTTGTCCTACCAGATTCTTCCAAGGGTCCCATGAGATGGAGGCTGCCCCTACTTCCTGTGACACTTTCACAAGTTAGAATGGTATATCAACCATAGGCACCTGGGAATAGCTCTCCACACAGGCATGGTTTGATCAATCTTCTCTACATTAAGAAAGGAGAGGCTGATTCAGACACATCCCTTTATACTGACCAGGTTGTTTGTCAAGGAAGATGACTTTTGCTCTATTTGGTCCTTCATAGCTGCCTGCATCTTCTCCATGGTATCATTTCTTCTTGGACCTTTGATGTTCTCAAGAAGTGGAAGAGCCCCTACATTACTGTATTGTAAGACAAACTCTGTCCGGGCTCTTCTGTAAAGTTAGTTTGAGGGTATAGTGTATGGTTAGGGTAATAACAGGTTCGATTTAGCTTAGGAATCATACTGAGGAATGAACAATGGTATTGGGAACTCGTGATATTTACGAGAATATATAGGTGAAATATAAATATGAAAACAGAAATCTAGATAAGATTTGAATCCAAGAAGGGCATTGGGCTGGTGATTGGGATACTTAGCTTTGAATTATGTTCTGCAGAGATGTCTCAGATAAATCGATATACAATGGCATAGGACCTTGTACCTTGGATGATTGATTGTCAAAGAGAACTTCCAGTCAAAAATGGACAGTCGGTAGGATTAGGAAGATAGTTGGTAGGTTTAGAAAAAAGAGTGAGTATAGGATTTGGAACAAAAGTTCTGTAGCAATAGGGTTTCAGATAGAGAGTGAATGTAAATGTCAGCACATGTGAAGAGTCAGTCACAATGATGAACTCAGAAAAATATGTACGAAAGCAGATATCAATGGAGACATTAGGAAATCAGGAAAAGTATAAAGTGAGGGTTAGTATTAGTCATTTTCAACAGGGTTGAGGTTGAATATATAATCTTAGAAAGAAACAAATATGTAGTCACCAATAGGATTGATTTGAGAGCATTAAGCAACCTGGACATGGATGTTTTTAGAAAGCCATGCTCACTTTCCATTTAGGATTTGGTGAAAGGTTAATAAGATAGGTACTTGTCACTTCCTGTTTTTCTGTATGCTTAACAAAACACTGTTGAAACCTTGAGGACTGTTTGCTAATCTTGTTCACAGAATGTGCTGTCCCCAACTGCCAAACTGCAGAACGTACACCCTCACCTTTTTGCACGCAAACTGCACACTCGCCCTGACCAATCAATAAAATTCCCTCCCTGCCCTCTCCAAGGAAAGTATATAAGCTCTGCTTAAGCTGTTCTCATTGCTCTCTGCTCCATCAAGTGAGATCTGAGCCCCAGAATGCTAGACTCCCAATAAACCCTTTACTGTTGGATGAGACATTCTCTTGGTGGTCTCTTCCTCACCCGACCTTTACATCTGGGGGCCCCAGTGAGATCTGGCAACGCCGGACGAAAAACCCCCAATGGGCTACTTTCAGGGTAAGGAAGGTGTTTTTTTCTGGTTTCAGGTTTCAGGGTAGTGCTTTGCAAAATGGCTATTGGTGATGAGTGTGAGCTCTCTCTGATGGTGGCTGACAGACGTTTCACAGAGCCACAGGCCACGTACCTTGGGACGCCCCAGAGGTCTCAGGAAATCGAGGAACAATAGTCTCCTTGACTCAGTGATATTTTGTTTCGAATTCGGTATTGCCAGCCCATCAGGTTTTGCCGGCTACTCAGTCCTGGTCTCAGTATTGGATGTCCATTGCCTGTCTTTATTGCCTTGTCTTGTCTGTGTAGTGTATTGTTGCTTTCACTGTTTGTGTATCTCTCATTATGGGGCAGAGCACTTCAACGGCTCTGTCCCTGACCCTTGATCACTGAACCAAAGTCCGCTTAAGGGCCCAGAATCTTTGTTTTTCAGTAAAATGCCGGACCTGGCAGACTCTCTGTGCCTCAGAATGACCCACCTTTGTAGTCAGATGACCACCAGAAGGATATTTCTACTTCCCACTAATTTGAAAAGTCAGAGATATTGTCTTTCAGCCGGGGCCACATAGCCATCCAGATCAACAGCCATATATCTTAAGTTGGCAGTACCTCTGCAAATCTCCTTCTCCATGAGTGAAGCCTTTCCTTGTCCCCGCCCCCGCTCCTACTCCTTCCCCCACGATTCTATCTCTCAAACCCTCTGCTACTCCTCCTCCACCCTCTGTTTTCCCTGAGTCTCAAGATTCTACCGGACTTTCCTCCCCCTTCTTATACCCTACCCTCGTCCCCCAACCCCCAATAACCTCAAAGTGATTCCCCTGCTGCTGATTCTGCCTCTCCGCCATTGGAGGAATCTAGGCCGGCCCAGCGCCCTCCAGATGACTCGCCTGCCGCACACACAGCCCCTCCTTCCCTGGAGGAAGCTGGCCCAGCTAAAAGTACTCAAAGTATTCCCTGGCGTTTTCACACCTACCTACTTGGGATGACTGCTAACAAATTCTAGGGACTCTCTTCATGACAGAGAAAGGACAGAGAAACCTCCTGGAAGCTAGAAAAAAATATCCTCAAACCAGATGGGCGACCGACACAACTTCCCATCATAATCAAAGCCAGCTTCCCCTTGAACTGACGCAACTCGGACCCCAACAGCTTTGAAGGTAGGGAGCATCTTTCCACTTATTGCCGGGCCCTAATACTGGGTTTCCAAGCGGCTGCTAGACGACCAACTAATTTGGCCAAGGCAATAGAGATTATTCAAGGGCCTGATGAATATCCCTCTATGTTTGTAGAGAGAATTACGGAGGCATATAGGAGATATACTCCTTTCGATCCTCAGGCAGAAGATCAAAATGCATCTGTCATGATGGCCTTCATTGGGCAAGCTACCCTGGATATTAAAAGAAAGTTACAATGCTTAGATGGATTACAAGATATGACTTTGAGATATTTAGTCAGAGAAGCCAAGAAAGTATACTATAAGAGAGAAACAGAGAGAAAGAAAGAGAGCAAAGGGAGGATGAGAGACGCAAAAGACAGACTAAGGCATTGACTAAGGTCCTGGACACAACAATAAATAAGCCAGAAATTAAGAAACAGGGAGAGAGGAAGGGATACCTGGGTTCATGCCAGAGGCCACCTCTGGCCTCAGATCAATGTGCCTACTGTAAAAAAAACGGACATTGGGCCAAAGAGTGCCCTAGAAAGAGACAGCTACGCCAGTCAGCCATTCTGAGTCTTCAGGATGACTAAGAAATTCGGGGCTCAGATCCCTTCCCAGAGCTCAGGGTAATTTTTGATGTGGAGGGGACAACAGTAAACTTTGAAGTGGATACAGGGGCAGTGTACTCAGTTCTTAAGGCCCCACTTGGCCCTCTATCAAAAAAAAAAAAAGGTCTCTAGTTCAAAGGGCTAACACCAGTAAATATGGGAATTAGACAACTAAGAAAACCATGGACATGGGGAAAGGAAAAATCCATCACTCCTTCCTAGTAATCCCAGAATGCCTGGCCCCATTGATGGGCAGAGATCTGCTCACCAAGCTCCGGGCCAAAACAACTTTTAACCCCGAAGGCCCCAAAATGAAATTTCTAAATCCTTCATTATAAACTCCTATATTCATGGCTTTAAATATGTCAGTAGAAGATGAACAGCAACTCTTCACACCCCCCAAGACTCATCAAACAGGCAAGCTACTCCAGAAATGAATAACAGATTACCCAGATGCCTGGCAAAAAATTTCTGGGTTTGGCCTAGCAATGAAACAACCTCCAATAACAGTGGAGTTAAAAACCTCAGCCTCCCCAATCAATGTCAAACAATATCCTCTGAGCAAAAAAGCTAAAGATGGGATAAGGCCCCATATTCAGAAATATCTGGCCCTAGGGTCCTAAGGCCCTGTCAATCATCCTAAAACACTCCCCTGCTACCAGTACAAAAAGCCAGCAACTGGCGACTATCCCCCATTCAAGACATAAGTGATATCTACAACAGAGTGTAGGACATTCACCCCACTGTACGTAATCCGTACAATCTGCTTATCACTCTGAACCCTGAGTGGAAATGGTACACTGTTCTGGACTTAAAAGATGCTTTCTTTTGCTTGCCTCTGCATAAAGATAGTCATTTGCTGTTTGCTTGCTAGTGGGTAGACCCATAAACTGGAACGTCTTGTCAACTAAATTGGACTAGACTCCCCAAAAGGGTTCAAAAACTCCCCCACTCTCTTTGATGAAGCCCTCCACAGATATCTCAACAGCTTCAGAACTATGCACCCCGAAGTTACCCAGCTTCAATACTTGGATGACCTGCTACTGGCAGCCAACACCAAAGAAATCTGTGAGTCTGGAACCCAAGCAGTATTATATGAGCTTCCTCAACTCGGGTATAGAGCTTCTGCCAAAAAGGCCCAAATTTGCCAGCAAGAAGTAATCTTCCTGGGCTATTCCTTTAGGGGCGGTAAACGATGACTCACTGAGCCCAGAAATCAAACAGTTGTGCAGATACCACCCCCATCTAACAGCAGACAACACAGAGAGTTTCTTGGGACTGCTGGGTTTTGCAGGTTATGGATTCCTGTGTTTGCGTCCTTAACTTCTCATTTATACCCGCTGTTAAAGGGAGATGCCCAATTCCAATGGACCCCTGAGCACCAGCAAGCTTTTGATAACATCTAAGGACACTGACACTGTACTCCTCAACTTCACTGAGCCAAGCCTGCAATTTCAGAAAGCCCTACACTACTTTAAAAATGTACATCAGTTCACTCACCTTGGTTCAAAAAAATTGCAGGCATTCCTGAAGGATCAAGAACAGAGTTTTCCACAAACCAATTCACAGTGAAAGGAAATAACTGAACAGGTAAAAAAAAGCCTGTGGCGTCTGTCAATATGTTAATGCTTACACTTCCAAGCTTCCTGCAGGAAAGCACCTACGAGGAATCAGACCAGGACATTTCTGGGAAGTGGACTTTACTGAAATTAAGCAAGCATGGTATGGACTTAAATATCTCCTACTCTTTGTACATACATTTCAGGATGGATTGAAACCTTCACCCCTTCAAAAAAAGGCACAAATGGTGGTCAAGAAGATCCTGAAAGATATTTTTCCAAGGTATCGCCTGCCTATGGTAATAGGGTCTGATAATGGACCAGCGTTCATGGCCCAGGTAAGTCAGGGGTTAGCCAGGACCCTGGGGATTAATTGAAAGTTAGATTGTGCTTATAGACCCCAGAGATCAGGACAGGTAAAAAAATTAGATAAAACCATTAAAGAGACCTTAACGAAATTCAGCTTAAAGAGTAGCATAAAAGATTGGACTATGCTCCTGCCTTATGCACTGTTTCATGCAAGAAATACTCCCTCTGTTTCTTTGTGTAATCTCACCCCCTATGAAATTCTCTATGGGGCCCCATCTCCAGAACGGACTTAACCCTAACTCAAACCTAACGATCCCTTCAACACCACCTTGCTTGACAGACTTAAAGCTCTGGAAAGAACTCAGCAATACCTGTGGAAACAGCTGGCCACTGCCTACCAACCTGGTGAAGAGGGCACTCCACATCGATATCAAGTAAGAGACTTTGTCTACATAAGACGACATCAGGTGTCATCCCTGGAACCCCGCTGGACAGGACCATACCAGGTGCTACTTATAACACCTACAGTGCTAAAGTTAGACGGAATCACTTCCTGGTTCCTACTTCTCATCTCAAGCCTGCGCCCTGTTCAGAATCTGGCTGGAAACCTGAAGACTGGTAACATTTTCAAATTGCGTATTCGCCATGTGAATAAGACTATAGACTCTCCCCTTGGCCACCAGTTGTCCTAACCCTCATCAGCCCATTCAGCAGCGATGGCTGATCACAAATCCTACTAGACAAGAAGTATGGTCTATCTCGCATACAGCCCACTTAGGGACCTGGTGGCCATCTCTCCACCAAGAAATTTGTCAGCTGGCTATACGTCTTTCTTATTGGGAAATCCCAGAGGAAGAGGATCCCCAAAAATTCCATTAAATACTTTCCGTACCATAGATAATGGAAACAAACATTATGGATATAGGGACACGCGAGCCAGATGCAGATTGGCTAGCCTAGATTACTATGTTTGCCCGGCGGACTACCAAAGCCAAGAACAGCCACGACTGTGTGGGGGAAAAGCCAACTTCTTTTGTAAATAATGTAGATGTGAGCATTCAGGGGCTACCTGGTGGAACCCAAACTCCTCATCAAATTCAGTACACAGCATTGGCCATATTAACAGTTAGATAACAAAAACCGATGGCCCCCAGAGGGGTCTCTAGATCCTCAAATTTTGCGTGACCTTTTCAACTTCGACAAGTGCTCAAAAGGGTGGAAGGAAATTCCCCTACGTGTAGGCCTTTTCCCTCCTTTGCTCAAATCCTGAACTATGCTTCTCCAATAGATCCTCACCCGTAGCCTTCTGCCCCAGACTCTCTGCTGTCACTCCCACATCAGCAACCTGATTTCTCATCTCCAATTACTACATCAAAAACCCAAATCTCCGTCGGTTCTCAGACCATCGCCCCCTTGCTGAGCTTGCAGGTACTGAGGTACCCTTCCACCCACTCACTCCTCTCTCCTCCTGTCAGTGCCCGAACCGGGTCCCACCAGGTCCTCTTACCAGTTAACCCAAAGCTCAAACCAGCTGAGGAGTGCCCTCAGTCGCCTATCCAAGATGTATTTAAAATGGCCTTTAAAGTTGCTTTGTCATCACTGAAAACAGGTTACTAAGAATTTAAAGTCCCTCACATGCTTTTTGGGATACTCACTGCCGTCTTCCCCTCTGCTCTACCTGTTCTACTGCTCAAGTCTTGTTGCCAGGAAAATCCCAAACCCCTTTCCCATTATTCTTTTATATCTCTTTTTCTTCATTCTCAGATCCACGGAGCTGCTCTCACCCCCTACCTTCCCCGTCTTCTCCTCTGTACCAGGCCCACAGAAAAGTCTTTAACGACCTTCTCCAGAAGTCTTCACCATGGCTGACTTTAGGCTTTTCAGCAACAGAGTCCCTATAAAAGAGTTCGATGTAGATAAACTTCCTCTTTTCGTGTTACTCTGTTCTACTTGGCCACTGGCTGGAAAAATCAGCACTCCTAAGCTGAACACCCCCTTACTAGTTTTTCACAAAATATATGAAGAAGGCCTCTGGCCTAGAGCTGGGGCTTCATAGAGATGGCTACATTTCAAAGATAAAGAAGTTACCAACTGGGCTCCATGGTAACAGCTGGCAGGGAGGAAAAGAAAAAAGAGAAGAAAAAAGCTCTCCCCCTCCCAGGTGTCCTTAAGAAGTTAACTTGCCCAGAACAGAGGGAAAAAAACAGAAACAAAAACTGCTTTTTGTGAACTTCTGCAGACTGTGAATTTCTGAGCCCCTTCCCTTACATGCTGGGTACAAATTTCTGAAACTACCTAAACTTGTGGTTCAGGGATTAATTGATTACAACAGAAGCAATGCGCTCTAAATCCGGTTGCAACCAAATAAGACTGTTTCCCTGCCTTCTGTGCTATCTTATGTGCCTTGCCTGATCCGTCCCTACAGCAGTACAATTCTATATACTTAAACATTGTTTATGTTTTCATAAAATGGTCAACAGATGTGATTAATTATGTAATGGTGCAGATGTTTCCCAGAGTGCTCTATCATGATGCAGGTACATTTAAATATCAAATAGGGGGGCATACAGCCCGGTTCTGCCAGGAACCTGTATCCCTCACTTTAGTCATCCAATTAAGAATAGGAGATGCTGCAGGGGTGGGCACAGGAACCACTGCCCTCGTCCATGGGACACAACAAATGACCCAATTAGAAGCAGTAATTGACCAAAACTTAAAGATATTAAAAACCTCCATCACAGCTTTACACGAATCTTTAACCTCTCTCTCTGAAGTTATTTTACAGAACAGTCGAGGGTTGGACCTCCTCTTCATGAGAAAAGGGGCCTTTGTTTTGCATTGAGGGAAGAATGTTGCTTTTATGCCGACCATACTGGAGTTGTAAAAGAATCTATGATTAAATTAAGAAGATGCTTTGAAGGGCATCAACAAGAGAGAGAGGCCCAAAAAAGGTGGTTTGAGTCTTGGTTCACACAGTCCCCCTCGTTAACTACGTTTTTATCAGCCCTGGCCAGTCCGTTAATAATCTTCATATTATTGCTAACTGTAGGACCCTGTTTGATCACCCGTGTAGTTTCCTTTCTCCAGGCTCAAATTGAACAAGTTAAAATTATGGTAATCAGAAAACAATATACCACACTAGGAAACATAAAATGTGACACCCCCAATGATCACTTTTATGATTAAAAGTAACCAAAAGAAGAAGTGGGGAATGAAAGGTTAATAAAATAGGTACTTGTCACTTCCAGTTTTTCGGTATGCTTAACAAAACACTGTTGATATCTTGAGAACTGTTTGCTAATCTAGTTCCCTGAATGTGCTGTACCCAACTGCAAAACTGCAGAATGTACTCCCTCACCCGTTTGGACGCAAACGGCCCACTCGCCCTGACCCATCAATAAACTTCCCTCCCTGTCCTCTCCAAGGAATGTATGTAAGCTCTGCTTAAGCTGTTCTCAGGGTTCTGTGCTCTATTCAAGGGAGCTCTGACCCCAGCATGCTGGACCCCCATAAACCCTTGGCTGTTGCATGAGACAGTCTCTGGTGGTCTCTTCCTCCGACACTCACCTGACCTTTACATTGGTAAAATAATAAGTGTCACCTTTGCTTTTTGTGTCCAGAATATTACTGTGATAAAATGTATATGTAGATAAGGTGACGTGAGTATTTTTTCCACCATTTCTGGGAGCAATATTTTGAAGATGTATATATTAGTATTGGGGGTACAAATAGGTATATCCTGTGACTATGAATATAGAGATAATGCATGAATAGACCATACTGTGAATAAATAATATAACGGGTTCCAAATTTAAATAATGGATTCCATTGATATCTGAAAATATACAGGAAATCTTATATTGATATACATACATTCATTCCAACCACTTATACATCTAATGGTAATATTAGGTTTATGGTTTATCATGAAGAGTGTGTGAGTTTTGTTTCAAAAGTGATCATGGAAAATGAAAATAATGTGTTTGGAAAGAAGTCTCATGAAAAGCCCAGTCAAGAAACCTAGAGGAATCCATGTGTTTTGAAGCAGGAAGTGATTGAAAGTGAAACAAATGCCTATAAGTTTGCTAACTTGTGAATGAAATATATATTCTATCATGTGCATAAATTGAAGAAATAGAAATGTACCAGTGCTGAATAAAAATGACTGTCAAAATACACATCATATCCCACTGGAATCTACTTGCATTAATGTTAAACTAGGTCAGTTACTGTAGAAATATTAGTATTTGTATGCAACATAAACTGAAGTTAGTTTTCAGTACTGGAAACAAATATGTATTTCAGGTGGATGAATATTTCTGAGAAAAATCTTGTGAAAAGTTGATTATAAATCCATATACATGGATGTGAATGAATTTAGAGAGTGTATATAAGACACATATATTTCTGGAGAGTCTCTCTCTCTCTCTCTCTCTCTCTCTCTCTCTCTCTCTCTATATATATATATATATATATATATATATATATATATATATATATATATATATACATACACACATACACACACACAAAATACACACACACACACACAGACATTAAATTAGCAATATATATGCCAATCGAAATTTATCATGACATATATATCATCCACAGATGCAAAAATATTCCTTTTACTGAACATGGATTTATGTATAATGTTGTTCAACTAGGAAGCTCACCCATAGGTTGAATTTTCAGTTCCAACAGCGTTTAAGAGGAGTGATCACTTCTCACAAATTGTATTTGCAAAATCAGCCACCTCACAAGAATGTACATGTGATACCAGGTAGGATTTCATATGTGCATTTAAAAGTACATGTGCTAAATAGGATACAGAGAAAGGGAGACAGGAATTCACATATTTGTTAACCTTAAAAACACATGGAGAATTATTTAAATTAAAAATTGACTAAATTTATAACACCTACCATTAATCATGCAAAAGACAAGTACAACTATACACTATGATTCCTCTTAACTGCTTTTATCCCTATTCTCTTTGTGTTATTTTTCTCCATCATATTAGGAGTAGTAGTCAGAGTCTAGTAGGGTATGGGTTTGTGTCAGAGATTCAGTATTTTGAATGGAAAATTGTAAAGTGAATGCAATGTGTATGTAAATATGTGCTACAAAAAATGTTCACACTCTTATCATGAACATTGCCTTGACATTGCCTTCGTTCCAAGTAAGACACAATTAAAGGAGAAAAGTTAGAAAATCTGTGAATATATATCAGGAATGAAAAATGCTCAGGAGTTCACAACCACTGAGGTGGTAGAGGAGTTTTCAAAAGTAAGGGTCAGGGTAAGCATTCCTCAAACATGGAGCTCTGCTGGTGTAAAGACTTCTTCAGAGACTTCCTCTGAGGTTGGGCACTTAAAATATATTTTGTTGTCAGGAGCTTTAGCTTCCTTTGTAGTGAGACCATCAAATCTGGGTGTGCAACAATGTGACCTGGAGGACATTGTTTCTAATTTTCCAATGAACATGAGGCAGCAGTGCTGAATTCTCTCTTTGTAGTTAAACTATGGTCACTTGGTTGTAAGTGTCTCCTCGTGTGGACTGTGAAGCCATTTGGTCATTCTCCAATTTTCGTGGTGTTTCTTTATGCTGCACTGGGAGTTTCGTATTTGCTTCATGAAATACAAGGAGCTAAACTGGGACACAGTTCTGGAGAGAGTTCTGTCACGTGTTTAGGGTCACGGTCTGCATGAGAATGCACCAACCAGGATTCTATCCCACATAAGTTGCCCCCTTTTCCATAGCAACCTGATACTGAACATTGCCCTGAAACCTCTCTATATAAAAAATGCCTCTGCATAGAAGGGTCTGCTGGCTGTACCATGTCAGTCACAAGCCATTTGGAAGCCAATGGAAGATCCACATGTCACCATCTCACATGTTTTATCACACACCTTCACACCACTGCTCTAGGCCCACTAATGAGCAGGATCCAACTTACTAGCATCACTGTTCTACACAAATTTCATGAAACCCCGTCAATCAAGGCACTGTCTGGTACACTCATCATCAGCAACAGGACATCCAAAAGTTCTCCAGTGCCACCTGTTCATGGAAATTTCAAAAAATTCATGGTATTTATCAAGCCATTTGTCAAGGATGAAGTTGGAGGCTCTTTGGGTTTCAATTCATTCAGGAACCATTGAATGTTGAGGAAGCTCATTTCAATGAAAGCTCTAGAGAACACTCACAGGCAAGGCTTCCCAAAGAGTGGCCAAAAGGTCACATGAAGCCAGGCCCATTGAGGTCTACAATGTGAGGTCCATGTGTGTTTTGACTCAACTGTGGCTGCAAAGACTTTCAGAATAAAATCATGTGATATCCTGGCTGAGATTCCCAGTGTTCAATGCAAAGCCACCCTAGGTCTTGATCTCAGTTTCAAAGGGCGACTCTCATGCATGGCCTCCTAAAATCTTAACACAATTCATGGCAATACTTCTCTGAGGTCAGTTCAAGAACTGAGCCTTTATGGGGAATCACACCAGAATTCAACCCAGGTGGAACCAGTCATCTCTCACAATTAAAACCTAAACACTCCCACATGACCCTCAACTTCTTCCATATAGACACTAATCATAACCTCTGGCAGGAGGCTTCCATGAGGGGCGCAGCCCCAGACAGTGTCCAAAATAAGCTGCCTTGCCCCTCATTTGCCTAAAGTCAGGTTGGCCTGGACAGCCTTCCTATGAACCAGGAGTGATCAAATCAGCCTGCCATTAATACTGCTCCGCTTCTAAAATTTGAGGCCTACTGACTGTGGGGTTAAGATTCTTTTAGGGAATTGGAGGCATGGGAAAACCCAAGCACTATGGGCAAGCCACTGCAGAGCTTTGAAGAACCCATTTGACCCAAAGGATCCCTATTCTTCCTTGACGGAAGTCAATACCCTAACAGAGGAAGGCAAGAGACTTCATCCACAATGACTGCTCTTTTTGCCATTTTGGTTTTGGATGCATATATGGTATCTTTCTTTAGATCCATCAGGTGCTTAGAATCTAAGCCACAGCCTCACACAGCGCCAAGAGGCTGATTCAGACACATCCCTTTCCAAAGCAATTAAGCAAAGAGCCACAGGAGATGCACATTTATTTCCATTTGAAAACTGTTTTGTTCAGGCTTCCAAAAGTGTTGGCCTGAGGCAACCACCTTCCTGACATTCAGGGCAACAGGACAATATGTAAGCATAAGGCCCAATGCAGGGTTTCTCCACTGAGATATTCCTGGTCACACTGCTATCTGAGTTTTCTGAGATGCTCGCTATTCCCTTCAGCTATCCAGTACATGGCCATGTCACAGACCTTGGAGGTGGTACATATCTTGTATACAAAACCATGAGCCTATTCTTGAGAGTGACCAGAATTGAGGAAGAAATCAGGAACTTAGAAAGATTGCAGGTGTTGCCCATGGATAAGGCAAGCCACACTCCATTCATAAATTGGGCAGGATGAATGCTCGGAAGCTTTCTACTAGAGAGGACACATCCGTTGATGCATTCTCTTTTCTAATGTCTACAACCACTAACACAGTGGGATACACAGACATAGAAACACTCGCATTGTCAAAGGACTTAGAAGAATCAGTTCATTCCAAACCAAACAAACCGCCTTTCCTACCTATTCTGAGAAAATGACACAAAACCAGAAACCCCACCCAAACCCACAAATTCAACTCATTCCCCCAAGTAGGTCTGTGACTATCCGAAGTGCCCTCTGACTTGTGCTCCATACTGTGTTCCCCCGAAATGGCCTGTCCTGCCTCAGATCTGGTCGCCTTGGCCAACTCTGTGAAGTTGTTAGGAGCCAGCGTTGAGCCACTACCTGCTTTCTCAGGAAAGGCCCCTCTTCAGAGCACTCTTGGCATTTGACCATCCTCACATTAGTAGGTACCAAGAATGACTGACTCTGTCCTTGGTAAATCCAACAAGTGTGCCCACTGTAACTGTGACTGTTACTGGAACTCGGTGCCTGGCTTCTTGGATCACAAGATCAGAGAGTTCCTTCACCAAGGAAGTTAGGAAGGTAATTCCTTCAGGAACTGAATGAGGTCACTGCCTTGGCAAGCACTTTGTCATAACAGTTGCTTCCAAGGGTCCCATGAGATGGAGGCCGCCCCTAATTCCTGAGACACTTTCACAAGTTAGAAGGGTATACCAACCATAGGCACCTGGGTACAGCTGTCCACACAGGCCTGGTTTGGTCCATCTCCTCTACGTTAAGGAGAGAGAGTCTGATTCAGATTCAACCCTTCATCCTGACCAGGTTTTTTGCCATGGAAGATGACTTTTGCTCTCTCTGGTCTTTCATAGCTGCCTACATCTTCTCCAGGGATCATTTCTGCATTGACCTTTGAGGTTTTCAGCAGGTCGAAGATCCCCTACATTCCTCTATTGTAAGAACAAATCTGTCCCTGCTCTTCTGAATACTTAGATTGATGGAACAGTGTATGGTTAGTGTTATTAACATGTTCAATTAAAACCAAAACACTCCCACATGGCCCTCATATTCTTCCATATAGACACTCATAATTACCTCTGGCTGGAGGTTTCCATAAGGGGTGCAGTCCAAGAGAGTGTCCAAAATAAGCTCCCTTGCCCCTAATTTGCTTAAAATCAGGGTTTCCTGGACACCCTTCCTGTGAACCAGGATTGATCAAATAGGCTTGCAATTAATAATGCTTTGTTTCTCCATTTTGAGGCCTACTGATTGTGAGGTATAGATTCTTTATGTGATTTGGAGTCATGTGAAACCCAGGCACCTCGTCCGGTCTTTGAAGAACTCATTTGTCCCAAAAAATACCTATTCCTACATGATGTAGGTCAGGAACATAATAGAGGAAGCAAGAGACTTCACCCACAATTACTGATCTTTCTGCCATTTTGGTTTTGGATGCACACATGGGATCTTTCTTTAGATCCATCAGGTGCTGAGAATCTAAGCCACAGCCTCACACAGAGCCATGAGGATGATTCAGACACATCCCTTTCTAAAGCAATTAAGCAAAGAGCCACAGGTGATGCTCATTCATTTCCGTTTGAAAGCAGTTTTCTTCAGGCTTCACAAACTGGTGGTCTGAGGCAAAGACCTTCCTGACATTCAGGTCAACAGAACAGTAGGTAAGCAAAAGGCACCAAGCAGTATTTCTCTACTGAGACTTTACTGGTCACACTGATATCTGAGTTTTCTGAGATGCTCCCCATTCCCTTCAGCTATCCAGTACATGGCCATGTCACAGAGCTCGGAGGTGGTACATATCTTGGACAAAAAAACATGAGCCTATTCTGGAGAGTGGCCAGAATTCAGGAAGAAAACAGGAACTTAGGAAGTTAGTAGGTGTTGCCCATTGATAAGGCAAGCCACAGTCCATTCATAAATTGGGCAGGATGTGTGCTGGGATGCTTTCTTCTTGTCAGGACACATGCATTGATGCATTCACTTTTCTAATATCTACAACCATGGACAAAGTGGAATACACAAACATTGAAACACTCACCATGTCAAATAACTTATTAAAAACAGTCCACTCCAAACCAAACAAACTGCCTTTTCTAACTATTCTCAGAACATGAGCCAAAACCACAAACTCACATCCACATCCACAAAGGCACATCCTTTACCCAAATAGTTCTGTGACTATCCAGAGTGTCCTCAGACTGATGGGCCATACTATGTTCCCCCGAAATGGCCTGTCCTGTCTTAGATCTGGTCTCCTTTACCAACTCTGTAAAGTTGTCAGGAGCCATCGGTGAGTCACTACCTGCTTTCTCAAGAAAGGCCCCTCTTCAGAGCTTTCCTGGCATTTAGTCATCCACACATCAGTATGTACCAAGAAAAATTGACTCTGTCCTTGGTAAATCCAAACAAGTGAACCCACTGGAAAAGGGACTGGGACTGGCTCTGGGTGCCTGGCTTCCTGGATTCCAAGTTCAGAGAGTTCCATCACCAAGAAAGTGAGGTAGGTCACTTCCTTAAGGAACTGAATGAGGTCACTGCCTTGGCAACCACTTTGTCCTAACATTTGCTTCCAAGGGTTCCATGAGATAGAGGCTGCCCCTACTTCTTGTGTCACATTCACAAGTTAGAATGGTATACCAACCATAGGCACCTGGGAACAGTCAGAGTCTAGTAGGGTATGGGTTAGGGTCAGGGATTCAGTATTTCAAATATAAAATAGGAAAATGAATCTAATGTGTATACAAATATTTGCTTGACAAAAATCTTCCCACTGTCCTCCAAAAGAATGCCTTGATATTTCCTTGGCCCCAAATAAGACACAATTATTGGAGAAGAGTTTGAAAATCTGTGAATATATATCTGGAAAGGAAAATGCTCAGGAGTTCACAACCTTGGAGGTGGTAGAGGAATTTCCAAAAGTAAAGAACATGGTAAACACTCCACAAATATGGAGCTCTTGTGGCCTAATGAATTTTTGAGAAACTGCCTCTGAGTTTGGGCCCTTGAAATATTTGTTGTTGTCAGGAGATTTAGCTTCCTTTGTAGTGAGATGATCAAAACTGGGTCAGCATCTATGTTACCTGGAGGGCATGGTTCCTTATTTTCTATTGAACATGAGGCAGCAGTTCTGAATTCTCTCTTTGTAGGTAAACTGAGGCCACTCGGGTCTAAGTGTCTAACCGGGGGGTCTGTGAAGCCGTTTGGTCATACTTGAATTTTTCTGGTGTTATTTACTGCTGTACTCTAAGTTTGGTATTGGCTTCACGAAGTACAAGGAGATCAACTGGGACACAGTGCTAGAGGGAGTACTCTCACGTGTGGTGGGTGAGGGTATGCAGGAGAATGCACCAACAAAGCTTCTATCCCAAAAAGCTTGCACCCATGTCCATAGCAACCTGATTCTGAACATTGCCCTGAAACCTCTCCATATAACAAGATCTCTTTACTTGTAAGGGTCTGCTGGCTGCACCATGTCAGTCACAAGCCATTTGGAAGCCAATGGAAGATCCATGTAGCCCCACGACAGATGTTTTATCATACACCTGCCAACCACTGCTCTAGGCCCACTACTAAGCAGGCTCCAACTTTCTGGAATCTGTGTTCTACAACATTTTCATTAAACCCAGTCAATCAGGGCACTGCCTGGTATACTCGTGATCAGCAACAGACATAAAAAGTTTCTCCAGTGCCACCTGTTCATAGGAATTTCAAAAATTTCATGGTATTTATCTAGCCAATTTTTAAGGATGAAGTTGGAGGCACTGTGTGTTTCAATTCATTGAGGAACCATGAAATAGTGAGAAAGCTCATGTCAATGAAAGCTCGGGAGAACTCTCACAGGCAGGGCTTCCCAAAGAGTGGCCAAAAGGTCACATGAAGCCAGGCCCATTGAGGTCTACAATTGAGGTCCGTGTGTGTTTTGACTCTCAACTATGGCTGCCAAGTTTTTCTGAATAAAGTCATGTGAGATAAAGTCATGCTGAGATTCCCAGTGCTCTTTGGAAAGCCATCCTGGGCCTAGATCTCAATATCCAAGGGCAACTCTCATGTTTGGCCTCCTAAATTCCCAACACAATTTATGCCAATACTTTTTTGAGATCTGTTCCAGAACTCAGTCTCTAAGGGGAATCACACAAGAGTTCAAGCCCAGGTTGACCCAAGAATCTTTTCCAACTGTAATACAGATGACCACAAGTAAACCAAAACACTCCAACATGGTCTTCATCTTCTTCCATATAGACAGTCAGAATAACCTCTTTCTGGAGGTTTCCATGAGGGGCGCAGCCTAAGACAGTGTCGAAAATAAGCTCCCTTGCCCCTCATTTGCCTAAATTCAGGGTGGCTTTGAAACCCTTCCTGTGAACCAGGAGTGATCAAATAGGCCTGCCATTAATACTGCTCTACTTCTCCAATTTGAGGCCTACTCTCTGTGGGTTATAGATTCTTTATGTGATTTGGGGTTATGAGAAAACCCAAGCACCTATGGGCTATCCTCTGAAGGGCTTTGAAGAACCCATTTGAGTGAATCGAGGAGTTGGATCAAAAGTACTTTAGATATAGGGTTTTGGTTAGAGAGTGAATGTAAATGTCAGCATACGTGAAGAGTCAGCCATAGTGATGAACTGGGGAAAATGTGTAGGACAGCAGATATCAATAGAGACATTAGGAAATCAGGCAAAGTACAAAGTGAGAGATAGGATAAGACATTTTTAACGGGGTTGAGTTTGAATATACAATCTTAGGAAGAAACAAATATGTAGTCACGAATAGGAATGATATTTGAGATCATAGGTGAATCAGGACATGGATGTTGTTAGTAATACATGCTCACTTTCAATATAGCCTTTGGTACAATCATAAGTGTGACACTTGCATTTTGTGTCAGGAATATTACTGTGATAAAATGTATATGTATATCAGGTGACTAGAGTATTTCTTCCACGATTTTTGAAAGCAATATTTTCAAGACTTATAAATTAGTATTGGGGATACAAATAGGAATACCCTTGGTCTATGAATATAGAGATGATTCCTTAATAGACCAAACTGTGAATAAATAATATAACTGGTTCAAACTTTAAATAATGGATTGAATTGATATCTGAAAATATACAAGAAATCTTATATTGATAAACATACATTCGTTCCAACCAGTTATACATCTAATGATAATATTAGCGTTACGGTTTATCATGAAGAGTGTGTGAGTTTTGCTTCATAAGTGATTATGGAAATCGAAAATAATGTGTTTGGAAAGAATCTCATAAAAAGAACAGTCAAGAAACATGGAGGAATACATGTGTTCTGAAGTAGGAAGTGATTGAAAGTGAACCAAATGCCTATAAATTTGTGAAATTGTGGATGAAATGATATATACTATAATGTCCATAAACTGAAGAAATAGTAATGTACCAGTGTTGAATAAAAATGAACTTCAAAAGACACATCATGTCCCATAGGTGTCTACTTGCATTGATGTTAAACTGGGTTACTGTAGAAATATTAGGATTTGTAAGCAACATTCACTGAATTTAGTTTTCAGTACTAGGAAATAAATATGTATTTCAGGTGGATGAATATTTCTGAGAATAATCTTGTGTAAAGTTGATTATAAATCCACATACACACACATGAGTGAATTTAGGGAGTGTATAATAAGACACATATAATTCATATTTTGGAAAATCTTGAGAGTACATATCTATATCTATATAGATAGATAGATAGATAAATGGATAATTACATAGATACATACACAGACATTAAAATGCAGCCATATATATGCCATTCGAAATTCATCATGAAATATATATAATCCACATATCCAAAAATATTCATTTTATTGAACATTCATTTATGCATAATATTGTTCATCTAGGAAATTCACCCATAGGTTGAATTTCCAGTTCCATCCGGATTTAGAGGGAGTGATCTCTTCTCACAATTGGTATCTTCCAAAATAAATGAGCTCACAAGAATGTATGTGTGATACCAGGGAAAATTCTAAATATGCATAAAAAAAATACATGTGATGAATAGGCTACAGAGAAAGGGAGAGAGAAATTTAGATATGTGTTAACTTTAAAAACTCATGGAGAAATATTACAATGAAAAGTTGACAAGATTGATAACACATATCCTTGATAAAGCTGAAGGCAAGTCCAAGTATACACCATGCCTCCTATGAAAGGCCTGTATTTCTATTCTGTTAGGTTTCTTTTTCTCCATCATATTAGGATTAGTAGTCAGAGTCTAGTAGGGTATGGGTTAGTGTCAGGGATTCAGTATTTCAAATGGAAAATAGGAAAATGAATCTAATGTGTATGCAAATATGTACTACACAAAAATCTTCCCACTCTCATTCAGAACAATGCTTTGACATTACCTTCGCCCCAAATAATACACAATTAGTGGAGAAGAGTTAGAAAGTTTGTGAATACATATGTGGAAAGGAAAATGCTCAGGAGTTCACAACCTTGTAGGAGGTAGAACAGTTTCCAAAAGTAAGTGAGAGGGTAAACACTCCACAAAACTGGAGCTCTGCTGGACTAATGACTTTTTGAGAAACTCCCTGTGAGGTTGGGCACTTGAAATATATGTTGTTGTCAGGAGCTTTAGCTCCCTTTGTAGTGAGACCATCAACGCTGGGTCTCCACCTATGTAACCTGGATAACATGGTTCTTTATTTTCTAGTGAACATGAGGCAGCAGTGCTGAATTCTCTCTTTGTAGGTAAACATTGGCCACTGGGGTCTAAGTGTCTAACCGTGTGGTCTGTAAAGCCATTTGGTCATCCTCCACTTTCGTGGTGTTTCTTACTGCTGCACTGTGAGTTTGGTATTGACTTCATGAAATACAAGGAGTTCAACTGGGACACAGGGCTGGAGGGAGTACTCTCACGTGTGGTGGGTGAGGGTCTGCAGGAAAATGCACCCATGTGGCTTCAATCCATCATAGCTTTTCAACTTGACAATAGCAACCTGATTCTGAACATTGGCAGGAATCCTCTCCATATAAAAAGATGCTTTTACATAGAAAGGTCTGCTGGCTGTACCATGTCAGTCACAAGTCATTTGGAAGCCAATGGCAGATCCACGTGGCCCCAACACAGATGTTTTTTTTTTTTTCACACACCTACACTCCACTGCTGTAGGCCCACTAGTCCGCAGGCTCCAATTTTCTGGTATCTCTGTTCTACACCATTTTCATGAAACCCAGTCAATCAAGGCACTGCCTGGTAAAATCATGATCAGCAACAGGACATCCAAAGGTTCTCCAGTGCCACCTGGTCATGGGAATTTCAAAAAATTCATGGTATTTATCTAGATATTTTTCCATAATGAAGTTGGAGGAACTGTGCGATTCAATTTATACAGGAACCATTAAATGGTGAGGAATCTCATTTCAATGAAACCTCGGGAGAACTCTCACAGGCAAGGCTTCCCAAAGAGTGGCCAAAAGGTCACATGAAGCCAGGTGCAATGAGGTCTACAATGTGAGGTCCATGTGTGTGTTGATTCTCAACTATGGCTGCCAATCTTTCAGAATAAAATCATGTGATACCCTGGCTGAGATTCCCAGTGCTGTGTGGAAAGCCACCCTGGGCCTAGATCTCAGTTTACAATGGCGAATCTCATGCCTGGCCTCCTAAAATCTCAAAACAATTCATGGCAATACTTCTCTGAGGTCAGTTCCACAACTCAGTCTCTAAGGGAAATCACACCAGTCTTCAAGCCCAGGTGAACCCAGGCATCTCTTCCAACTGCCACCCAAATGACGACAACTAAAACTACATCACTCCCACAAAGCTTTCTTCATCTTTTATATAGACACTAATAAAAACCTCTAGCTAAAGATTTCCATGAGGTGCTCAGCCCAAGACAGTGTCAAAAATAATCTCCTTTGCCCCTCATTTGCCTAAAGTCAGGGTGGCATGGACAACCTTTCTGTGAACCAGAAGTGATCAAAAAGGCCTGCTGCTAATACTGCTCCACTTCTGAAATTTGAGGCCTACTGACGGTCGAGTATAGATTCTTTGTGTGAATTGGAGTCATGGGAAAAGCCAAGCACCTATTATCTAGCCTCTGCAGGGCTTTGGAGAACTCATTTGACACAAATGATTCCTATTCTTACTTAATGGAGGTCAGGAATCTTACAGAGGAAGGCGAGAGATTTCATCCACAATGACTGATCTTTTTTCAATTTTGGTTTTGGATGCACACATGGGATATTCCTTTAGATTCATCAGGTTCTGACAATCTAAGCCACAGCCTCACACAAGACCAAGAGGCTGATTCAGACACATTCTGTTCCAAAACAATTAAGCAAAGAGCCACAGGTGATGCCCACTCATTTCTCTTTGAAAACTGTTTTCCTCAGGCTTCACAAAGGGGTGGCCTGAGGCAAAGACTTTCCTGACATTCATGGCAACCTAACAATAGGTAATCAAAGGCTCAAAGCAGGGTTTTTCCACTGAGACATTACTGGTCACACTAATATCGGAGTTTTCTGAGATGATCGCCATTCCCTTCAGCTATCCAGTACATGACCATGTCACAGAGCTTGGAGGTGGTACATATCTTGGACACAAAACCATGAGACTATTCTGGAGAATAGCAAGAATTCAGGAAGAATCCAGGAACTTAGGGAGATAGTAGGTGTTGCCCATGGATAAGGCAAGCCGCAGTCCATTCATAAATTGGGCAGGATGAATGCTGGAAAGCTTCCTCCTAGACATGACACACCCATTGAGGCATTCTCATTTCTAAAGTCTACAACCACTGAGACAGTGGGATACACAGACATAGAAACACTCACCTTGTCAAATGACTTACGAGAAACAGTCCACTCCAAATCAAACAAACCACCTTTTTTACCTATTCTCAGAACATGAGAAATTACCGCAAACCCACACCCACACCCAAAAATGCACCTCCTTCCCCCAAATAGGTCTCTGACTATCTGGAGTGTCCTCTGACTGGTAGGCCATACGATGTTTTCCAGAAATGGCCTTTTCTGTCTCAGATCTGCTCTCCTTGGTCAACTCTGTGAAGTTGTCAGGAGGCAGTCGTGAGCCAATTCCTGTCCACTCAGGAAAGACCCCTCTTCAGAGCTTTCTTGGTATTTGGCCACACTTACATCAGTAGGTACCAAGAAAGACTGACTTTGTCCTTGGTAAATCCAAAGAATTGAACCCTCTGTGACTGGGGGTGGCTTTGGGTGCCTGGCTTCCTGGATCCCAAATTCAGAGAGTTCCATTACAGAGGAAATAGGTCAGGTCACTTCCTTCAGGAACTGAATGAGGTTACTGCCATGGCCACCACTTTGTCCTAACAGTTGTTTCCTACAGTCTCCTGACATGGAGGCTGCCCCTACTTCCTTTGATACTTTCACAAGTTAGAATGGTATAGAAACCATAGTCACCTGGGAACAGCTCTCTACACAGGTCTGGTTTGGTCCATCTTCCCTACATTAAGAAGAGAGAGGCTGACTCAGACACATCCTTTCATCCTGCCCGTGTTGTTTGCCATGGAGTATGACTTTTTCTCTCTCAAGTCCTTCATAGCTGCCTACATCTTCTTCAGAGGTCATTTCTGCAAGGTCTTTTGAGGTTCTCAGCAGGTGGAAGATCCCCTACCTTCCTTTATTGTTAGACCAACTCTGTCCCTGCTTTCTGTAAAGTGAGATTGAGGGAACAGTGTATGGTTAGGGTTAATAGCATGTTCAATTTGGCTTAGGAATCATTCTGCAGGATGAATAATGGTATTGGGAACCTGCGATATTTATAAGAATATAGACATGAAATATAAGTATGAAAACAGAAATCTAGAAAAGATTTGAAGCCCAGAAGGGCATTGCACCCTCAATTGGGATACTTAGCTTGAATAATGTTCTGCACCGAGGACTCAGATAAATCGATATACAATGGCATAGGACCCAAAACCTTGGATGATTGAATGTAGAAGAGAACATCCAGTCAAAAATGGATAGTCTGTAGGATTATGAAGATAATCAGTATGTTTGGGAAGAAGAGTGAGTCTAGTAGTTGGACCAAAAGTTGTTTAACTATAGGGTTTCAGTTAGAGAATGAATGTAAATGTCAGCACATGTGAAGAGTCAGTCACAATGATGAACTGGGGAAAATATAGAAAAGCAGATATCAATAGAGACATTACAAAATCAGGCAAAGTATATATTGAGTGATAGGATTAGACATTTTCAACAGGATTCAGTTTGAATATATAATCTTAGGAATAAACAAATTCTGTAGTCACCATTAGGATTGATATTTGAGAGCATTAGGCAATCTGGCCATGATATTTTTAGTATTTCATGCTCAAGTTCCATTTAGGCTTTGGTAAAACCATAAGTGTGACCTTTGCAATTTGTTTCCAGATTATTACTGTGATAAAATGTATGTGTATATCAGGTGACATAAGTATTTCTTCCACCATTACGGGGAGCAATATTTTGAAAACTTATAAATTAGTACTGGAGATATAAATAGGTTTACCCTGTGTTGATGAATATAGAGATGATGCATTATTAGACCATATTGTGAATAAATTATAAAACTAGTTCCAACTTTAAATAATGGATCGAATTGATATCTGAAAATATACAGGAAATATTATATTGATATACATACATTCATTGCAACCAGTTATATATCTAAGGGTAATATTAGGGTTACGGTTTATCATGAAGTGTGTGTGAGTTTTGCTTCAAAAATGATTATGGAATCGAAAATAACGTGTTTTGAAAGAAATCTAGTGAAAAGACCAGTAAAGAAACATGGAGGAATACATGTGTTCTGCTAGGAGGAAGAGATTGAAAGTTAACCAAATGCATATATATTTGTAAACTTGTTGATGAAATGATATAACCTATGATGTCCATAAACTGAAGAAATAGTAATGTACCAGTGTTGAGTAAAAATGAATTTCAAAATACACATGATGTCCCATAGAAATCTACTTGCATTTATGTTAAACTGGGTCAGTTACTGTAGAAATGTTAGGATTTGTAAGCACCATTCACTGAATTTAGTTTTCAGTACTCGGAAACAAATATGTATTTCAGGTGGTTGGATATTTCTGAGAATAATGTTGTGAAATGTTGATTATAATGCCACACAGGAACATGAAGGAATTTAGGGAGTGTATAATAAGACACATATATTTCATATTTTGGAAAATCTGGAGATATATATATATATATATATATATATATATATATATATATATATAGAGAGAGAGAGAGAGAGAGAGAGAGAGGGAGAGAGAGAAAGAGAGAGAGAGACACACGCACACACACACACATTAAAATGTAGCAATATATATTCCAATTGAAATTTATCATTTAATATAATTCCTGCACATATCCAAGAATATTCATTTTACTGAACATGGATTTATGAATAATATTTTTCATTAGGAAGCTCACCCATAGGTTGAATTTTCAGTTCCATCAGTATATAGGGGGAGTGATCTCTTCTCACAATTTGTATATTTGAAAAATCAGTGATCTCACAAGAATGTACGTGTGATACCAGGTAGGATTCTTTATATGCATAAAAAAACTACATGTGCTGAATCGGGTACAGAGAAAGGAAGACAGGAATTTACATATGAGTTAACTTTAAAAACTCATGGAGAAGTATTACAATGAAAAATTGACTAGATTTATAACACATACTCTTGATAAAGCATAAGGCATGTCCTAGTGTACACCATGCCTGCTATGAAAGGCCTGTATTTCTATTCTGTTTTGTTTCTTTTTCTCCATCATATTAGGATTAGTAGTGAGAGTTTAGTAGTGTATGGATTAGTGTCAGGGATTCAGTATTTCATATGGAAAATAGGAAAATCAATTAAATGTGTATGCAAATATGTGCTAGAAAAAAATATTCTCACTCTCCTCCAGAACAATGACTTGACATTACCTTCATCCCTATTAACACAGAATTAGAGGAGAAGAGTAAGAAAATTTGTGAATACATATCTGGAATGGAATATGCTCAGGAGTTCCCAACCTGGGAGGAAGTACAGGAGATTCCAAAAGTAAGGGACAGGGTAAAGACTCCACAAACATGGAGCTCTGCCAGCCTAAATACTTCTTGAGAAACTGCCTCTGAGGTTGGGCACTTGAAATATATGTTGTTGTCAGAAGATTTAGCTTTCTTTGTAGTGAGACCATCAAAGCTTGGTCTGCATCTATGTGACCTGGAGGATATGGTTTCTGATTTTCCAATGAACATGAGGCAGCAGTGCTAAATTCTCTCTTTGTAGGTAAACTGTGGCCACTGGGGGCTAAGTGTCTCCCTATGTGGACTGTAAAGCCCATTAGGTCATTCTCCAATTTGCGATTCAATTTATACAGGAACCATTAAATGTTGAGGAAGCTCATTTCAATGAAAGCTCTGGAGAACACTCACAGGCAAGTCTTCCCAAAGAGTGGCCAAAAGGTCACATGAAGCCAGGCCTAAAAATTTAGGTCTACAATGTGAGGTCCATGTGTGTTTTGACTCTCAACTATGGCTGCCAATCTCTCAGAATTAAATCATGTAGTATCCTGGCTGAGATTCCCAGTTCTCTGTGGAAAGACACCCTGGGCATTGATCTCAGATTCCAAGGGTTACTCTCGTGCGTGGCCTCCTAAAATCCAAAAACAATTCCTGGCAATAATTCTCTGAGGTCAGTTCCAGAACTCAGTCTCTAAAAGGAATCACACCAGAGTTCAAACACAGGTGGGCATAGTCATCTTTTCCAACCACCACACAAATGACCATAATTAAAATCAAAACACTCTTACATGGCCCTCACCTTCTTCCATATAGACACTCATCAGAACCTTTGCCTGGAGCTTTCCATGAGGGGTACAGCCCAAGAGAGTGTCCAAAATAAGCTCCCTTGCCCCTCATTTGCCTAAAGTCAGGGTGGCCTGGACACCCTTCCTGTGAACCAGGATTGATCAATAGGCCTGGTATTCATACTGCTCCACTTCTGCAATTTGAGGCCTACTGACTGTGTTGTTTAGATTCTTTATGTGAATTGGAGTCATGAGAATACCCAAGCACCTATGAGATAGCCTCTGCAGGGCTTTGATGAACTTATTTGACCCAAAGGATCCCTATTCTCACTTAGTAGATGTCAAGAATATTACAGAGGAAGGCGAGAGGCTTCATCCACAATGACTGATATTTTTGCCATTTTGGTTTTGGAGGCACACATGGGATCTTTTTTTAGATCGATCAGGTGCTGAAAATCTAAACCACAGCCTCACACAGGGCCATGGGGCTTATTCAGACACATCCCTTTCAAAAGCAATTAAGCGAAGAGCCGCAGGTGATGCCCATTCCTTTCCATTTGAAAACTCTTTTCTTCAATCTTCACAAAGATTTGGGCTGAGGCAAAGACCTTTCTGACATTTAGGGCAACAGAGCAATAGGTAATCAAAAGGCCCCAAGTAGGGTTTCTCCACTGAGACTGTCCTGGTCACTCTGATATCTGAGTTTTCTGAGATGCTTGCCATTCCCTTCAGCTATCCAGTACATGGCCATGTCACAGAGGTTGGAGGTGGCACATATCTTGTACAAAAAGCATGAAACTAATGTTGAGAATGGCCAGAATTCAGGAAATAATGGGAACTAGAAAGATAGCAGGTGTTGCCCATGGATAAGGCAAGCATCAGTCCATTCAGTAATTGGGTAGGATGAATGCTTGGAAGCTTTCTCCTAGACAGGACACACAAATTGAGCCATTTTCTTTTCTAATATCTACAACCAAGGACACAGTGGGATACACAGACATAGAAACAGTCTCCTTTTCAAATGACTTACTAGAAACAGTCCACTCCAAACCAAACAAACCTCTTTTTTTGCCTATTCTGAGAACATGAGACAAAACCACAAAATGACATCCACACACACCAAGGAACCTCCTTCCCCCAAGTAGGTCTGTTACTATCTGGAGTGTCCTCTGACTAGTAGGCCATACAATGTTCCCTAGAAATGGCCGGTCCTGTCTCAGATCTGGTCTCTTTTGCAAATTCTGTGAAGTTGTCAGGAGGCAGTGGTGAGCCATTTCCTGCACTCTCAGGAAAAGACCATCTTCAAAGCTTACTTGGCATTTGGCCACCCTCACATCAGTAGGTACCAAGAAAGACTGACTCTGTCCTTGGTAAATCCAAACAAGTGAGAACAGTGGAACTGGGACAGGGACTGACTCTGGGTGCCTGGCTTCCTGAATCACAAAATTCAGAGAGTTACATCACCAAGGAAGTGAGGTAAGGTCACTTACTTCAGGAAATGAATGAGGTCACTGCCTTGGCCACCACTTTGTCCTAACAGTTGCTTCCTAGGGTCTCAGGAAATGGAGGCTGCCCCTATTTCCTGTGACATTTTCACAAGTTGGAATGGTATAGAAACCATAGGCACCTGCGAAAACTCTCCACACAGGCCTTGTTTGATACATCTTCCCTACATTAAGAAGAGATAGGATGATTCAGACACATCCTTTCATCCTGATCGGGTTGTTTGCAAAGGAAGAAGACTTTTGCTGTCTCAGGTTTTTCAGAGCTGCCTACATCTTTTCCAGGGATCATTTCTGCATGGATTTTGAGGTACTAAGCAGTTGGAAGATCTCCTAACTTCCTGTATTGTAAGACCAACTTTGTCTCTGCTCTTCTGTAAAGTGAGATTGAGTGAACAGTGTATGGTTATGGTTAATAGCATGTTCGATTTGGGTTAGGAATCATTTTGTTGTATGAATAATGATATTGGCTACCTGTGATATTTATAAAAATATAGAGGTGAAATATAAGTATGAAAACAGAAATCTAGGTAATATTTAAAACCCAGAAGGATTTGGGCCCTTGATTGGGATCCTTAGCTTGAATTATGTTCTGCACCGAGGTCTCAGTTAAATCGAAATACAATGGCATAAGACCCTGTACCTCAGATGATTGAATGTAGAAGAGAACATCCAGTCAAAACAGGATAGTCTGTAGGATTAGGACGATAGTAGGTTTAGGAGGAAGAGTGAGTCTAGGATTTTGACCAAAAGTTCTTTAGCAATAGGGTTTCAGTTAGAGAGTGAATATAAATGACACCACATGTGAAGAGTCAGGCACAATGATGAAATGGGGAAACTATGTAGGAAAGCAGACATCAATAGAGACATTAGGAAATCAGGCAAAGTATAACGTGAGTAATAGGATTAGACATTTTCAACAGGCTTGAGGTTGAATATATAATCTTAAGAAGAAAGAAATATGTAGTCACCAATAGGATTGACATTTGAGAGCATTAGGCAACCTGGACATGGATGTTTTTGGTAATCCATGTTCACTTTCCATACATGCTTTGGTACAATCATAAGTGTGACCTTTTCATTTTGTGTCCAGAATATTACTGTGATAATATGTATATGTATATCAGGTGAAATGAGTATTTCTTCCACCATTTCTGGGAGCAATATTTTGAAAACTTATAAATTAGTACTAAGGATACTAATAGGTTTACCCTGTGTTGATGAAAATAGAGATGATGCATTAATAGACCATACTGTGAATAAATTATATCACTGTTTCCAAATTTAAATAATGGATTGTATTGATATCTGAAAATATATAGGAAATCTTATTTTGATATACATACATTCATTCCAACCAGTTATATATCTAATGGTAATATTAGGGTTACCGTTTATCATAAATAGTGTGTGAATTTTGCTTCAAAAATGATTATGGAATCGAAAATAGTATGTTTAGAAAGAAGTCTAGTGAAAATATCAGTCAAGAAACATGGAGGAATATATGTGTTCCGAAGAAGGAAGTGATTGAAAGTGAACCAAATGTTTATAAATTTGTGAACTTGTGAATGAAATGATATATCTTATGATGTCCATAAACTGAAGAAATAATAACGTATCAGGTTTCAATAAAAATGAACTTTAACAAAAACATCATATCCCATAGGAATCCACTTGCATTGATGTTAAACTGTGTCAGTTACTGTAGAAATATTAGGATTTGTTAGCACCATTAGCTGAAGTTAGTTTTCAGTACTAGAAAACAAATATGTATTTCAGTGGATGTATATTTCTGAGAATAATCTTGTGAAAAATTGATTATAAATCCCCATACAGGAACATGAATTAATTTAGGCAGCGTATAGTAAGACACATATATTTCATATTTTTAAAATCTGGAGACAATATATATATATATATATATATATATATATATATATATATATATATATATACATATTTATATAGACACACAAACACAAACACATTATAATGTAGCAATATATATGCCAATCGAAATTCATCATGAAAAATAACTCATCTGCATATCCAAAAATATTCATTTTACTGAACATGGATGTATGTATAATGTTGTTCATCTAGGAAGCTCACCCATGTGTTAAATTTTCAGTTCCAACATCGTTTAGGAGGAGTGATCTCTTCTCACAATTTGTATCTGCCAAATCAGCCACCTCAGAAGAATGTACATGTGAAACCAGGTAGGATTCTATTTGTGCATATAAAAATACATGTGCTTAATAGGTTACAGAGAAAGGGAGGCAGGAATTCACATATTTCTTTACTTTAAAAACACATGGAGAATTATTTCAACAAATAATTGACTAGATTTATAACTCCTACCTTATATCATGCAAAAGGCAAGTCCAACTATACACTGTGGCCCTTCTGAACTACTTGTATTTCTATTCTGTTTGGGTTATTTTTCTCATCATATTAGTATTAGTAGTAAGAGTCTTGTAGAGTATGGGTTAGTGTCAGGGATTCAGTATTTCGAATGAAAAATTGGAAAATGAATCCAATGTGTATCCAAATGTGTGCTACAAAAAAATCTTCCCCCTCTCATCTAGAAGAATGACTTGACATTACCTTGCCCCAAGTAAGTCACAATTAGAGGAGAAGAGTTAGAAAATCTGTGAACACATATATGGAATGGAAAATGCTCAGGAGTTCACAACCTTGGAGGTGGTAGAGGAGTTTCCAAAAGTATGTGACATGGTAAACACTCCACAGACATGGAGCTCTGCTGGCCTAAACACTTCTTGAGAAACTGCCTTTGAGGTTGGGCACTTGAAATATACGTTGTTTTCAGGAGCTTTAGCTTCCTTTATAGTGAAACCATCAAAGCTGGGTCTGCATATATTTGACCTGGAGGATATGGTTTCTGATTTTCCAGTGAAAATGAGGCAGCAGTGCTGAATTCTCTCTTTGTAGGTAAACTGTTGCCACTGGGGGCTAAGTGTCTCCCCGTGTGGACTGTGAAGTCATTTGGTCATCCTCCAATTTTTGTGGTGTTTTTTGCTGCTACACTTGTAGTTTGGTATTGGCTTCACGAAATACAAGGAGTTCAACTTTGACACAGTGCTGGAGAGAGTTCTGTCACGTGTGGTAGGTCAGGGTCGGCAGTAGAATGTACCAACCAGGCTTCTATCCCACATAGCTTGCCCCCTTGACAATAGCAAACTGTTTCTAAACATTACCCGGAAACTTCTCCATATAACAAGATGCCTTTATATAGAATGGTCTGCTGGCTGCACCATGTCTGTCTAAAGCCATTTGAAAGTCAGTGGCAGATCCACATGGCACCACCACAGATATTTTATCACACACCTGCCCACCACTGCTCTAGGCCCACTTCTCAGCAGGCTCCAAATTACTGGCATCTCTGTTCTACACATTTTCATGAAACCCAGTCAATCAAGGCACTCTCTGGTATACTCATGATTAGCAAAAGGACATCCAAAGGTTCTCCAGTGCCATCTGGTCATGGGAATTTCTAAACATTCATGGTATTTATCTAGCCATTTTTCACAGATGAAGTTGTTTGCACTGTGGGTTTCAATTCATTCAGGAACCATTAAATGTTGAGGAAGCTCATTTCAATAAAAGATCTGGAGAATTCTCACAGGCAAGGCTTCCCAAAGAGTGGCCAAAAGGTGATATGAAGCCAGGCAAATTGAGGTATACAATGTGAGGTCCATGTGTGTTTTGACTCTCAACTATGGCTGCCAAGTCTTTCGGAATAAAATCATGTGATAGCCTGTCTGAGATTCGCAGTATTCTTGGGAAAGCCACCCTGGGCCTAAATCTCAGTTTTTAAGGGTGACTCTCATGTGTGGCCTCCTGAAATCGCAACACAATTCATGGCAATACTTCTCTGAGGTCAGTTCCAGAACTCATTCTCTACGGGGAATCACACCAGTGTTCAAGCCCAGTTGGACCCAGTCATCTCTTCCAACTGCCACACAAATGACCACAATAAAAACCAAAACACTCCCACATGGCCCTCATCTTCTTCCACATAGACACTCCTCAGAACCTCTGGCTAGAGTTTTCCATGAGGGGCGCACCCCAAGACAGTGCCCAAAATAAGCTCCCTTGCCCCTCATTTGCCTAAATTCATGGTGACATGGACACCCTTCCTGTGAACCAGGAGTGATTAAATAGGCCTGCCAATAATACTGCTCCACTTCTCCACTTTGAGGCCTCCTTACTGTGAGGTTTAGATCCTTTTTCTTTTAAATTTTTTTGAAATTTAATTGGAAAGTTAAAAATATTGTATTGAAGAATATTAACTTTCTTATGGAAAAGCCTTCATCTTGTTTGTGAAGGAAACCTTGGTACCTTGCCAATCTGGTTATATGGAGTCACTCAAAAATTTCTGTTACATACTACATGGATGAATGGCTACAGCACATAGTTTTTTCAAACTGAAAGGCAGATAACAGCAAGTAAGATAAGAAATAAAAGAGAATTTTAATAAAAAATAAAGTTGTAAAATGTCTCAAATATTGGAAATTAAATTCCTTTTTTTCCCTTTTTTTGGATGTTCAAAACATTATAAAGCTCATGCTATATCATCTTTCATACATTTGACTCAATTGGGTTATGAACTCCCCTTTTTACCCCAATACAAATCGCAGAATCACATCAGTTACACACTCACGTTTTTACATAATGGCATATTAATGATTGTAGTATTCTGCTACCTTTCCTATCCCCTACTATCCCCCTCCCCTCTCCTCCCATCTACCCTCTCTAGCACATCTGCTGTTGTTCAATTCTCTTCCTTGTTTTCCCCCTTTTCCCCTCACAACCTCTTATATGTAATTTTGTGTAACATTTACTTTCTCCTACCATTTCCTTATGCTTTCACTTCTCTCTCCCTTTCTCTCCCCCCACTCATCTCCGTTTAGTGTTAATATTTTCCTCATTCTCTTCTTCCCTGTTCTGTTCTTATTTGCTCTCTTTATATCAAAGAAAACATTTGGCATTTGTTTTTTAAGGATTGGCTAGCTTCGCTTAGCATAATCGGTTCTAATGCCATCCATTTCCCTACAAATTCTATGATTTTGTCATTTTTTAGTGCTGCATAATACTCCATTGTGTATAGATGTCCCTTTTTTTTTATCCATTCGTCTATTGAAGGTCATCTAAGTTGGTTCCACAGTGTAGCTATTGTGAATTGTGGGGCTATGATCATTGATGTGGCGATATCCCTATAGTGCGCTCTTTTAAGATCCTCAGGGAATAGTCCAAGAAGGGCAATAGCTGGGTCAAATGGTGGATCCATTCCCAGCTTTCCAAGGAATCTCCATACTGCTTTCCAAAATGGCCTCAACAGTTTGCAGTCCCACCAGCAGTGTACAAGTGTAAGCTTTTCCCCACATCCTCGCCAAAACTTACTGTTGTTTGATTTCATCATGGCTGCCAATCTTACTAGAGTGAGATGGTATCTTAGGGTGGTTTTGACTTGCATTGCCCTGAGTGCTAGGGGTGGTGGGCATTTTTCCATGTACTTGTTGATGGATTGTATGTCCTCCTCTGTGAAGTGTCTGTTCAGGTCCTTGGCCCATTTGTGTATTGGGTTATTGTTATCTTATTCTTTAATTTTTTGAGTTCTTTGTATATTCTAGATATTAGGGCTCTATCTGAAGTGTGAGAGGTAAAAAATTGTTCCCAGGATTTAGGCTCTCTATTTACATCTCTTATTGTTTCTCTTGCTGAGAAAAAACATTTTAGTTAAAGTAAGTCCCATTTGTTGATTCTTGTTATTAACTCTTGTGCAATGGGTGTCCTATTTAGGAATTTGGAGCCCAACCCCACAGTATGTACATCGTAGCCAACTTTTTCTTCTATCAGATGCAGTGTCTCTGATTTTATTTCTAGTTCCTTGATCCTTTTTGAGTTAACTTTTGTGCATGGCGAGAGAAAGGAATTCAGTTTCATTTTGTTGCATATGGATTTCCAGTTATTCCTGCACCATTTGTTGAAGATGCTATCCTTCCTCCATTGCATGCTTTTAGCCCCTTTATCAAATATAAGAAAGTTGTAATTTTGTTGATTGGTTTCTGTGTCCTCTATTCTCTACCATTGGTCCACCTGCCTTTTTTGGTACCAGTACCATGCTACATTTATTACTATTGCTTTGTAGTACAGTTTGAACTCTGGTATCTCTATAATTCCAGATTCACACTTCTGCTTAGAGTTGCTTTTGCTATACTGGGTCTTTTGTTTTTCCATAAGAATTTCATGATTGCTTTATCTTTTTCTACAAGAAATGCTGTTGGGATTTTGATTGGCATCGCTTTAAACCTGTAGAGAACTTTGGGTAATATCGCCATTTTGATGATGTTAGTTCTGCCTATCCATGAACAGGGTTCATTTTTCCGTCTTCTAAGATCTTCTTTTATCTCTCTCTTCAGGGTTCTGTAGTTTTCGTTATATAAATCTTTCACCTCTTTTGTTAGGTTGATTCCCAAGTATCTAATTTTATTTGAGTATATTGTGAAAGGAGTGGTCCCTCATTTCCATTTCAGAAGTTTTGTTGTTGATATACAGGAATGACTTTGATTTATGCGTTTTGATTTTATATCCTGCCACTTTGCTGAATTCATTTATTAACTCTAGCCGTTTCTTTGTAGACCCTTTTGGGTCTGTTAAATATATTATCATGTAATCTGCAAATAGTGATAATTTAAATTCTTCTTTTCCTATTTTTATGCCTTTAATTTCTTGTGTCTGTCTAATTGCTCTGGCTCGTATTTCAAGAACTAAATTGAATAGAAGTGGTGATAGAGGGCATCCCTATCGTGTTCCAGATTTTAGAGGGAATGCCTTCAGTTTTTCTTTATTTAGGATGATGGTAGCCTGAGTTTTAGCATATATAGCTTTTACAATGTTTCCATAAGTTTCTGTTATCCCTAGTTTTTCTAGTGTTTTGAGCATAAAGGGATGCTGAACTTTGTCAAATGCTTTTTCTGCATCTATCGAGATGATCATATGGTTCTTGTCTTTAAATCTATTGATGTGGTGAATGGCATTTATTGATTTCTGTATATTGAACTATCCTTGCATCCCAGGGATGAATCCTACTTGATCATGTTGCAAAATTTTTTGATATGCTTTTGTATTCGATTCGCCAGGATTTTATTGGGAATTTTTGCATTGAACTTCATTAGAGATATTGGTCTGTAGTTTTCTTTCTTTAAAGTGTCTTTGTCTGGTTTTGGGATCAGGGTGATCTTGGCCTCATAGAATGAATTTGGAAGAGCTCCTTCTTTTTGTATTCCTTGAAATAGCTTGAAAAATATTGGTATTAATTCTTCTTTGAAGGTTCTGTAGAACTCCACTGTATACCCATTCAATCAAGGGCTTTTTTGGTTGGTAATCCTTTCATGGCTTCTTCTATTTCTTCTTTTGTTATTGGTGTGTTTAAATTGTGTGTGTCTTTCTGACTCAGTTTGGGCAGATCGTATGACTCAAGAAATTTATCGATATCTTCACTATCTTCTATTTTATTGGAATATAGTGTTTCAAAATACTTTCTAATTATTGTCTTTATTTCTGTAGTGTCTGTTTTGATATTGCCTTTTTCATCCCGTATGTTAGTAATTTGAGTTCTCTCTCTTCTTCTCTTCATTAGCATGGCTAAGGGCCTGTCGATCTTATTCATTTTTTCAAAGAACCAACTTTTAGTTTTATCAATTTTTTCAATGTTTTTATTTGTTTCAATTTTGTTGATTTCTGCTCTAAATTTAATTATTTCTTGTCTTCTACTACATTTGCTGTTGTTTTGCTCTTCCTTTTCTAGGTTTTTGAGGTGTAGTGTGAGTTCATTTATTTGTTGTTTTACTTTTTTTGAGGAAAGAATTCCAAGAAATGAATTTCCCTCTTAAAACTGCTTTCACTGTGTCCCATAGATTCTGGTACATTGTGTCTGTATTGTCATTTGTCTCCAAGAATTTTTTTTTGCCTCCTCCTTATGTCTTCTGTCACCCATTGATCATTCAGTAACATGTTGTTCATTTTCCATGTGATGTAGGATTTTTTCTTCCTTCTTTTATCATTGATTTCCAGTTTCATTCCATTATGATCAGATATGGTGCATGGTATTATTTCCATACCTTTATATTTACTAAGAATTGCCCTATGGATAATATATCTTTGAGTAGGATCCTTGTGCTGCTACTGAAAAGAACGTGTATCCACTTGATGATGGTTGATATATTCTATATATGTCAGTTAAGTCTAGGTTATTGATTGTGCTGTTGAGTTCTATAGTTTCTTTTTTCAGTTTCTGTCTAGAGGAACTGTCTTATGCCGAGAGTCGTGTGTTGAAGTTACCCATAATTATTGTGTTGTAGTCTATTTGACTCTTGAACTTGAGGAGAGTTTGTTTTATGAACGTTGCAGCTCCATTGCTTGGTGCATACAAATTGAAAATTGTTATGTCTTGTTGGTGGATGGTTCCTTTTAACAGAATATAGTGTCCTTCTTTATCCCTTTTGATTAACTTAGGTTTGAAGTTGATTTTATTCCATATGAGTATGGCCACTCCTTCTTGCCTCTGAGGGCCATGTGAGTGGTATGATTTTTCCCAACCTTTTACCTTCAGACTGTGTATGTCTTTTCCTATCATATGAGTCTTCTGAAGGCAACATATTGTTGGATTTGTTTTTTTTGATCCACGTTACTAGCCCATGTCTCTTGATTGGTGAGTTAAGGCCATTAACATATAAGGTTACAACTGAAATATGATTTGTACTTCCAGGCATGTTTATTTATTTGTTATATTTTAGTTTGGCTAGTTTTTACTTTTTTGGTTATTTTCCTCCCCCTTTACTGAGGTACCTCCCACTGTTACTTTTGGGCACTATTTTCCAATTCTTCTTCTTGTAGTATTTTGCTCAAAATGATTTGCAGTGCTTGTGGTGAGCCGCTTTTGCAGATTATGGTCGCCATTACAAGATGGCGCTGGCTCCGCTGTGGTCTGTGACAAACAACTCCTTATTTGGGAGAGTTGGCGCATGGTTTTTCAACACCCTATGAGAAAGTTCCACGTGGCAGCTTCGCATTGGGGCTTGAGATGCTTTATTAAGGCTGGGAGGGGCATCCGGGGATTATTAGAAGAAAGATCAAGGGCCTGAATAAACTGCTGAAAGAAGATTCCTGAGTTGTGTCTTCCTTGCGGGCAAGGGGTCGCGACAAGTGGTGCCGAAACCCGGGAACCAGAACTTTCAGTAGTCATGGGTGGTGCACCGGTTAGTCCCAGGTAAGTGGGATCCGCGATCAAAGTGGGGGTTAGTCCCAGGTAAGTGGGATCCGCGATCAAAGCGGGGCAGCTCCTTTGTAAAGAAAGAGAGAGCATTACATTTTATTGCAGCTGCATTGTGTACTTTCGCTTTTAATTTCACTTTGGTTTTTTGTGCGTCTTTTGTTGTTTCATGGGTGCCGCATCTTCAAGTTCGCTTCTCCTGGCCCTAGATGGCCTGTTACATTCCAAGGGCCTAGAAGTAAAACATAGTACTTTACAGAGATTTTTACAGAAGACAGATATTGCTTCACCGTGGTTTGCGTTTTCGGGTATCCTTACTATACCTAGCTGGGATAAATTAGGCAAAGATCTTGACTTTGCTTCTGAGCAGGGCATATTAGAGGGTGGGGTGATACCCCTTTGGAAGATGGTCCGTAGTTGCCTCACAGATGGCAGATGTCAGAAAGCACTTACTAAAGGACAGGAAGTTCTAGAGCAATTACATGAGGAAAAATAGGAGATGGCAGGAAGTGAGGTATTTCAGGAGAATGGGAGTGTGCGGAGCGAGAAACAGGGGAGGAGACAATTTTCTCCAGCAAGAAGTGAGGTAATTCAGGAGGACGGGAGTGTGCGGAGCGAGAAACAGGGGAGGGGACGATTGTATCCAGATCTTAGTACGCTGCGCACACCCCCATGCAAAAGTGGGTCAGAGGAAGAGGAGGATGAGGAGCAAGATTTAGGGAGACTGTCTCGTCAGCTAGGGAGTCTAGCTATAGGAGAAGGGAACAAACCTAAACAGGGGCACAAGGAAAATGATCCTCCGGATCCACCGCCGTACGGTGGGGGTGTTTCGGGGTAAGCTTTCCATGCCCAAACATGGAGGGCTGTTAATGCTGAGATGGGTCTTGCTTATCCAGTTTTCCAGGATGACAATAGGGGAAGATTCCATGAGCCCTTAGATTTCAAAATTGTGAAGACCCTGGCGGAGTCTGTGCGCACTTATGGGGTGGATGCCGCCTTCACCCTAACTAAGGTGGAGAGTCTGTCTAGATACTGTATGACTCCCTCTGATTGCGCTAGCGTTGTTCGGGCTTGTGTTTCTCCAGGTAAATATTTGGACTGGAGAGCCTTTGTGCTAGAGGGCATGGTAGAGCAGGTCGCCCAAAACCATGTGGCGGGACACCCCCATTGAGACAAGGATATGCTTTTGGGACAAGGTAGATTTGCTAATCAACAGACAGGATTCCCTCTTGAGGCATATGATCAAATTAACAACATTTGCATTCGGGCATGGAAATCACTTCCAAATAGAGGAAAGGTGTCTGGTAATTTGACCAAGATTCTACAAGGCCCTACAGAACACTTTTCAGATTTTGTAGCAAGGATGGTGGATGCTGCTGGAAAGATTTTTGGGGACCCCAATAGATCCATGCCCCTTATCAAGCAATTGGTCTTTGAGCAATGCACCAAGGAAGGTAAAGCAGCAATCACTCCTTATAAAAACAAGGGCATAGAAGCATGGATGAAAGTGTGTGGAGAGCTTGGAGGACCTATAGCTAATGCAGGTCTTGCAGCTGCTGTCCTTTGGATTGCAAAAGGGGGCGGTCCTGGTCCTGGAACATGCTTCCATTGTGGTCAATCCGGCCATTTCAAACGTGACTGTCCCAAAAAAGACAATTTTACTGAACCTCCTCATGGTGGCCCTTCTAATGGCCCTCGTCAACTGGGGCTGTGTCCAAAATGCAAAAAGGGGAAGCATTGGGAAAAAGAGTGTAGATCAGTGAGGGACATCCATGGACAGCCTATTTCAGCTGGGCCAAAAAAAGGCCGAAGGGGCCCCCGACCCCAGGGCCCACAAATATATGGGGCAGTGGAGAATGTCACACCCGAACCCGAGACATGGCCTTCTCTGCGCCATCCCACGAGACGCGGAGAGCCACTACAGGTGCCGCGGGATTGGACCTCTGTTCCACCTCCAGACTCGTATTAACACCTAAGATGGGAGTCCAATTGGTGGAAACTGAGTTCAAAGGGCCTTTACCACCTGGCACTGTAGGTTTGCTAATTGGACGTGCATATTCTATCTTACAAGGTCTTCATGTTTTCCCCGGAGTCATAAGCTCTGATACTGTAGGGGCAGTAAAGGTTATGGTGGAAGCTCCAAGGGGCATTGTGTCTATCTCCCCAGGAGATCGGATTGCTCAATTGCTAATTTTGCCTAGCTTGCATAACCACTTCCCTGCTGACTCAAGTTCACAGACGGGAAATGAGATTGGTACCACCGGAGGGAATTGTGCCTATTTGTCACTGGATATGAGCAATCGCCCCGCTTTGGAATTAAGCATAGAAGGTAAATCTATTGTGGGATTGCTGGATACAGGAGCAGATCGTAGTATCATAGCCCTTAAGAACTGGTCTAAGGGATGGCCAGTGCAGGCTTCTGATCAATCCCTAAGAGAACTTGGATATGCCCAAGTCCCTCAAATCAGCTGTAGACATCTATCTTGGAAGCACCCGGAAAGACACAATGGTACCTTTCAGCCTTATGTACTTGATTTAACTATTTCTTTATGGGACCGTGATCTGATGAAAGACATGGGGTTCACTCTTAGTAATGACTATTCCCCAGTGTCTCAACATATCATGCAAAATATGGGGTATAGGCCAGGTCTAGGACTAGGAAAACACCTACAGGGCCGTAGGCATCCTGTGCAAGGTCATCAAAAGCTTAACAGGTTTGGTCTGGGTTTTTCCTAGGGGCCACTGGGGCTCAAATACCCATAACATGGCACACCAAGGAGCCTGTTTGGGTGCCTCAGTGGCCTCTTCCCTCAGCTAAATTGGCAGCAGCCCATGATCTAGTCAAAGAACAACTTGACTTGGGTCACATCCAACCTTCTACTTCTCCATGGAATACTCCCATATTTGTCATTAAGAAAAAATCAGGGAAATGGCGCCTACTGCATGATCTATGAGCAGTTAATGCTCAAATGCAACTTATGGGGCCCATTAAAAGAGGGCTGCCTCTGCTCTCCTCTGTTCCTCAAGGCTGGCATATTATTGTTATTGACATTAAAGACTGTTTCTTTTCTATTCCTTTGCATCCTAAAGATTCACAACGTTTTGCTTTCACCCTTCCCTCGTGTAATCACGAGGAACCAGATCAAAGGTTTGAGTGGGTAGTATTGCCACAGGAAATGGCTAATAGTCCCACGATGTGCCAGATGTATGTGGGGAAAGCACTCGCACCTCTCAGACATAAGTATTCCTCCATCAAAATCATTCATTATATGGATGATGTGTTATTGGCTGCAAAATTAGAGCAGACAGTTAATGAGGCTTATAAAGAACTAGTGATGCTGTTGGCTCAATATGGACTGCACACCGCACCTGAAAAGGCTCAAACGGGGAATTCTATCAGTTATTTGGGAGCGACAATCGGGTATGACAAATTAAAACCGCAAAAAATCACCATCAGGACTCAAGATCTCCAAACTCTAAATGATTTTCAAAAACTGCTGGGAGATATTAATTGGATAAGAAGATATTTACATATTCCTAATAGTTTGCTCCAACCTTTTTTATGCTACTCTTAAGGGTGATCCAGATCTTGCTTCCCCTCGTAGCCTCACCAAAGAGGCTAGAGCAGCCCTTATAAAAGTAGAAGAAGCTATACAGCATGCCACTCTATGCAGGCTCCAGAGTGATAAACCTTTCCAGTTATGTGTGCTTGCCACTATGCGGCAGCCTACTGGAGTACTGTGGCAAGATGGGCCTTTACTATGGATCCACCCACATGTATCCTCAGGAAAATTCTTAGAATATTATCCTGATGCTGTTGCAGCGTTGGCACTTAAAGGGATTCAACAGAGCATTCAATTTTTCGGACAATCACCTTCTTCTCTTATCATGCCCTACACTAAAGCTCAACTTAATGTTTTTTGTGCTACTCTAGACAACTGGGCTATTCTGTGCTCCTCGTTTCAAGGACGTATTGATTATCACTACCCTTCTCATCCATTACTCCATTTTGTTAAGGAGCATCGCATCATTTTCCCTAAGGTAACTTCATCCAGTCCAATTCCGGGGGCTGTTAACATTTTTACTGATGGTTCCAAGTCTGGAATGGGAGCCTATGTAATTAATGACTCTCCCCCTATCCAGCATCAATTTGCTCCTGGAAATCCACAATGGGTAGAACTACAAATTGTTGTTGAAGTTTTTAAACAGTATTCTTTTCCTTTTAATCTCATTTCGGACTTCATCTATGTAGTACAAGCACTAAAAGTCCTGGAGGCCGTGGGAGCTATTAGTGATGCCCATAATGTGTCTGCTTACTTTAATCAGCTTCAACAGCTTATCTCTAACCGCACTGCTTCTTTTTATCCAATGCACATCCGGGCTCACACCTCTCTTCCTGTTCCGTTATCCCAGGGTAATGCCTGTGCGGACTCAGCCCCTAGAGGTCAGTTGATATGCTTGGCTTCCTCCTTAGAGGGGGCTAAGTTATTTCACCAAAATTTCCATGTTAATGCATTAATGCTGCGCAGGCGTTTTTCCATTTCAAGAGCGGATGCTCGGCAGATAGTATTGCAATGTCCCCATTGTGTCACATTTCTTCATCCCCCTAATTATGGAGTAAACCCACGGGAATTGAAGCCATTGGTTGTCTGGCAAATGGATGTGACCCACATACCTGACTTTGGTAACCTCAAGTATGTGCATGTTTCCATTGATACGTGCTCTGGAATTATCCATGCTTCTGCTTTATCGGGAGAAAAGGCACGTAATGTCATTACTCACTGCTTGGAGGCATGGGCAGCATGGGGTGCACCTGCATCCCTTAAGACTGATAATGAACCTGCTTATACTGACAGACAATTTACATCTTTTTGTTCTACTATGGGAGTGCAACTTACTCATCGTTTGCCTTACAATCCTCAAGGACAAGGCATTGTTGAGCGTGCTCATTGCACTTTAAAGGAAACTTTACAAAAACAAAAAGGGGGAATAGGGGCTGAACACACTCCTAAAGAACGTCTGTCCTTAGCTCTCTTTACCATTAATTTTTTGAATTTGGATATTCATGGTCGCTCTGCGGCCGATAGACATGTGTACCCTCAACCCTCTGTGATTGGCTATGTTAAGTGGAAGGATGTTCTTACGGACCAATGGAATGGCCCCGACCCCGTGCTGACATGGGCGCGAGGATCTGTATGTGTTTTTTCCCAGGATTGTACGGAACCATTGTAGGTCCCTGAACGCTTGACAAGAAGAGTCTTGACATCAACTGACCAGCAACAAGAGATACCACAGCAATCCTGTGATGAGGATCTTCATTCTGCTAAGTGCTCTGGCTCTGGTGCTGGTGCCGATGGCACAGGCGACACCAATGCAGTGGTGGGAAGTGGCACGGGCATGGCCAATGCTGATGCCGTTTCATGGTAATTCTAGTGTCCTCCCCACTCTTTATTCTACCTCATGTGAGATGTCTGCTCCCTGTGCCTCTCCTAGAGAGGACATGGAGAGCATTTTGAATCAATCTCAAGTTAATCTCACTGGAGTTTTTTGTTTCAGCCTTGGAAACGCTAATTGCATTAGCCTTAAGACCAAAAATTTGACTAACTGGGAGGACCCATTGCGGTACATTCAGGTCTCAGGGAGCATTATCAATGCTGTACTGAGCCAAGTAGTTTCGGGGAAGCAATCAGGCTCAGGGACCCCCGCAAACAGCAGCTCTGCTCTTAACATAACTACCTTGGCTATTATCTCCGAGGTACTAATCCCAGTGCCTCGTTCTTCTAGTAGTATTTATAATGCGACTCATTTCAAGGCCTCTCCTTACTGTTCCCCTAATCTTGGTTTCCCCCCAACATTTACGCCTTTCAGGATCATTCTTGGGAGAAACATCAAGTTGCTAAAGGTTTCTCCCTTTCCCCCTCTCTTAAGATGTATGTTTATAACTTTAATAACAGTGCTAACTCCTCTACAGGAGTAGGTTGGTCCTGGTTTCAATGGCTGATTTCCAATGAAAAAGGGGCTTCAGCCAATATTTCTGCACTGGCTTAATTATTAGGAGCCAAAAGTTGGCTGGCTAATGTTTCTGGCACTGTTAGGGAAAGTAAGCGAGGTAATACACTTACATCTGTTTTGTTCAACTCTCTGTTGTATAATGCCACATTGCCCCCTGCAATGGTCTGTGTCCAATCCCCGTTCTTATTCCTTTTGGCTAATGACACCTCGTCGGGGATGCTGGATTGTTCTCATATTGCCTGTCTCTTATCTGAGTGTTGGAATGGTTCCTGGACTGTGGCAGTGGTTTTGAAAATTCCAACTTTTGTCCCAATCCCGGTCACCGCAGATCCTGATAAATTCCCTATTGTTAAGCTACTTAGAGTCCGCAGAGATTTTGGAATCACAGCAGCTATAGTGACAGCCATGGCGGTATCTGCTGCTGCAGCGGTTACGGCTGGAGTGGCTATGGCCAATCAAGTACAAACTGCTGCCACCATTAATCAAGTTGTCCAACAAACTTCCACCATACTTGTATCCCAAAATACAACTAATCAACATGTTTTGTCAGGGATTTTAGCTGCCAACCAAAGAATAGATTTGCTCCAAGCTCAGGTAGAAGAATTGACTGACTTGGTGCTTTTGGGTTGTGTTGACCAACGTGCACATTTATGCATAACCTCTGTCAGATTTAATGATTCCAGGAATGCTTCCCGCATCATTGGAGAATATTTGGCCGGAAATTGGTCCATGGAAGCGGAAGACATGATCCAGTCTCAACTAACCCAGATAGCTGTCTTGAATAGTACCCATGTTGATCCCGTGACTTTGGGTCAATTCACCGATTGGATATCTTCTGCCTTTTCCTTTTTGAAAGAGTGGGTGGGTGTAGGCATTTTTGGTGCAATGTGTTGCTTCGGTATGTTTCTCTTCTTGTGGTTTTTCTGTCACCTCAAGGCCCGCAGTGCTCATGATAAGGCTATGATCATCCAAGCTCTTACAGCTTTAGAAAATGGCAATTCACCTCAAGTCTGGCTTGCACATCTTAAACAGTAAATCTTTGACATGGTCGTTGCACCCCAAGTTATTATAACATTGCACTGGGATCGGCGTGTCTTTCCTCGTTATTCTCTTAGTGTTGGAAAGCCCTTGCACTCTGCCGGTCTTGCTGCCATTGCATGCAGATGGGTTTCCACACTAGTGCTTCTCTATCGCCTTGAAGTCCATGCCTTTCTTTCAGGGTGTTGTCAACTTGTTTGTCATTGTGTACAGCCACAGTTAAGCCTCAGCTATCCCCCTTCGTCCACCATCGTTGATACAGGATGCGAGGCAAGGCACTGCACTTGAGTGATCCTTGAAGTGGACCTCAAGGAGAGCATGTTCTATTGCATGCAGGTTTGATGTCCAAGCCCCGCCCCACGAAAAAAGGCGTTGGCTGATATGGCCTCAGATCTGGGGAAGGGCCCTCCTTAGGACTGAGCCATACTATGCAGCCACTTCTGCACAGTGGGATAGGACCTCTACTCTCGCCTGTATTGTTTTCAGAAAACAGAAAGGGGGAACTGTGGTGAGCTGCTTTTGCAGATTATGGTGGCCATTACAAGATGGCGTTGGCTCCACTGTGGTCTGTGACAAACAACTCCTTATTTGGGAGAGTTGGCGCATGGTTTTTCAACACCCTATGAGAAAGTTCCACGTGGCAGCTTCGCATTGGGGCTTGAGATGCTTTATTAAGGCTGGGAGGGGCATCCGAGGATTATTAGAAGAAAGATCAAGGGCCTGAATAAACTGCTGAAAGAAGATTCCTGAGTTGCGTCTTCCTTGTGGGCAAGGGGTCGCGACAAGTGCTGGTTTTGTGGCTGAGAATTCTTTTAGCTTTTGTTTCTTGTGAAAGACTTTAATTTCATTTTCAAATCTGAAACTTAATTTTGCTGGATACAGTATTCTTGGTTGGAATCCATTATTTTTCAGCATTTGAAATACATTGTTCTAGGATCTTCTCGCTTTCAAAGTCTGTGATGAAAAATCAGTTGTTAACCTAATTGGTTTACCCCTGAATGTAATCTGCCTCCTTTCTCTTATAGCGTTTAATATTCTTTCCTTGTTCTGTATGTTGCTATCTTCATAATTATATGTCTTGGAGTTGGTATATTGTGGTTTTGAATGTTTGGGGTCCTGTAGGCTTCCAGGATTTGTCAAATCCAATCCATCTTTCATCTCTGGGATGTTTTCTAGAATTATTTCATTTTATATGTTGTCCATTCCTTTGGGTT